>NC_056741.1:128867474-129070160 GCF_019279795.1 Protopterus annectens
ATGAAATGAAAAAAATAGATAAGATAGCTTGTACGAATAGATTACTGATAGCTTGTATGACTAGATTACTGATCCACAGGTAGGACCCACACTGCATCCTCGAACAGTGTCATTAGGCAAGATCACTGATATAACCTGATTTCTTTAAAGCAGGCAGGATTCCTCTCACTCTCACCAGCATGTCTGTTTACTGCATGATAAGGAAAGCCACCTATATATAAATAAATATATATATATATCTATATATATATATATATATATATATATATATATATATATATATATATATATATATATATATATAAATGGGTCTAGGACATTTCACTGAATGCACATTTCACTGAAGGTCAAATTAGTGTGCACTTTTCACTGAAAGCTCAATTCACTGAAAACACAATTCAGTGAAACACATTTTACTGAAAGTTATATATGGCCTTTTCCCCACTGTAGTGCGACCCTGGAGTTAGTATATATAGTAAGGGGGGTTTGGGGGCACCCCCCCCCACATCAGGGTGTTTGAAGGTCGTAGCCAACCCCATATTTTAAATATTTTGAACTATATACATGGATACTTGCAATTCCAATATATTACTCTTTTCCGAACATAATATATACTTAAAATATGTGGGGGGCACCCCCCCTTGCTTTATTTACTAACTCCAGGGTCTCACTACAGTGGCCATATATAACTTTCAGTGAACTGTGTCTCAGTGAATTGAGTTTTCAGTGAATTGTGCTTTCAGTGATTAGTGTTCAGTCATTTGAGTTTCAGTGAAATGTGCATTCAGTGAAATGTCCTAGACCCATATATATATATATATATATATATATATATATATATATATATATATATATATGTGTGTGTGTGTGTGTGTGTGTGTGTGTGTGCGTGTGTGTGTGTGTGTGTGTGTGTGTGTGTGTGTGTGTGTGTGTGTGTGTGTGTATACAATACTCATACTATCCAGTTCTAAGTTGTATTGTGGCTGGACATTTGGGGTTGGTACTGATATTGCCAATGTTGTGCACTACTTTTGGGGTACCTATCATGTTTCTTTATAGTGATTGTTTATGATTATGTGGGGTCACTGACACAATTGATCTGCGCAGTTCTCCTCTGTCCTGTCTACCATTATACTGTGCAATGAGAGATGGTGTTTGATGTCAGCTACTTCCCATACCAGACGTAGGGTTAACCTGCTGCTGTTTGTACTGTGACATTAAAAATGTTAACTGCCATCAGCCCCTAAATATAGATAGGGTCACCCTCATTACTGGCATGATTAAGCAGGGTCATGATGCTGCGGCAGCTTTGTCGCCTCACAGTAAGACGCTGTCCGGTTCGATTCTCAGTTAGAGTGTCTTCTTCGTGGAGACATGCATTAATAGGCGTACCTTCGTTGAAGGTTGTGCATCAGAGCTGGCAACTTGGCACTTAAAAATCTACTGCCAATCATTAGCGGACCGGAGTTCCGATGTGGCGACCCCTAACCGGGAAAAGCCAAAAGACACGACAAGACACAACATTAACACACCAGGTGTAGAGTCCTTCCATTTAACAGTTTATATTTTGTGATGAGGCAGTCGGGATTGTCTCATTGTTAAGGAAACAATAATGCCATAGAAGGTGAGCATTATAGGTAAAAATGGACTATATAGTAGTATTGTGAGGCTTAATACCAGAGAAGGACGCCCTTCCTATCCTTGGAAGGTCAATTATTTTCCTCTAATGCCTACTCTGAAAGCCATAGTTAGATTTACTTAAAGATCTCTGTGTTATGAGGCCTTACAATACAGGAAGAGGAGGGTGAGGAGGTATTTCATTGTTTTTGATGATTCTTTATTTTCCTATAATACTCATTGTCATATTTAGTAAAAGGACTCTGTGTTTGCTTTATTTTTTCTGTGTGTGATTGTCTTTTATTGTACATTTTGTAATTTTATAGGAAACTGTTTTCGTTTTACTATTACTTTTTCAGAAAAAGTAGTTCCTTTACATATTTTATAGTGAAATATTTCACATATTCTGCTTTTACAATGACTAGATAATTCTGTGTGATGATAACTAAGGTGGAAATTTATTAAAGCCTACACGGTCTTATATACTGTGCAGGCATTGTGCCACAGTGCTTACACAAATGTAAGTAGGTTTGCGATCCAGTAAGCACTGATAGGCAGCACTCATGCATGTGCCAACACAGGAAGTTCCATGGCATGCAAATCACCTCATAAGCAGGTGAATCTCTTGCAAATGAGGCAGGTAGAATGATCCAGCAAGCAGATAGGCAGCCCTGCAGACCCTGTGTCAGTGTCCATATTGTACACAGAAAAATTCTGTGTACAGGACTGTGAAAAGACAAAAGAGGCTGCAAAAATATAGGTAGATGGACAGAAATGGCATAGCACACACAGATATGAGTGAAACTATCCTCTGTGTGTCTCAAAAGGTACAGTAAATATATTAAAATAAATATTTTTTTTAATAATCTGGGTATGTTTGCATGGTGTGCTGTTGTGCGCAAACATGCCTTATGTAGAGAAAAAATTTAAAAAATGTGTAAAAATCAAAATTAATATTTTGAGACAGAAATGTATTACAGGACCCTGCATGCAGTATTTACAATGGTGCATCGGTGCTGTTACTTACGTGGTAGGGCATGGAAATGTGTAGTATTCAGGGTGTGAGCATGGATCCCTATGCAAATGAGATGGAGTTACTGAACAGCATAATGGGGTAATTGTGTCTGCAGATCCCCTCCATGTAGGCAGACAACCATGTTGGTGTCCACAGAGGAGGTAGCTGACATCAGGAAAGGGTGTGTCCGCTAACTTCTGAGTTGATTGGAGCACAACTGCACCGGTTTGAGCAGTGTGGTATGGTGACATGCTGAGCATGCAAAGTCTGGGGGGTGTGGACTGACTTCTAAGCTTTGTTTAGCTACGGGGTGCATGTCTCTGTGTGTTTACGCAGCGTGCTACTGTAATGAGCATTGAAGTCTGGGGGGGGGGTCCACTGACTGCTAACTTTGTTTAAATACGAGGCTTGTGTTCCTGCCTGCTTGCCAGGCATGCCTCTGTGCTGAGCATTGAAGTCTCGGGGGTGTGTCCACTGACTGGTAAGCTTTGCTTACCTATGGAACACGTTTGCGCACTGTGCCACATTGCTGAGAGTATTTAAAAGGCAATGATGTATGTGTTACTGTTGATGCTTGTTTAACTTAAACTAGGGCCATTAAATGAAATTAATGATATATTACACCAGTGCAATGCATCATAGGTATCCAATCCCGTAAGCAGCATCTACAATAGAGCACTATAAAGTAGGCATAGGCTCAACAATCTGATTTTTTCCCCATACTATGCACCATTGGAGTACAGACTTGGGAATCTTAACTGAAAGAATGCTTGGGGCTGCTGCAGGTCTGCTATATCTGTATGTGCTAGATGCTGAGGTCAGTGATGATGCTGATGCTGACAATAGGCCCAGACTGAGAAGGAGAAGAGTGTTTAGGCTGAGGGTAACCTTCCAGGAGCTACATTAACTGGAGATTGTGAAGCACTACAGACAGGGACATACTACAAGATCACGCTGATCTCTGCCACCCTCTACTCAGACCCAGAGACAACAGAGGGGAACCCATCCCAGTGGAGACAAAGGTATGTATAGCCCTTAGGATAATAGACACAAGTACCTTCCAAAGATCAACTGGGGACCTGATGGGGGTCTCACAGGCATCAGCATCCAGGGTAATCCACCAGTTCCTGGATGCCATGCTACCATATGCCAGTGAGCACATTTATTTTCCCCTTACCCCTGAGGTGAGGGCCAGCAATATGCAACACTTCTACCATGCAGCACACTACCCTGAGGTACTGGGTGCCATAGATTGCACTCATTTACACATCAAGGCACCACCTGGCGAGGAGGGTAGAATCTATGTAAAACGCAAGGAGTACTACTCCAACTGCCAGGTCGTGTGCAATGCCCAGGGCATTATCATGAATGCGTGTGCTGGTAGCCCTGGAAGCTTTCACAACTCCCATATCTGGCATGCATCACAGATGTACCAGATATTTGTTAGGGGGGACATCCCACAAGGCCATTTACTGGGGGATGCTGGCTACACACTGGAACCGTGGATGATGATACCCATCTGAAATGCCCACACACCCATGGAAGAATGCCATAATGAGGCACACGGACAAACTAGGAACATCATAGAGTATGTGTTTGGGTCACTGAAGTCATGGTTCTGGTGCCTCATTATATCTGGTGGAGCCCTGCAGTACTCTCCAGCCACATGTGCACATATGTTCACAGTATGTGCCATGCTACACAATATGATCCTACAGAAACAGATGCAGCAGGATCAGCAAAGTGAAGAAATACACAGCCTCCCACCAGTGCCTAGGTCACCACAGCCACACTCGCAGGAGGACTTGGAGGAGGAGCTCCCTGATGATGTCCCTGTATGCAGATGTAGGCATGCCCAGTAGGCCCTGGCATTGGCTAAGAGACAATGCATAGCACATTCACTGACAACCTAGGGCCCTAGGGACTGACACCTTACTCCTATTTACAGACATATATTAAAATAGCTGATGCCAGGCAACCCATACAACCTGTACCTATCCATGTATTGGCTGTATACTGCTTGCATCACACAGAGTCAGCCCTAAACTACAATTCTGTCAACTGCTACATTCGCAAGGTAAGTGCCTAACCAATGCATTAATTGTATGGATTACTATAATAAGGTATTGTATCTATGGATCTGCTGCTGTTATGCAAGTAAATATAGTGGGCTATCTGGTCAGATTTAACATCCACATGGGACTACAGATACCCAGGCCAACAGTATGTGTTCCTTAGTATTCACTAGGCCTCATGGTTGGAATAAACAAATAAACATGACATCAGGCAAGGGAGATGTTAAACAGTGGGCACACATGATATTTGGACTACTGTCTACCCAAGCTGTTGTTCTCTCACCCCAACACAGCAGTGTACCCATATAACTGCTGTTACAGAAAATCAGCTATGGTTTATCAGTGGACTAGGCAATCTCAGGGCTGTAACACAGATATCGCTCACACATTGTGTGTCTCTCTTCACACAGGATAACAATATACATATGTATAATGTTAATTGCGTGATGAATGATTCCTCTCTGTCTAGCAGCCTGGGTGGCTCAGTGGAATAGGGAAGCTAGCATGGGTGCTGGTATTGATAGTTATAATCCGGAATTACTCACATCTTTTGCATGTAAGGTAGTACCATGTTGGTGTTTGCACAGAATGTCATACCTCTCAACTTCTTAGTGCAAGAAATCTTTAGAAAGCCAGAAAGACTGGCGGAAACAAAGGCCCAAACATAGGGACAGATTTTAAAGATTGGTCACATAAACCTAGACAGTTGCTGGAATTATAGGCATAACTCTCAACCATACCGAATTCCTCAGTATTTACCAGTTTTGAGAGCAAAATAATGGGGTGTCATGAATTCCTGCATGGCCCCTTTAATACCCAATTTTTTTTTTTTTTTGTTTTGGATTACAACTTTAAATTTATATCTGACATCACCAGCCTACAAGGCATGCGTGATGACATCAGCTACTGTAATTGCCCATTCTCTGTCAAAGATTTAGTTTGAACTGTTTTGGAGGGAATGTGCTTTGCTGCGCAGTATACACTTTAGTTTGCAGAGTTCAGCAGTCCGCCCACATAGGCTCAGCCTCCAAAAGGTAAAAAAAGAACTACGTATTATGTTGCAAAAGTTCGTTCTTATTCCTCTACCTCTGTTGGGTGTGATATTTTGCTGCTGGGTGACTTGCTCCCCCTCCAATGAGAAGGAACTATGCATTTATTTAAGCTGCTGCAAGGTGTGTGTGTGTGTGTGTGTGTGTGTGTGTGTGTGTGTGTGTGTGTGTGTGTGTGTGTGTGTGTGTGTGTGTGTGTGTGTGTGTGAATGAACATGCTGCTGTGGTGTGTGATATTTTGCTGGGCTGATTGGTCCCGATTATTTTTCCTGCAATGCTTCCTGAAACTGCAGTTATGCAATTTACCCTGCTGCTGCAATGCTCCATTTATCTGATCACAGTGTGTGTATTTTATATTTGTTGCAAGTCTTTGGGGCTGGTCCATTCAGAACAAACTGTATTTATTTAATTACTGCCTGCAGTTAGGTGCGCCATTTGAACAAATGTGTAAAGTGCAAGTCTTTGCTTAGCTTGCTTTTAGGCAGCAGGAATCAGAATGATTATTTATCTGATTCCTGCTGCCTAAAACTGTGTATTTATTTAATTGTGATGTTTGTGTAGAAGTTCACAGTAGAACTATTATTTATCCTGCTGCCAAGAGTCCGGTGGCTGTGTATATTTTATAGTCCATTTGAACAGACTGTCTCAGTCTGGATTATTTATCCTGCTAGTGCAGTGCTCCATTTGTAAAGTCCAGTGTGTTTATTTTATATATCCGTTTGTAAAGTCTGGTCCGGTGTATGCTGGGCCACTGGCTCCAGATTATTTATCCTATTGCGATGTTCCATTTGCTGCAAGGTGTGCCGGTTTGAACAAACTGTGTGTATACTGTAGAATGATTATTTATCCTGCTGCCAAGTCTAGTGGGTGTGTGTATTCAGACTGCATGCTGGGCTGTTCACTCTGGATTATTTTTCCTGCTATTTATTGCTTTATCTATCCTGCTGCAATGCCCGGTCTGTAAAGTATGTATTTATTGCTGATTTATCCTGCTCTTTATTGCTTTACAGATGGAGCACTGCAGAAGGATAAAATCCAGTGTATGTTTATTGCTGCTGTAAGGTGTGCCGGTTTGTACAGACTGCTTTTGTGTAAGTCGGTGTGTGTTTATTGCTGATTTATCCTGCTATTTATTGCTTTATTTATCCTGCTGCACTGCTCCATCTGTAAAATCCAGTGTGTGTTTATTGCTGCTGCAAGGTGTGCTGGTCTGAACAAACTGTTTTTGTGTAAGACTTTGCTGGGCCATGAATGAAACTGCAAGAGTGTGTGTGTGTATGTGTATGTGTGTGTGTGTGTGTGTGTGTGTGTGTGTGTGTGTGTGTGTGTGTGTGTGTGTGTGTGCGTGTGTGCGTGTGTGCATGTGTGTGTGTGTGTGTATGTGTGTGTGTGTGTGTAGGTGTATACCTCTCAACTGTCCAGATTTTTGCAGAATGTCCAAATTTTTGGCTTATAATTTTGGTCAATTCCTCATAAAATTTGTGGTTTTGTGACAAATCACTGGGATGATCCGAGGATTGACGGTACTAAATAATGACATGCATTTGAGTTTCAGACTTTATATCTTTCAGAAAATGCATGTTAACACAAATCCTGTTACTCTAGCAACTTCCTAAGATTATAAGAAAAATATTTAAAATCTGTCCTTATTTTTGGGTCTTTGTCCCCCCATTTTGTTAGGCATTGTCCAGATTTCTTGCAATAAGAGGTTGAAAAGTATGATTGTTACCAACATCCCATACTCCACAATACCAGGTAATTTATTTCATCCCAGCCTGCAGTATGTTCCACTAATCTTTTGTAATGTCTGCTAACATTCCTTTTCCCCATTTATTTCAATGGTTGTAGTTTTGGACTTGTTTAGGGTATAGGTATACAAGTATACAGCTGTAGTAGAGCTTGGTTCTGTGAATGGGTAAGGTATTGTGATATCAGGTTACCTCAGTCTCACTTTCAGTCTGTTTCAGTATAGCCACAGAAGAGATATTTCTGAGGATTTTTATTTTGTTATTTTTATATTTGTTGGTGTTTTTATTTTTGTAGTACTATATTTTACCTATGTTTTGTAATAATAGCATATTTTAAATTGGTATGTGTTTTCTACTCTTTTTCCTTTGTGTTGTGTGCGTAAAATGCCCCAGTTCAGTATAACTGGTGGTAAGGGTGATTCAAACCCTGTACCTTGGATACCAAGAGCAAGAGCCTAAATTTTCTTCCTATACACCACCCCTTGTGATTTAAGGAGTTAGGTTTGGCTCATACATTTGGTCTGTTTCCCTTAAAATTTGTAGTTTTCTGGCAAATCAGTGAGAACTGAATTCATTAAATAATTGTAGCCATCTAAGTTTCAGTCTTCCTATCTGAAAAGGCATAGTAATACAAAACATTTTATTATAGCAACTTTTCTAAGATTACACAAGCAATGTTTAAAATGTGTCCCTGGTTTTGAGCCTTTGTCGTCCCCCCAATAAATTTTGGCTTTTTCCAGATTTCTTGTGCTGCATAGTTCTTCAGGGGGAGAGGAACTTATTGCAGCGTATACCAAATCTGCATGTGCTAGTAGTAGTACAACAGGTAGAATGCTTACTTTTGATGCAGAAGGCTGTGGGTTCTATTCCCATAATATGTAGATGGGGTGCTGATACTGTACTGTGTCCTACTTTTAAAGGGGGGTGCTGCAGTCCTGAGAATGTCCTTGTTGGTGGGGATACCCAGTATAACTATGAACATGTTATCAGTTCACCATCCATTCCCTTTTGCAATATTACCAGCTTAGGATTTTTTTTAATGCAACATAGCAATTTATTTCCCAATAGTAACAGGCACTTTATTTGAAGATGAAACAATGAAATATAAAGTTATTTGCTAGCAGCAACCTCTTTATTAGTTACAGATTTCTTTAATGTGGATTTATTTAGATGCCTTTTACATCTGCAGAGATTGTGCATATTTACTGATACTAGTGGATTGTAGATGTTTGAGTAGACTTTTATGATGGAAATTTTCTGAATTGGGCACTTTTGTCATTATTGCTTCGTGCATTTTGTTTCATTGCTTATTAGAAAATTGCGCCCTCTGCTCTAACAAGTGTGCTGTATTATACAAGGAATATGATTTAATACAATCAAGAAGGTGTATCAAAGAACACGCACATTTTTCATGTGTAAGGGACCTATGATGTGAAAGCAGCCCAAAGGTAATCTTTATCTGCCATTTGCCAGATGCATTTTCTTTGAATGCGGGTTTCAGTACTGTATCAATGAATATGAGTTTCAAGAGCAGAACATTTTTAACGCTAAGTCTGTTTTCATTGTCGGACTGTATTGCTTTGTTTAGCAGATATCTGTTAGTGTTTGTGCTATAAAATGTAAAATAAAAGTTTTAAATGAAATCCTAACCATTGTATAAGTAAAATAGTATGCACATTACAATGTTTATTGTAAATGGGGCAAAATAGCCAAGTAATGGGACATTGGAATGGCTGCAGGGGGTAGGGCTGTGTATGTGGGGCCCAATTTGACCATGATTTTGTGAGGGGGGAAGGGCAGCAAACTCAAAGACAGGCCCCAGTGGCACAAACTCTAGCTACGCCACTAATCAGTAGATCATGGAGAATTACTTTTGGAGGTCTTAGCAAACTATAATATTCTTTTGCTAAGATTAGAGTATTGCCTACATTAAATGCCCTACTTTTACAACAAAACCCACATACTGCAAGTCACTAAAAACAAAATCCTAAGGTTCAACAACTTCTCTCTTCCCAGTGAACATCATTGCTACGCATTTAAAAAATGGTTACTATGTACTACAGGGTCTGGGGCATATTTTGGTTGTCTGGTTTTCAGTTTGGATTTGACAGTTGGTTTCCCACAATTCCATTGGAGTGGGTGGGGTTACACAATTATGCATTGAAATTGTATGTTAATCAGTGTACAGATTTGTACCTATATTTCATGGACCTTTGTCTAGATTTTTGATGATTCCAGGTTGAGAGGTATGATTATAGGTGTTGCATTATTACATATGGTCTGAAGAATATAACGTTTGAAGCATAAACATTTGTCAGTAGTTAGTAGAATATACTGATGTCAACATTCAATAAATCATCAAAAGACCACAAATGTATGAGGAACAGACCAAACATATGAGGCAAAGCTCTGGATATTCTGTGAAAATCAGGAGAGTTGAGAGGTATGCAGACTGTCAGTCTGTTGGTGGTGTAACATTACCAACACCAGTCACATATTCACTACAGCAGATAGATGGGGAATGCTATGAACAGAATGAGTAAAGTGCAGTGCTGCAGAAACAGGGGTGGAGGTTAATGTCCGTAATATACGAAATCCCAGACTGGAGTAGAGTCAGGTGTGGACACGAGTCATATTATAAGTACTGACAGTCCCACTCAGCATGCCCATACACTTAGTAAAGCTGAGCACAATTCTGTTGCACCTTCATTGAAATGATATGTTATTTATAAATGTCTATTCATACAGACTTATATGTATACATATCTGCCTGTCAGTTTGCCTCTCTCACATGCATAGTATATCAATAACAATGTAGTGTCAGATATATACTGATATATATATATATATATATATATATATATATATATATATATATGTATATATATATATATATATATATATATATATATATATATATATATATATAGAGAGAGAGCTATATATATATTAAAATGATACATAGACTCCCCCCATATATCTACATAACACATACACAGTGGATATAAAAAGTGTATACACCCCTGTTAAAATGCCATTTTTTGTGATATAAAAAAATGAGACCACAATAAATCATTTCAAAACTTTTCCCACCTTTAATGTGATCTAGAACCTGTATAATTCAGGGGAAAAAATATAAAAAATAAAAAACGAACAATAAGCTGGTTGCATGTGTGCACACCCTTAAACTAAAACTTTGTTGAACAACCTTTTGATTTAATTACAGCATTTAGTCTTCTTGGGGATGAACCTACCATCAAAGAGACTCTGATTAACCCCAAATAAAATTCAGCTGTCCTAGTAGGATTTTCCTGATATTTACTCAGTTGCCTGCTACAGCAAAAGCCATGGTTTGCAGAGAGCTTACAAAGCTTCAAAGGGATCTCATTGTTGAAAGGTATCAGTCAAGAGAAGGGTACAAAAAATGTCCACAACATTGAATATACCATGGAAGACAGTGAATACAGTCATCAAAATGTGGAGAAAATATGGGACAACAGTGATGTTGCAAAGAACTGGATATCCATCCAAAACTGATGAAAAAAATAAGATGAAAACTGGTCAGGGAAGCTGCCAAGATACATACAGCAACAATGAAGGAGCTGCAGGAATTTCTGGCAAGTATTGGCTGTGTACTACATGTAACAACAATCTCCTGTATTCTCCATATGTCTGGGCTATATGCAAAACAATACATCAAGTCTCCCAAAAGCATGTAGGAAAATGTTTTATGGTCTGATGAGACCAAGGTTTAACTTTTTGGCCACAATTTTAAAAGGTATATTTGGCGCAAAAACAACACTTTACATCACCAAAAGAACATCATCCCCATGGTGAAGCATGTGGTGGCAGTATCATGCTTTGGGTTTGCTTTTCTTCAGCTGGAGATGGGGATTTAGTCAAGGTGGAGGGAATTATGAACAATTCCAAATACCAGTCATTTCTGGCCCAAAACCTTCCGGCTAGAAAGCTGAAGATGAAGAGTAATTTCACCTTTCAACATGAACATGACACCAAGCATACATCCAAATCAACAAAAGAATGGCTTTACAAGAAGAAAATTAAAGTTTCTGAATGGACCAGCCAGAGCCCAGACTTAAATCCAATAGAAAATCTGTGAGATGACCTGAAGAGGGCTGTGCACAAGAGAGGCCCTTGCAATCTGACAGATTTGGAGCACTTTTGCAAGGAAGAGTGGGCAAATATTGCCAAGTCAAGATGTGCCTTGCTGATAGACTCCTACCTATGAAGACTGAATGCTGTAATTAAATCAAAAGGTGCTTCAACAAAATATTAGTTTAAGGGTATGCACACTTATGCAACCAGCTTATTGTACATTTTTTTTAATTTTTCCCCTAACAGATTTGTTTTTCAATTGAATTGTACAGGTTATAGGTCACATTAAAGGTGGGACAAGTTTTGAAATGATTTATTGTGGTCTCATTTTTTTATATCACAAAAACCTGGCATTTTAACAGGGGTGTGTACACTATTTATATCCACTGTACATATCATACACACTCCTACAGCTACATTTATATATACATCCCTGTTATATAAAGAAATATGTGCCCCTGCCACACTTTCACCTATCTAACTCCAAACAGCCACATGTGGCCATAGTTTTAACTGTACACACATATCTAGAATAACAACAGTTATCTCACTGCTATGATACTAGATACAGATAACAGTATGTAGCAATCTCACCCTGCAGTTGACAGATGCTGTTCAACACATGCATAGTTTGTGTCATGCACAACTACTATGCCTACAATCATGTATACAACAGACATAACCTGTGGCATGTGTGATAAGTACTGCGATCTGTAGTGTATAAACCTAGATAGGTAGAGGCTCTAATCTCACTCCAGTCCACTTGGGGTGTGTGTGTGTGTGTGTGTGTGTGTGTGTGTGTGTGTGTGTGTGTGTGTGTGTGTGTGAGTGTACCCCTACAAAATAACAGACAGCTCTCATGGGCTATCCAGCTACAATGGCTATACACTTTTTGGGCATGTAACTTGTTGCTGGCTTCCAAACTGCCCTCTTCTACAAGACCTGATGATGTCAGCCACCTTAAGAATACCAGCTCACAGTGTATTATCAGATGTAAGCTGTGGCACATGAGATAATTACTGTGATCTATAGTGTTTAAACCTATATAGGTAAGGATTTTAGTCTCACACCACCCAGCTTTGTGTGTGTGTGTGTGTGTGTGTGTGTGTGTGTGTGTGTGTGTGTGTGTGTGTGTGTATGTATATCCATATGACATGCTTATGATAACCTTTGCAACTTAGAGATAGATAGGATTTTGCATTAATTTATTTTTAGCAGGTGATGTGGTCCCCCACCAAATGATTGACCACAGCAAGGCTTGTTGATATCAACAAGCATTATGTGTCCTACACTGATAGTACTAGCAAACTTGAGGTGTGCTGCATGCATTGGGTACTGTGATCTGTAGTGTGTGCTAGTACATAGGTAAGTGTGGCAATCTACATGCAGCCAACTTGCACTACATGTGCCTTGGCATGTGCTGTATGTAGTGAGTGAAAGTGGTGCTAGCCTGAATGTGGCCATGTTTGTGTGTGAGGTTATCACAGCATTTAACATCATGTTATACAGCCATTGGACATGTGAACATGACTAGCATAATGGTCATACAGCCCTCACAATCAGAGACATCTTTATACCCCTCGGTACAGGATCAGCACATATTGCCTAAGTCCAGGTGTGTACATGTACCCCACTCGGGCATTATAGATAAGCTCACCAGCTTAAATATAAACCCCTATGTCACTAGATGGATTGCAAACTGGCTCAAGGACAGAACAGTGCTAGTACATGGTTAGAATTGCTGGAGCCATGTCAGACTCCAAGCCACCAGTTACAAGTGGCGTCCCACAAGGCTCAGTCCTGGGACCTCTCTGTTCGGTATATATTTCTCGCGGTACAGGCCAACATGGAAGGACTGTGGCTGACCAAGTCTCAGGAGATGACTGCAAACTGACCTATAATCAACTCTCCAGCCGACACAAGCATCCTCCAAAAGGGCCTCATAGAAACAGATAACTGGTGCCAGAGCCATGGCCTCAAGCTAAACGCCAAAAGTGTATAGTCATCCATGATGTCCACAATGCATTGGAGGAAATCACGGATGTCAAACAGTGCTTCATCCATAAACCTAAGCATACATATGGTGTTCTGTTTAGTATGTGCCTGTGCTTCTATGATGGCCAGAAACATGTGCCGAGTGACCTATGATGTTACATCTGCAACAGGTGGTGGATAGGCAGCAGTCCTCCTATGAGAACCCCTGTCAATTCACCTGTATGGGACCTCATCAGTTCTCTAGACTGTCCAATATCTGTGGCCTCTGGGGAATGGGAATGTGTGGGCATACTGACTACGTGCTGTGAGGATGGGGTCAGAAGAGGGATGTCAACCATTGGGACAGATTCTGCCCCAACATCCCCACTTGTGCCTCACTGTGGCCACCATCATCATTAGAGTCTGAAGAGACATTAACATCATGTTGTGCAGGGGAGAGTTCCCAACCCCTTCGGTCACCTGTGGGAATGAAGACAAAAGCAGTAAATTAATACCGGCACTATTATGTACAGAAAATCCACAAAGACTCAATAATAGATATCCACAACTGCATTACCAATCTCACATCTTCTCATCTCTACTTTTATGCACACCAGACATCCTCAAAGCAAAATGTGCATTCCACTGAAGCCCGGATTAATTGCTTCATATAATCCAGGAGGCTTATTTGCTCTTAACTCTAATTGCACAAGTGTTACTATCTATTCAACTACAGTGCTATGATTACCCACTCTATGAACCTTAGGTACATGTTCCAGACTGGAACATACCCAACATTCTACTCTGGTTACAATCAACATTAATTGTATATAGGACATTATTCTAGCCCTTAAATTTAGTAACATATATATGTTCCATAACAATATGGTATCAAGCTTACTAGGAGCAGGACCACAGCCTGGG
Organism: Protopterus annectens; assembly: GCF_019279795.1. Taxonomy (NCBI): domain Eukaryota; kingdom Metazoa; phylum Chordata; order Ceratodontiformes; family Protopteridae; genus Protopterus; species Protopterus annectens. The sequence continues at coordinate 128,881,993 of NC_056741.1, forward strand.
ACAACACCTGATGGACCTGTAAAAAGGTGAGGGTAAGATAATTTCAGTACCACTGCATATTGCAGGACAACAAGGTAATATTTGCATATATCTCACATGTACAGTAGCTACTACTGTGTTACTTGATGTATTGGTGTCATTCTGAGTATGAGTGTACAGTGGAGCTTAACCCCTACCGCCCCAAGCACTTAGACCTGACACCCACATTAAGGTATGTACAGCCGGACTGAATGACTGTTTCAGTATTACATTGGTGATCACGGTAAGCTTACCTACATGCTCCTCTGCTGTGGAGACTGTGGCCCACCTCCACGATGTATGATGTAATGGATAACTGGTAGCTGTTGTGTGTCCCTAGGATCACCAGGAATTCCTCAGTGGTCATGAGTGGTTGTTCCTTTGCAGGCCCTCCACTGGTGATAGCACAATCCTTTGCTACATCAGTTGCCCTTCATCATGCAGCATCCACCATGTCAGTAACATGGTGTCAAGCCTGCTCATATGTCCTGTCCTGGTGGCCATGGGCATTCACGTCCTGGACAAGGTCTGCTCACAATGCAGCCCACTGTTCTCAGTTATGCCTCCCACTGAATAGGAGTATGTGTTGATGCTGCCTTAGTCCTTCAATTTTGAGGTAATTCTCAGCATCTGAGAAGGGGGCATGTGTTCTATGATACATTGCACCTGAAAGACAACAAAAGGGAAACACATTCTTGCTAGGCTTATAAATGCCCTAAGGCAGATAGCTTAGTATGAATCTATGAACCTATAAGACCAGTGCCAGACAATTAGCAGTATGCAATTACAACCACAGTATAGGGACAGTCCAACAGCACCAATGTGCCACAATGACAAAAGACAATGCAGTCCTGATGCATTGTACATCCCCATGTAGGTGTAAGTCAGCAGGGTATCACTGTCATGTTATTACCACATGTCTAAGACAGACTTACTGCTGTAATCCTCATTTTCCACACCTCTATCCTCCCATCTGCATCCTGTTATACACAAAAACAGTTACATGCCTGCTAGAGTGCAGTACTCCTCTGTTGAAATGTGTTTCTGGTAGAGTTTCACAAAGGTGTGCTCTGTGTGAGAAAGTCTCATATTGACTGTTTCCTGTAGCAAGCTGCATGTCATTTTAACATGCTGCTCATAGCAGGTAATTGCCTGTAAACCAATCTGTGGCTCTGATATGCTAATTGCAGCCTAAACAGCTGAGTTTCAATATCATTAGCCAATGACATGCAACCACTGCACAATATATAAGGGCTTCATGTAGACCAGGTCCCCTTTCATAGCTGTTGAGATGAACATTACTGGGGTGAGGAGACCATGTCATCACAGAGGGTAGGTCTGTAGCAGAAACCTTTACATAGAGCTGTGTGTACCACAGGCTGCAACCACTGCTGCAGGTAATAGACATAGGCAGAGGGTGTGAAAACTTTGGAGGATGACAAGCTGTAGATGTACCTGTGTCAGCTGTGTCAGCCTTGTTGTAGAGGCAGAGCCAGGGAGAGGATACTCTATGCACTCCAAGTATAGCATGTGTATATGATATGTACATTGGCAACTGTGTCAGTAACAGAGTACTGACACAAATGTTCTGTGTAAAAGGAATTTAACAGACTGAACTACTGAGTCACTGCTGACTACTGGGTGACTGCTACTTGCCTGGAAACATACTATGAATTGAGCAATATAACTTACAGGACATTCCTCTAGCATTCTAGTATTGTTACAGTGCTTTACTAGACTGCAGTGAGAGTAGAACACACATGCATGGAATATAACAATACTGCATATATTAATACAGCTTTATTAACAATCCTGGTGAACACATTTTATTGTTATTGGTTTGAAATATCTGTGAAGTCCACACAATATCTGGCCATGTAGTGGGCTGCCTCACCCATACCCCTTTACTGACTGAAGTCTGAGGAAGAAAGGGCATTATGTGACTGATATTGGCACAGAGACAGCCTTGAACAGTACTATGAGTTAAGCAATACAGTTTGCAGACCATTAGATTTGCATTCTACAGCTATTACAGTGTTATACTTCACTGCAGCAACCTTGCCATACAGAGCCAATACATACAGCTCTACTGCAATGGTTGTGACAAGATAATCCTGATGTACACCATTTTGTTTGCTGTTATTGGTATTGTTTCTTGTTTTTATTGAACTACAGTTGTTATTATTTATTTATTGCACTACAGCTCTAATTCCACATTTATTGCACTACAGATTTTCTTGTATATATTTTACTGCAGTTAATGCTTTGCTATTTCATGTGTATTGTACTACAGTTAGAATAATACATCCATATTAACCGCAATCATGGCACAACCTGGCCAGGTGCTCGGCATGGGACTTGACATTGCAAGTCCTCTCAGCTGCAGCTGTTGGGAAAAAAGCACATCATTATGCATACCAGTTTTGCAGACATTCAGCTTGCATTTTGTCAAGATAGCAGAAAACATACTTACATACTAGTAGGGCATTCCCTGCCCTTGCTTCTTGGACCCAGGTGTCCAAGGTTTCCCTCTTTTTCCTTTTCAGGCTGTCATGGTGGTTATGACACTGCTCACCTGTGTGGGGGATACCAGTAACACTGGTGAGTTCTCTGGTCATTGGTCCTAGGCCTCTGCCTTACAGTGAGAGCCCTGGAAACAGCCTTGCAGCAGCCTAGCATCATGTTATTTTACAAGGAGCCCAAACATGACCCTGAACTCCTGAATGTCCCACTTCTGTGCCTGAAAGCATGCATCTTCACCGGAACCACCTGCAATATCAACAGTCAATTGAACTCCAATGAATCCTGTAGAATTCCCACCTATTGTCCTTAATATAGGCTGCTTTGCACCCTTATACATCATTCAGCAACATTCAAAAAAGTGCTGTATTGCTTAGCATCATGCAAATCAGCAAAGCAGAGCTGTGCAGTGTGAAAACTTGCACAACCATGCTTTTAGCAAAGCTTAGCACTATGCAGACATTAGCAGCCATTATCATGTTTTTGCGGTACTTAGAATGCCTGAGCAAAGCTCAGCAATGCTCAACACAGCAGTGCCATATTGTACAGTTTTGATATTAATACAAAAATTGTACATGTCATTACAGATATATTCTAGCTGCTATGGACTAGAACCCAGGACCTACTACACATGAAGCCGGAACTGCACCCATTTAGCTACTTGGATGTTATGAAAACTACTACACCTTCACATATACTACTGAGTCAACTGTTAGCTGTACTAAGCACCATGCCATACCATGCAAACATGTGTAAACAACACTATTAATAAATAAATAAATAATTACATCCAGTTTCTATTTTAGATGTCTGGCAAGTGTTGGCTATGTATGTATAAGCTGTGTTCGGCTCCTCACTGCTCCATGCTGTGACATGCAAATGGCAATTGGAAAAAAAAATACAGACATATAAAATAATTATATTAATTATGATTGATTACATCAGTTTTCTATTTTTAGATGTGTAGTAGGTGTCAGCTGTCTATATATGAGCTCTGCTTGGGATTGCAGTGCTCCATGCCATGCAAACATGACTAAAAAAGTAAAAAAAAAAAAAGTTAAATGGAACATCATAAAGTAAAACTTGGATATTACACATTTGACATACTTCACAGCCTGTCAACAGTGGTGGGGTGCATTAATTGGGGATTCACCGTCTATTAAACATCCAAGCAGGCATCCACAACCATGGCTATAACCATGGGTATGACCTATACCCTAAACATGGGTATAACCTACACCCTATTCCTGAACAGCATCCTACCATCACCCAGAATGATACCACAGTACAAGCAAAAAATGATTGATTTCAACAATTGGCTAAGTTTATGGTGTCATTCTAAGGGGCTCCGGTGTCTGTCTGCCTGGGATTACATGACTGACAGACCTTGATGCTTTGCCAGAGATGGCCTTCATCTGTCACCCCTGGGCTTCCAGATATTGGCCAAGCCTTTTGCCACCCATATAGTGCCATTTTTAGGCAGTGTTCCAAATTATCACCATAATACCTACAAAAATGCAATCTGAGGGTCATTGCTGCTCAACGCTACAAGTCTAAATCTCAAAATACACTTGTTCAAAGCACATCTTAAAATGGAGAACACTGACTTTTGTGCTGTAACAGAGACCTAGTTCAAGGCAGCAGAAAGCACCCCTGCACTACCAGGCTATAATTCATTCTACACCTTTCGGCCCCTTGGTCCAAAGCTCCAGAGGCGGTCGTGTTTCCATATTCATAAAGGATGCACACACCTCCAGACTGGTAGCCCAACATAACACATCAGAGATACTTCAGGTGCAGCTAACATTGGGTAAGACAGCAATTCAGGTCATAGCCTGCTATAGGTCCCCAACACTCTACATTCCTAAGCATCCTGGAGAATATTAGGGTCCAACCTAATGCTCTCATACTGGGTGACTTCAACTACCCTACTCCATTAACTGAGAAAACTATTTATGTACCAATATACTTGCCCAACATTTCTTGGAATTCATTAATTCCAATGCCTTAGACCAGCTCGTTCTTTCCCCCACTAGAGGTAGCAATATTCTTGACCTGGTCATTGCTAACATGGGCGACCTTTGCTCTGCATCAATAGTCAACTCCTCCCAGGTTAGATCCGACCACAAACTAATCACCTTGGAAATCCACATCCCTCTCACCCCCCCCCCCCCTCGGCAAAGGTAACCACCATGAAAAACTTTTCCATAGCTAAATTTGGGCTCCAAAAAACAGAGGTGTCTAACTTCATGGCACCCATGCAAATGGAGAATAGTTGCATGACTACCGAATCATACACCAATGCACTGTACGAACACATACACAAGTGCATGGATCTTGCCATACCCAATAGAGCCAAGACACTCTCCTCCAAAAAAAGGAAGCCAATCTGCTGGCCCCCTACCATAAACAAACTCTACAACAGAAGGAGGAAACTGATGCAGAATAAAGTGAAGTCCCAAGACTGGAAAAAGCTCCCTTATCAGCCTCAACAAAAAGTTGAGATCCCTCATCAAATCCTCTAAAGCTAGCTATGAAAACAGAATTGCAGCAGATAGCAAAGACAACCACAAGGCCTTCTATAGTTATGTAAAGAATCTCCATGGCAACACCCAGATTTGCTCTGAGCTACTGCACAATGGTACCTCCTATACCAAGCCAATAGATGTTGCCCATATACTGGCCGACAGATTCAGTGCCAACTTTACCCCTCTTTCCTCCAAAGACCAATCACAATACCAGTAGATTGCAAAGCACCCAGTATTACTGCTGCACAGGTTAAAATAGCACTGTCCATGGCCAATAATACAGCTTCTATGGGATCTGACAATATCTCTGGTTGTGTTCTACATGAACTACATAGTGAACTGGCACCTCATCTGTGTGCCCTGTTCAATCACAGCCTCACCTCAGGGTTTGTCCATACCAAATGGCACACTGCTACAGTTATCTCTCTCCACAAAGGAGGTGAGAATACAGACCCTGGGAACTATCATCCCATTAGCCTGATGAGTCTGATATGCAAAGCTATGGAACGCATCATCATGGACCTAATAAACAAGGATATAGGGAATCTCCAAACTCTGGATCCCACACAGTTTGGTTTTGTGATGGGTAGATCATGCCTGCTCCACTTGGTTGACTTCTCTGAGTTAGTCTCCAGAGCTGTGGATGAAGGCAAGGTGGGTCATACAGCCTACCTTGACCTGGATAAGGCCTTTGATACCATTGCCCACTCAGGAATCATAGAAAAACTCTCTAAGCTAGGCATCAACCCCTATATCACTAGGTGGTTTGCAAACTGGCTCACAGATAAAACCCACAGTGTGAAAGTTGCTGACTCCATGTCAGACTGCCGACCAGTCATAAGTGGAGTCACACAGGATGTGGTCCTGGGTCCTCTCCTGTTTGTTATCTACTTCTCTGAAGTCCAGGCCAACATGAAGGAATTCTTCCTGACAAAGTTCATAGATGATTGCAAGTTGGGAGGTATTATTAACTCCCCAAGTGATGTTTAACTTCCTACAAAAAGGCCTCACTGAGACCAACAATTGGTGTCAGAACCGTGGCCTTAAGCTCAATGCCAAAAAATGCGTCACCATCCCCTTTGGGAAAAACCCAGTTCCCATGAATTACCACATAAATGGTAGTCCACTGAACACAGAAGGCATTATAAGAGATCTGGGAACACAGGTTGAACTCAACCTCTCTTTTGTCCACCACATTACCACTGTGGTCAGAAAATCCTTCTATGTAGCACATCTCATTACTAAGGGTTTTGCATCCAGGAAGAAAAAGGTCATTGTCTCCCTCTACTCTTCCCTCATTAGGCCAGTCATTGAGTACAATGCCCCATTTGACATGTACCTCACTAGACACCTTCAAAAACTGGAAAGGCCGCAAAAGTGCCTCACAAGGAGGATCCTAGGCCTTAAAAACTTGTCCTATAGGGACAGACTAAAAAACTCCAACTATTCTCTGTCTCATATTGCCTGCTTGGAGGCAATCTCTGCTTGACTTACAAAGCCATGTCTGACCCAGCTCTGTTAGAAATGCTACATCTAAAGAAATCCCAATCCCTCCACACCACACAGTCCAGAGACCTCAACCTCATTACTACAATCAACAGAATGTGCTGGAGGGACAGGTTCATAACCCAGTGACTGCCCTTGCTATGGAATAGACTTCCCACACTTGTCAAGCAGAGCACCTCACTGGCCCTCTTCAAAAGAAATCTTAATGAGTGGATGGGAAATAGAAAATTAATCCCGGGATCACTACAGTGGCTCTACTTGACAGAGCCACTGGGAACTAAGGTCGGGTGGTATGATGCCAGGATAATCCTGTGGTCTAGGCTTGTAAAGGTTCAAGAGCCATTAGCCTAGTACACACTTATGAACCTATGAATCTCTCCCTACACTAATTCAGTATCCCTGTTCCTCAGCTCTACCTCAGCACAGCACCTTCATTAATATGCATGGTGCACTGCTGAGGAGAAACTGTGGCCATGTACATGGATACATTCCATGTAGGCAATACATGATGCCTACATGGAGTTTATTAAATCCCAGGGTAAGCCCTAATGGTAGTCTCAGAAGAATATATGTCTAATGAATGTGATTGTGTATGTTCAAGTGTGTGTGAGTGTCTGTATATTTGTGCATGTGTGCATCAGCATATGTTTGAGTGTTGGGTATTTGTGAGAGTTTCTCTGTGAGTCTGCTGTTTGTGTGTGTATATGTCTGTCTTAATGTGTCTGACTGTGCATCTATATATTGTATCTGTAATTTAAGTCTTTGCGCATATTTGTATATCTGTCTGTAACTTGTGTGTTGGGGGGAGAGTTGTTTAAAAATTCTACAGTGCAACATTTGGCACTATATGTATCTGACTAGAGCTGTGAGTTTTATGTGAGATGGAACACACACATTAAGAAATTGCAATTCTGAGGTAAAAACCTGAGCTGTACCTCTTTAAGAGGAGCAGTAACATATAGTGACTGTGACTGGAACAACAACAGTTTTTATGCTACTTTATCACAGCAGATAAGTAACACACACACACACACACACACACACACACACACACACACACACACACACACACACACATACAAAATCATGCCAACTACACAAATGGATTTTTAAGTGCTGTTGGCAATTGTGAAATTGCCACTATTTTTGGAACAGACCCTGTTTGACAGCTATTTGACAGCTTTCATATTAGCTACCAAACTCTATAACTTCAATGCCTTAAATACGTTAATTTGGGTCTACACTGGTTTGTCAGGTTCTAGGACAACTTGTAAAACAGATGTCAAACTGCAACATTAAGTTCAATTTGAACAGGAGGAGTCTGTTGGTCTCCTTTTGTCTGCTGACCATTAATTGGTCCTCTTCCATCTCTTTGGACAAAGCTGATAATTGAGCTGCCATGTACACAGACATCAGGATTTTCTCTAAATGTCCCTTGTCTCAGTCTATACTGGCTGGCATGCATGATCCCATCATCACAAATGTGCTTTATGCTTTCCATGTACAAAATGTGTTCCCTCACAGAAACACCCTGTAATAATGGCATCACTGGCTTGGGATCACCAAAACCCACATCCCCTGGTCTAATGGCCATTGTGAAGATACAAGCCTCTGCTTGCATGGGGACATTCAGCTGACCAGAACCATTTTATTGCTTCTTTAAGAACACACAGTCCTACCATCACTTGCCTGGCCTGTCTGCTGCCTGAGCAGCTTTTAGCTTATAAACTTTATTAAAGAGAATCATGTGATGCTTTTCCCTTTAGTGACAACTTAATGTTCCTATACTGGGTATTTTAGAAAAATCATAAATAAACATTGTAATGTTTTGACGGTTGATTAGGAGGATGCCACAGTATTGCTAGATGTTTGTAACTTTAGCTATAGAAAGGGGCATATGTCTGAACATATAATAAATAGTTATTCTAACATGAATTGGGTGCGGGGGGTTAGTGTACAAAAACCTTTGATAGAATGAAAATTACAGGATGCAGCTCATGTGGGCACTGTTCTGCTTGTTCTATGGAGTTAAAAACACGTGAGTTTTCTTCTGCTAATAGGCAATATTTTTGAAACTGGACACGTGATTACATGAAATACAGAATGGATTATTTATTTGACTTAGTACATGTGGTCAGCTTTTTATGTTGGCCAAACTTCAAGATCTTTTGTGCTGTGAATTAGAGAAGATATGAGTAATGTTAAATGCTAAAAAGCCAGTAATGTTTTATTTAAACATACAAATAAAAACTCTCCAGCCAAGCTTAGCTTTATAGGTATTGGTAAATTGGTACAAAATATGCCTAATTAACTTTTTTCTGTATGAAATATTAACAATGGATAATAAGGTGGGATGGGGGTGTTATTTTATCCAGGATTGAATGAATATTGGTAAAACAGCTTTTTGGGCTTTCTGTTTTGAGGTACCTATGTTAATAATTTGATATTATCATATTATATAATATTGACTGTATTTCTAAAATAGTTTTCACATATTTTGATATGTTTTTAGTGTTATTACTTTAAACAGACATGTATAAATTTGATGTCATTTCCTGTCTTTATTTGTACCGATGAAGGCATGATAATGCAGAAACTGATCTGTAGACCTCTGGTTATTTACTGATTAATGAAAGTTCATTCATGGTGAATATTACTGCTGGTGTATTAGGGAATACTTTATTGATCTAAACCACAGAGTCAGGGCATTCTTAAACTACAGGGGTCTGACAGCTGTTTGGCAGCAGTCAAAGTATCTGTCAAGTCAAGAAAATCTAACAACTTACTGCGAGGACTACTGACTGGATAAGAAGCTTTGCAGTACTAGGATAGACTTTGTAGGACCTTAGGTTGCCTGCCCATTTTCAGTGGGTTTTAATCAGAATTAATGGCACAGTGTTAACAGAGATTTTATGAATCATGCTTATGCATTTAATATAAACAGTGTCTTAATGCTTCATTGAATCCTTTCTGTGTGATTAAGCCTTTTACCTGACATTACTGAATAAAACAAATCATAAAACTCCATCGTTGGTGTACTAGTCTACACATCCCTGTGTTATCTGACAGCATTACAGATACTATGTATGTAACACACTGAGGCAGTGTTGCCCATTTTGCAGTGTAATTTTTGTGTGATTACCAGATTCACTGACATCACATGAATAACACACAAAAAATCCATTGTCAGCATCTCTGAACTTCATTATGTTCCATTCCATTAGCAGTAAACATTACTGATATCACCTGGTTAACTGTACACCAAAAGAACTTCCATTCCACTACATATTGTTGTACAATTAGGCAATTTCACTGACATTGCCGAATTAGTGCTGAAGGATTGGTGTAGAAGAAGCTGGTGATGAAGATAGATTCCAACTGGACATTCCTAGACATGGAGAAAGCATATGATAATATCCCAAGAAAACTGATCTAGGCAATCCTTATGATGGTTGAAAGACACTGACAAAATGGCAGAATTAGAGCAGGCTATGCGCAAGGACCCAAAAACACAAGTGTAGACAGTTTTGGACTCATGCATGAGTTCCCAGTGGGAGTGGATATGCATCTCAGCTCTAAGCCCTCTTCCATTCATACTGGCTATAGACTACATCAAAAAACAGGTCAGAGGTGACAGATCAACTTCTATATCTAGACAATGTAGAGTTACAAGCAGGTCTTGAAAAGGAACTTCAGCAAATGACAGGGGACTAGAATGTAAAATCGATGACAAGAGATGAATCTGTGTACACATAAGACAGGGATCATATCAAGACCTGGGGAAAATCAGAAGCTGCTTAAAGCTGAGATAGAAGGGGAAAACAGTGAATAGACTTTTATGAATCTTTTCTTTTTCATGTCCTGAATGCCTGCAGACCACATTCCTGCAGTGCTTAAATGGACTCTGAACAGTCCAAGAAAAACAAATGATACAAGAGGGGAAACCCAGGTAGTGAAGAGTGAATCTGTAAAACAAACAATCAACTACAAAAATTAAAAATATATATATGTATTCACAATAACATTGTAAAAATCTTTAATGCCCCCCAAAAAGAAAATCAATAAAAGTAAGCCAGCAGCAACCTGCACATCAGTCCACAGGTCATCAAAAACAAATGGAAGGAGCACTTCCAGCAGCTTCTGAATGAAGGAAACCCCATAGAAGCTGTCCTGCCCCAGACACAAACTAGGATGAAAGTGGAAGAAGTAAGAACAGCACTATGGTAAATGAAGTCAAGGAATGCAGCAGGCTCATATGAGGTCACAGCAGAGATTATCTAGGTTTTGGTTGAATTAGGGAACAAATGGCTTCTGCGGGTACTCATAGCAGTATGGAGTGAAAGGTGTACCCCAGCTGACTTTAGAATAAGCATTTCAGTTCCAGTGTTCAAAAACAAAGGGGGTATTTGCAACTGTGGGCAGCTTAGAGGTATCAAACTCCTGTCATACTGCATGAATGTTCTGGACAGGGTGATTGATAAACAAATACGAATATGCAGAGTAGTAGAAAGTAAGATCGGAGATGAGCAGCTCAGATTCAGATCGGGAACTAGCACATCTGACCTAATGCTTGCAGTGAGACAGATAGTTGACAAGAAGCTAGAGATGAGGAAAGAGTCCAACTGGGCATTCTTAGACTTAAAGGAAGCATACGACAAGATCCCAAGAAACCTGATTTGAGCCATCAGAAGACCCAGAAATATGGGTAGAATTAGTGCAGTAAGTATTTGTAAGCTCAACAAGTAAGTATAATTAAAACGTGTATTGTATTCTAGCTTCCAAACTAAGATTTAAATTAACTAAAACAACAAGTCAGGTAAGTAAATATGATTTAAAAGAGAGGTACAAATAACTCTCTGTTTACTAATTATTTCAGATAGTTACTTAAAAAAGACACAAGTCACTCAACAAGTGTCCAAGGAAAATCCAGAATACAGTTGCTTTTAAGCTTCAAGTGAAATCAGTTTAAAATTTAAATACGGTCAAGTCTCCTCAGTCTCTACTTATGGCCATGGCAAGCAGACTCACAGCAGCCAAGAAATGCCTGCAGCAGTTCAATGATGAAAACAGAAACAAACCATCTACATTGATCCAGTCCACTCCAGCAAGCCTAGCTATCACAAAGCCACAGCAAGCCATGATATCAGGGGTTACAAACTCAGTTAAATCCAGAGCACAAGGCTGCATAAATCAAAGAAACACAGGAAGTAGCAGGATGCTCCCTCATTGCCCAAAAGCAGACGCTGGTGCATCAGCAGCTAAGTCCTATTACAACTGTATCACTGTAGTGGCCAAGACCAGGAAGAGGAACTCATTGCAGCAGGTTAAAAGATGGTGTCCAACGTACACAACAGCAGCCTCAGAAAGGCTGCTGGTCTCTAGTCACAGGTCACAGATCACCAACACCACAGGAATCAAGGCACCAGCAAGAAGAACAGACTTACAATCCTGTAGAGGCTCCTGCCAAATGCTGAAGCCAGACAAAATTCTGGCAAATCTTCCTAAAACCTCTTTAGTCATCTGAAGACATTAGCTACATGGAAATGCTGCTTAATACAGTATTGCACAGCTCAACACAAGGTAGATATAGCCAGCAGTATTACTGTGCCCATAACAGACCTAGTGGGAGATCACATTCCACCTTAAGCACCCTAAACACTGGGCCCTGGCTGTGATGGTGGTATCAGTCCTGGGCAGGGGCATGACCCTTAACAGCCACAAAAAGGGTCTTTCCAGGTGTTTGACGTGTCCATCTAGGCATCAAGTCCTCTAACTTTTCAACCATCTCAGCTAGCTGGTTCCAGCATATGAATGGGTCTGCACTACTTTCAGATCCATCAGTGGGAACCACAGCAGTTCCGGTCAGTTAAGCCTCATCAGGGTTATAATTGTGGGCCTAAAAGTCTCCTATTCTTTACTTGTTTCCTGTGAATTAGCCCTGGCAGCCTGTTCTGGGAATGGGGGAGGTGGTACTAGTGACTTTGGAATGGTTTTCCATGGTAGGGACACAGTTAGTGCTGTGGACATGTCCGTATAACAAAGGAAAATAAAGGAAAAGAATGACAAAAACAAACAAACAAACAAACCATAAATAAAATGTACTACACAGAATGGATAGTGACAAAGAGAGTAGGGGAGAAAATGCATGCATACAATTTAGTACCAAATAGTGTAGAATACAAATGGCAGCACAAATAACTTGCTTTTGTAACTTCTGTGCCCCCTCCCTCCATTATGTAAGGAATGTGCTGCATGGACATGGAAGGAAAGCACCAGCTGTGTGAAAAGAGCCTGACCCCACCCACACTGAGCCATGAAAGGGAGGTGTACTACTCACTGAACCAATGAGACAGCCGTACCTCTCAAACTCTTAGTGAAACAAATCTGGACAAAGCCTAAAATAATGGGAGGACAAAGACCCAAAAAATAATGACAGATTTTAAATACCAGATGACTTAGTGGTTAAGGTCTTCACCTTCCCATGCACAAGATACAAGGTTCTATCCTGGCCGCCAACCAATTCCTGTTTGGAGTTTGCATGTTATCCCTGTGTCTCTGTGATTTTCTCCCACGTCCAAAAAATGTGCTGAGTGTTTCTATCTCAAACTTTCCAATGAATGGAGCTGTGAGTAGCATCACAGACTCTACATGGTGCCCTTTAGGTGGAAGAGTTGTACAGACCAACCACTTTGGGGATCCACTGTGGTGCGCATTGTCCTCAAGATAGGAGAACACGGATCACAGACAGCATGCCATGGCAGGGCTAGCCACTCAATGGTGTAAAAAATATGGCTCTGGGTTGACTAATGTTGCCAAAAATGGGCATGGGTAGTTACCGGTGATAGTGGGTCGAGGTCCCAGCCTACTCTGACCCACGCCAGAGACCCTTGCTAATGGTGAGAGGGGTATATGTGCCCCTACTGGCCAGTGTGTGCCCCTTTGTTATTGTACACTGGAATTAGAATGCTTATTCTACAGTCATCTGGGTTACACCTTTCACTCCATACTGCTATGAGTACCCTCAGAAGCCATTTCTTCCCTAATTCAACCAAAACCTTGATCATCTCTGCTGTGACCTCATATGAGCCTGTTTTTTTTTTCTTTCTTTCCATAGGTCAATAAGCTACTGGCTGGCCAGTGTCTAGTTGCCCAGCCTGGGTTTCCTGGGATGGCTCTGTTGAGCAAAAGCTGGACATAAAACCAACCAAACTGCCAAACATGAACTGAAAATTGCTACGCTTAATGTAGGTTCACTGACAGGATGCAGCTTGGAAGTGGATGACATGATGATACGGAGGAGGCTGGACAGCCTATGTATCCAAGAGATGAGATGGAAGGGCAGTGCAGCAAAGCCACATGACTTGGGATCCAGAGTCTACTACTCAGGTGGAGGGCAGATTAGAAATGGTGTAGGAATTGTGGTGAGAGAGAGGCTTCAGAAGGCAGTAAGGGATATCATCAGAATTAATGACAGACTCATGGCAGTCAGATTCCAGTGTAATGATAGGATAGTGTTCATAATCTCAGTGTATGCCCCACAGCAGGGTTGTGATAGTGAGGGAAAGAGTGCATTCAGACAGCAGTTGCAGGACCTACTAGATAAAGAAGGACAACATGAATTGGTGTTGATAATGGGTGATTTAAATGCACATATTGGGACAGACAGAACAGGATATGAGGACAGCCTGGATCCACATGGGTAGGGCAACAGGAATAAAGATGGAGAAGCCATTCTAGACTTCTGTCTGGCAAATGGCTTGATAGTATCCAACACATGGTTCAGAAAGAGAGACAGTCACAAGGTCACATACAAGATTAGTCAACATGCAAATCAGATAGACTTCCTCCCAGTAAGGAAAAGGCAATGGAGTAGAATCCATGATTCCAAAGTCATCCCTATGAAACAGTCGGCCCACCGCATAAACCACTAGTTGCCACAATCAGCTGCAAGCAGTGGTCAGAGAAGGTTCTAAGGTCAACAGAGACCAGGCTGAATACCTGGAAGTTAACTGGAGAGAAAGTACAGCAGTTCAAGGAATTACTCGGGGCTCTAGCACCCCAAGAAGAGGAAGAAATAGGTGGAGGTGGACAAGAATGACAGCACCTAAGAACAGCATATGTTAGGACTACAGAAAAGATGTGCGGCTGAGCCAGGTATGGAAATAAGGTACATAAGGAAAGCTGCTGGTGGAATGCAGAAGTCCAGGGAGTCATCAAAAGAAAGAAGGAGTGCAGGAAGAAGTGGGAGACAGAAAAGACTGACCAGGCTAGGAAGATCTACTGGTTGGCTAACAAAGAAGCTAAGAAAGAAGTTGCAATAGCAAAGAATAGGGCATCGGAGGCACTCTACCAACTTCTGGAAAGTGACTCGTAAGTGGCACTAAGAAACTATAACAGGTTGCAAGGCAAAGACAGAAAGATAAAGAAGATAGTCAGACACCTTTCATAAGGGATGCCAGCAACAACCTGCTCACCAGTACACAGGACATCAAAGGCAGATGGAAGGAGTATTTCCAGCAGCTTCTGAATGAAAAAAAACCCACAGAAGCTGTACCGAACCAGAAATAGCCTAGGATGAGAGAAGAAGAGGAGCCCACCCTAGAAGAAGTAAGAATAGCACTAAGGAAGATGAAATCAGGGAAAGCAGCAGGCTCAGATGAGGTCACTGCAGATATGATAAAGATGCTGGGTGAGATAGGGGAGAAATGGCTCCTGAGGGTACTAATTGCAGTGTGGAGAGAAAGGCATATCCCAGATGACTAGAGAATAAGCATGCCCGTGCCAATGTACAAGACCAAAGGGGACATCCACAACTCTGGGCAGTACAGAGACATGAAACTCCCATCACATTGCATGAAAGTTCTGGAGAGGGTGATTGATAAATGGATATGCAGAGTAGTAAAATGTAAGATGGGAGATGAGCAGTTTGGATTCAGTTCAGGATGCAGCACAATTGTCCTGACATTTAAATTTAGACAGACACTTGAGAAGAAGATAGAGATGAGGACAGAGTCCATCTAGGCATTCCTAGACTTGGAGAAAGCATATTACAAGGTCCCAAGAAAGCTGATCTGGGCAGTACTGCAGTGGCTTGAAGTCCCAGAAACATTGGTAGAATTAGTGCAGGCTATATACAAGGAGCCAATGACTCAAGTACGAATAGTGTTCGGCCTTACAGAGGGGTTCCCAGTGGGAATGGATGTACACCAGGGTTCAGCTCTGAGCCCACTACTGTTCATACTGGGGATGCACTACATTTGCAAACAGGTTGGAGGGGACATATCAACAAAGCTGCTGAATGCAGACAATGTGGCAGTACAGGCAGACTCTGAGCTAGAACTTCAGCAAAGGATAGAAGAATGGAATGAAAATCTGAAGGCACATGGGCTGAAACTAAGAACAGATAAGATGGTGGTAATGGCAACAAACTGGGGAAATCAGAAGAAGCTGAGAATAGAGATAGAAGGGAAGACAGTGGAATAGGAAAACAGCTTCAAGTATCTGGGAGGGGTGATTGAGGAGAAGGGTAGTCTGAATGAAGAGATCAAATCTAGAATCAGAGGGGCTGCAGCCAACTGGTATAGAATATCAGGTGTAGTCTATGACAGAAGAATGCCAAAGAAGCTGAAAAGTAAGGTGTACAAGACAGTGGTGCAACCAGTACTATGGTATGGTAAAGAAACCTGAGCAGTGAAGGCAGAACAGTTAAAGAAGCTAGATGTGATGGAAATGAAGTGCCTGAGAAAGGTGGTAGGATCCACACTGTGGGACAGACAAAGAAATGAGGACATAACAACAGAGGCCAAAGTAGCTCCAATGGCAGAAAAGATCAAAGTGAACAGATTACGATGGTTTGGGCACATGTGGAAAAGCAGAAGACAATCTGGTGAGGATGATTTGGGACAGACAGGAAGAACGTAAGAGGAAGTGAGGATGTTCAGCAAAGAGGTGGCTGGATTGTGTGAAAGAAGATCTGTGACAGTCACCTCACAGCAAGAGGTTCTCTGGTTCGATTCTCATCTAGGGTACCTTCTGTGCTGAGTCTGCATGTCTTGCCTGCATTAGTGTGGATTTCCTCCGGGTGCTCTGGTTTCATTCCACAATACAACGACATGCATCTGGAGCATTTCTCCCCAGTACTCCACTGAAAATTGGCTCATTCAAAGTCAGACCTTCCCGGTAAACTAATGTTAATAATAATAATAATAATAATATACGTGTATATGTATATATATATATATATATATATATATATATATATATATATATATATATATATATATATATATGTGAGTGTGTGTGTGTGTGTGTGTGTGTGTGTGTGTGTGTGTGTGTGTGTGTGTGTGTGTGTTTATATGTATATGGGAGCGCTGCAAAATTCTGAAATCCCATAATCCTGAGACCAAAATCCTGAAAGTTCAAAATACTGAAAACTCAAAATACTTAAAACTCAAAATACTGAAAACACACAGGATACCAACACTCACTATATTCCAGCGCAATTACATACAGAAACAAATAAAACACAAACTATATTACTGTTCTCCAAGTATAACCAGGGAGGGCAAGCCCCCCTGTAGCCCCCCATGTGGGGGGCTGCATCCCCCACACCCCCTGCTACTTAAATATATCAACTCCAAGATTGCACTTAGTGCAGTGCAGTACAATCTCGGAGTTCATATATTTAAGTAGCAGGGGGTGTGTGGGGTGCAGGGGGGCTTGCCCCCTCCTGCATATAGTTGAAGGGAAATATGTTTCTGTATGTACTTGTGCTGGAATATAGTGACTGTTGCTATTCTGTGTGTTTTCAGGATTTTGAGTTTTCAGGATTTTGAACTTTCAGGATTTTGGGCTTTCAGGATTCTGTAGCACTCCCATATATATCTATCTATCTATATATATATATATATATATATATATATATATATATATATATCAATATATATATAGATATAGCAATATAATATATATATATATATATATATATATATATATATATATATATATATATATCAATATATACATATATATATATATATATTTATATATATATATATATATATATATATATATATATATATGTGTGTGTGTGTGTGTGTGTGTGTGTGTGTGTGCATGAGTACAGATTACTGATGTCCAATTCACAATCCTAGGATTCACGAATCCTCCGTATAACACTAAATAAGTCTTACTCGGAAACTACAGTTGAACGGTATGACGTCAGCATGCCATGCCTATTCATGAGGGCAAGCTGACTCCACTCCAAGTCTAACACGGACCGTGCAGGAAGGCAGGGGGCATGTCTGACTGCCGAGCAGTCCAAAGGTCCACGCCCCTGCAAGTGTCTGAATTGTGAAATGTCAACACACATGAGCGAGTCCGCTCAAATGTCTACATACCCAACACTACACTCCCTCACATTGTAAACCCCCAGTACAGTTATAAAATGTAAACCTTTTATTTTTTTTTTATAATTCCCGATATAGCTGCCCATATTTGCGCGTGTTTGCGTGGGTGTGCCCATTGCTTAGCTGCAGTTCGAAATTTCGACATTGAAGAGCATGCGAAAAAGCTCCAGACCAACAGGAACACCAAGCCCAAGAGTTCTTTCCTTAACGCGTTTTTATTAAATAGGCAAATAAAAGTAGCGTTTTCGCCACAAACACAGTGTAGCTTCTTCAGAGGATTTTAAAACATACAGGAAATGAACTCCTTTTATACAGGAATTACAGATTACTTCATTAAAAAGCCCGCTCAAAAACCTCAATTGCTGGTGCAATTACACCTTAAAAGGGCAATCCAGATAATGAATATAAGTGCTTTGCAAATGCAAAGAATCTTTTGTATATGCTATATAAATACAAACAAGACAAGTGCAAACAAATGTATGCATGTAAAACAGTCTAAAACAAGAATTGCACTCTAAAACAAGTATATAATGAATTCAAAAATAGGTGTCTAAAAAAGTGACTTGTTTTAGAGTGCAATTCTTGTTTTAGACTGTTTTACATGCATACATTTGTTTGCACTTGTCTTGTTTGTATTTATATAGCATATACAAAAGATTCTTTGCATTTGCAAAGCACTTATATTCATTATCTGGATTGCCCTTTTAAGGTGTAATTGCACCAGCAATTGAGGTTTTTGAGTGGGCTTTTTAATGAAGTAATCTGTAATTCCTGTATAAAAGGAGTTCATTTCCTGTATGTTTTAAAATCCTCTGAAGAAGCTACACTGTGTTTGTGGCGAAAACGCTACTTTTGTTTTATTTAATAAAACGCTGCTAAGGAAAGAACTCTTGGGCTTGGTGTTCCTGTTGGTCTGGAGCTTTTTCGCTTGTTCGTTTTCTGGTTTCTGGCATTTTGTTGGTCTTATATGGCTTCGGTACCTACAGAGAGCCCTTCCAGCCCTAATTTGTTTGGGTCAGGTAAAACTGACGACTTGGACTTAACTAAATTGCTTTTGGTGCTTACACAAAAAATTGACTCTGTTAATGCACGATTGGAGTCTTTTGAAAGGAACCATCAGGTTCAGGTTCCTGTTATTCCGGAAACTAATGCCATGTCATCTGATGGACTTCGCGCATTTAGCGGCTCTCAGAGCTCTATTCCTCCAGCTCAGCCGTTAAGAAAGACTGCTTGTTCAGATAGATCTGTGACTACTGGAGCGTCTAACGGTTCGGTGGATAACCATAATTCAAACACCGGCTGTCAGGAAGCACTTATGGGCGTCGCGTCTATTTCTGAATGGATTCAGAACACAGGTGACATTTTTTCCTTTTTAAAACCTCTTTCAGATGCTCCGCCGGTGCCGGACAGCACTACGCTTACAAAAGGCTCTGAACTAGTGACCGACAAGTTAAAATCGCTTGACATTAAGACTTTTAAACTACGGAAACTGCAGCTTGAAGTAGCTTACTTCAAGCAATGCTTGAATGAAGGGTTGGTCCCGAAAGGGTTTAGGAGTGTTTTTTCGCCATCAAGCCTTATTGATAGTGTTGATTTTCTGTTGGATCTGAAGTGTCTTTTTCAGAAACAGGGTTTACAATTAATAGAGTTATTAGTTAAACATTACTCTTTGTGTATTGACAACTTGACAAAAGAAGTATGTGCTTTAGATGAAGAAATCAAGACTAATGCTGCTTTTTCTAAATTTTCTTTTGATTATGCACGTATTTTCTCCAGTATTGACACATATTTGGTTAAAATCAAGACTAATAAATCAAAAAAGTTACACAGGGATAGGTTGGCATATTCAAATGAGAGGGCTTATCCCAAGTTAATTAGCAATAAACAGGTTGTAAATGCTGATGATTTACCTACACATTCAGATGGGGAAGAAATGGAATCTTTTTCCAATAACAACTTTGACAACTCTAATATTGAAGTCCAACGGCCTTTAAGGAGAAGTAATAGAAATAAGGAGAGACAAGGAAACAACAAGGGTGGGCATATTGTTCTACCTACTGCTAGTAATAATCCAGGCACTTCTAGAAACTCAAATCCTGACAACTCTTTTTTAGAGAACAGCAACAACAAATCTCGTCAGAGGGGGAACAGGAATTGGAAGCATTGAACTCGCCTGAAAAGGCTGTTATTAACAATTTACCCACTATTTTGTTAAATGCAAATGGTGATTTTAAGATCTATAACTTTTCTGCTCTCTCACTTGAGTCAGAGCTTGTTGAGCTTCTAGCATTAGGCAATACTTTTGTTCCATCTAGTAGATGTGATGTCGCTAGGGTTTTTTTAGATTTAAAATGTTATGTTAGGAAATTAAATCTAAAACTATTATTTAATGACATTACAGGTGGTGGCAATCTGAAATTAAAATTGCCTAGTGTATTTAATCCACCTTTACATGTGGCCTTAAAAATGTTTGAATGTGCTTGTGAATTAGACATTAGGCACATGGATAAGGTCTCTAGTTTGAAGTCTAGTAATGTTTTTAACATCTCTAAAGAACAATTGTCAGCTCTAAATAAATTACGGTCTTCTGCTGTCAGGATTATAAAACCTGACAAAGGGGGAGGGTTGGCCATTTTTGAACAGACTGATTATGTGGAAAGAATGTATAAGGTCCTTGATTCCCCGGCTTATGAAGCCTCTTCCTTAAATGAAATGAACATTTGTTCAAGCAGGATAAGGGGTTATTTCAGGGACCTGTTCATAAGTGGTAGAATTGACATGGACACTTTTAAATATATTGACATTCTGAATTCTAAAACACCTGTGATGTTTGGGATACCCAAAGTCCACAAAAATTTGGCCAGCCCTCCAATGAGAGCATTAATAGATGGTAGGTCATCTATTTCTTACCCCTGCTCTAAGTATGTTGATACTTTGCTTTCTAAGCATGTCAAACTCATCCCTAGCATCTGTAAAGATTCCTGGTCCTTTCTTTCTAACTTGAATGGTGTTATATTAGAAGAGACTACAAATTTTCTTACCATCGACGTAGTCGATCTATATACATCTATTCCCCACCAGGAAGCACTTGAATGGGTTGAACTCCTTCTAATTGAGTTGGATGCCCCCAAGAATGACATTAATAACGTCACTGAGTTATTGGATATCATCCTGTCTTCAAACTTTTTTGTGTTTGATAACGAAATCTTCGTTCAGAAACAGGGTGTAGCTATGGGCTCACCCTGTGGTGCGGCTTTGGCCAATTTATTTATGGCCTATTGGGAAAGGCACTTTGTATTTAACAATAAAGTTTGGAATGACAGGTTGATTTATTATACACGCTTCCTAGATGACGTTTTTATATTATTTAAGGGCGACTCATCAATGGCACACTCCTTTGTTGAGTATTTGAATTCAACAACAACCTTTTTGAAATTCACTTACTGTTTTGATACTAATTCGACCGATTATCTTGATGTTAGCTTGTCAAGACTTCCAATGTCTGGCCAGCTTAAATCGGTCACTTTTAGAAAGGCTACATACGTGAACTCCTTTCTTCATTTTACTAGCTCTCACCCATTTAAACAAAAAAGAGCTATAGTAAAAGGCCAACTGGTGAGGGCGGCAAGAATGTGTAGTGAGGTGAGTGAATTCTTTTTGGAAGTAGCAAGCCTGAAGGAGTTTTTCTTACACCGTGGCTACCCACTGTGTTTAGTGGACGATCTCATCAATGAAGTGTCCACTAAGAGAAGGGATGGTTTTTACAAACCCCTTCTTTCTGTGTCACCTATAGTGGAGGTGGATTCTGGGCATGTAGCCAGTGATATCTTACCCTTATCACAAGGCTGTGTTACAAACTCTGTCATAGTAAATCCACCACAGGAGCTCAATTGCAGTTTTGTCATGACATTTAATTTAAACTCTGATGCTATTTTGGATATTTTAACCAATAATTGGTATTTTATTTCTACACATGTGTTATTATCTGACAAATTAGGTGTCAAACCACGTATCGTCTACAGGAGAGGTAGGAACATGAAGGACTTACTACAATGCACTCCCTTGAGTGACTCCTTTAATAGGATTAAGGGGTCATTCCCTTGTGGCCTGTGTAATTGGTGTAATCTTATTAAGTCAGGCGGTTCATTTGACATCTCAGATAGAAAATACCTTATCAAGTATACGATTTGTTGTGATACAAAATCTATAATTTACCTGGCTTTTTGTACATGCTGCCCTGCTTTCTACGTCGGTAAGACGGATAGAAAATTTAAGGAGTGCATTTACCAGCATTGCTATGCAATTAAAAACAACAAATGCGAAAATGCACTGGCTAAGCATGTTTTTAACAAACCTGGCCATGCATTTTTGTTCATGGGTATTGACCATGTGGCTCCTTCCATCAGGGGTGGCCCTACCTCTCTTTTACTTGAAATACGTGAGCTTTTATGGCAGTTAAAGTTAGACTCTTTCAATACACCAGGTCTTAATGAAAGTTGTAATATAGCCCCAGTGTTAAAGTATAAATCATACTTGAGATGAGACCCAATATTTTAAAAACTTTTCGGGTCTAATGTTTAACTATTTGGTTTTGTTTTTTCTGATTCATTGGGTACTGTTTTAGTGCTCACAATTATATAATTGTTTATGTTATAAGCTATTTGGTGTACATCCGGTTCATACACACCCTTGATTTAGGGTGTGTTATTGTTGTACTTACACATACACTTGTACAGCTAGTTGCTTTTATCAAAATAATAGCATTATAGCCAAAGGAAGTTTGCGATGTTATCATCGCTGAGCTTGTGTGCACTTTTAAGATTATATTATCTTATCGTTTTATAAATACATATTTTCTACTGCTTTAGGGTTTGTTTGAGTGAATTTTATGGTGTCACTTTTTTAGACACCTATTTTTGAATTCATTATATACTTGTTTTAGAGTGCAATTCTTGTTTTAGACTGTTTTACATGCATACATTTGTTTGCACTTGTCTTGTTTGTATTTATATAGCATATACAAAAGATTCTTTGCATTTGCAAAGCACTTATATTCATTATCTGGATTGCCCTTTTAAGGTGTAATTGCACCAGCAATTGAGGTTTTTGAGCGGGCTTTTTAATGAAGTAATCTGTAATTCCTGTATAAAAGGAGTTCATTTCCTGTATGTTTTAAAATCCTCTGAAGAAGCTACACTGTGTTTGTGGCGAAAACGCTACTTTTATTTGCCTATTTAATAAAAACGCGTTAAGGAAAGAACTCTTAGGCTTGGTGTTCCTGTTGGTCTGGAGCTTTTTCGCTTGTTCGTTTTCTGGTTTCTGACATTGAAGAGCATAATAAGGAATGTTTATGCAAATTAAGCCAAATAGCAATAGCGTAGTGGTAGAGCCTTCGCACAAAGAGGAGGTATGTTTGTTTTGCGTCCCACTACTGCCCTTTCTATTTTATGTTTTAAATTAGTATATTAAATAATTCCTGACATATATGATTAAAATTTTACTAAAAAGCATTGAAATGGCCTATGTATCAGTGAACAAAATGTATATTTATAGATATAAAAAGGATCTTGACATATAATTGCCAGCAGTTAAGCAGCGCTTTACCCAGCGCAATAGGTTTGCACAGATGTGTGCACAGCACCAACCAGCACACCGAGGGTAACGTGGAGCAATGTAGAGCAAAGTTGCCTAAACACAGCCACACCCCCTAGCCTGCCTGGACAGTAGTAAGAAGCAATGACAAGGTTCAAACCCAGGACACTGTGCACCATAATCAAAGTACTGAACCACTAAGCCATGACAGCTTATGATAAACATGCAGTGTTAACATACATATACTTATAAATGGAAGATTAACCATTGCTAAGCATGTCTGCAGTCAGCCGAGAAATTTAAAAAATGGCCAATCACAAAAAAGTGTGGGAAATGCGGCGTATTTAAGCTCCATAGGAGGGAATACTCGCCATAACTGATTGTAGCTCCCATCTGCAGTCAGAATGTCTGGTGCTGGAGAGGGTAGTCACTTTCGAGCGCAACGCTGGAACATCGAGGAGTCAAAATACATGGTTTGGCTCCTTGTCCACCATCATGAGTCAAGACTCCTGCAGGGCCAATTCCAAGGGATGGAGTACAAAGCAGAGGCTTGGAACCAGTTAGCTCATGATCTCACCAGTGCCACAGGCATCCCTTGGACTGGTGAGCAGGTCCGTCATCACCATGCAGACCTGAAGAGATGGAAGCAGGACCTACTGAACCAATGGATCCAGGAGGCCCGTGACATGCAAGATGCCCCACTACTGAGTAGGTAGCCATGGAATGAAGTATGTAAGACATGCTAATTTAGTCTATATAATGGATAGGTATGTCTCAATATCCCTTCATTTACTTCACAGCTGCAGGTGTCCGTTATGAATCAGCAAGCCTATGCAGATAGGCTGCTTAGGCTGCACCACCAGGCAGGTTAGTAATTATTCTGCATGTATTGTTATATAAAATAGGTGAGAGAGCCTGAAAGAAAGTGTTGTAGCCCAATAATTAAGCCATAAAATGCCCTGAATAATTTCTCTGCATGTACTGTTATATAAAATTAGTCAGAGAGACAGAAAAAGAGTATAGTAACCCATTAATAAAGGTAAAATAAGTCCAGGATAATATCTCTGCATGTACTGTTATATAACATAGGTGAGTGAGCCTGAAAAAGAGTGCTGTAACCTATTAATAAAGGTATAATACGTCTTGAATAACTCTTCTGTATGCACTGTAATATCAAATAAATGAGAGAGCCTGTAAAAAGTGTGTAATGTAATTAATAAAGGTATACTACTTGGAGTGTGTCTGTGTCACTTACTTTGAAATGTTGTTGTACCCTTGCATTATATAAATAGTACTGTTGTATTAAATGATGACAACCCACAGTTGGGCAGTCCCATATAAAGTGGATAAAGGAAGTGTCAGTAGTTGTGAAGCATATATACAGTCCTCAACAGTTGGTTATTGGATGGCATGCATTGGTAAATCTGGCACATGAGTAGCTCGTTAATGTGTACCCCAGAAATGTGAGTGCGCTACATGAAATGTGGGTTTCTGTAGAAATATAACTGAAAATGTCACGTGAACACATCCAGACATGTAAATATATAAATATACATAAAACATATAAGTATGTAGCAGTAACATCTGCATCTTGGACAGTTAGTATGTCAGATATAGGTCAGGTATATAATGAACTAGCCAAACCCATTACACAACCTAATGCACGTTGCCTAGTGTAATAATACATGTAGGGGATATACACCTGCAGTCAATAGGAATGTAGTGTAGACTAAAAGTACTCATAAGATGTTAATGGATGTATCTTTTTACACCCTACTGTATGTGCATAAACAATGCAATTCCACACCTCAATGGGTATGTCTACTCTCACAACATTTGTTGGGACATTTGTCCAATTGTTCTATAAATATCTGCATGAACTTTGATGCATGTGCCCTGTTCAAACACCCCAATCTTGGTGGCCTCTTGCCACCAATCATCCCTGCATGCTGTTGGAATGTCCACTGTCGTTCAATATATGCATGCATTATGCTTGCTGTTCAACTGTTGGAACCCTGGTGTGTTGGGTTAATGGGAATATTACTGCATGCTGTTACAACTAATTTGGAATGCTGTTGTCTATGTTGTAATTAAACACACCTAAACACAGAATGTATGGGAAGGCCGGTCCCAGTGGACCCACCTGTCCCTCCTCAGCTGGCGATTTGCACCTGGCACCAGCAGGTACGGTGCCCAGCCCGGGCTCCCCTCCTCCATTGGTCCTGTGCCACCTTCAGGTGGAAATGCTGCAGGAGATGGGGCTCACCCCCCCCATGCAAGCGTGGGCGGAGAAGGGCCACCTGTCACCCTCCGAAGGGTCCGGGCTGTGGTGCGTAGGGAGATCCAGCGTTCAGTCGCTGATCCCCTATGCCAGTTCGAGGCAAGAGTGGCATGACTCATGGGTGAGCCTGCCCCTCCTATGCAGCCCCCAGCACAGCCACCCTCGGGGCTGTGAAGGTGCAGTGGTGACTGCCCATGGGTGGGGATCTCAGTTCCACTGTTACCATCTGTGGGCTCATGGGCTTGCGATTTCCAAACATCCGTCCCCGTCAAATGTGTACACCCACCCCATGTGTCATATTCTGCCCCTGTATGCATCTTGTTTGTCCTGTCTGTTTACCTCCCCAACCTACCTCCCCAAATATACCTACTTCCTCTACCTCACTTTCCACTCTCACCTGAAAAAAAAAAGGGCAATCTGTTCCCACAAAAAATTTACGCCCCATACATAGCTGCCCATTTTGCACACATGTCCACTGGACATGTAAACTGATAATTGTACAACAAGCTCTGTTGTCCTCACCCCTCTCTCAGGGGTGGAAGGTTTCAAATTTCACTCCAAATTTCTAACATATGCACAGCTGTTGCTGTTAAAGAAATGGGCAGCTATGGACCTTACCTACACCCATCCTGCACATCCCGAGCTGTTTTCCCTACTGTCTTTCCCACTTTGTGCCCCTTTTTCACAACTTTCCTAGCTCCCTATTTTCTTTTCTTTCAAAGAAATTAGCGCAGGGGTTAGTGGGAGTAAGCACTTTTAAGCAGTAGTAAGTGGGTGTGCGCGAGTGTGCGCATGTGTGCACTTAGCTAAGTATTGCTAAGCATCATGCAAACCCATGCAAACCCACTTACAACTGCTTAAAAATGCCTTAGTCACTCTGTATTTCAGGGCCCTTGTTTTGCTCAGCAGCAAAGTAAAACACTCAGTCTCGAACCCTAGACCTTGGACACACTAGACTGCATGAAGTATCACTAAGCCACAGCAGATATGCAATAACTTGATGCTGAAATAAATATATCATGCATTACAATGAGTGAATGTAAAGGAAAAAATAGGAAGGCCATAACACAAAGCTTATTCTGTGGATCTTTACCAGCAATTGTTGTGGAATTGCATTACATGAGTGTGATAAGAGAAACAGCCATTCTAGCAGCAAATAATGTTACAGAGGCACTTTACAACCCCCACACAGTATCATAGCAGGACAAACACTGGAATATCTGATTAGGGCAGAGGCCATACTTCCTAACTGTGACTACTTTTCAGGGATGTCCCTGATTGTGAAACATATTTTAGCTGTGTTCCTCTGAATCCCTCTGAAAAGTACTGATGTCAGTCAGAAAGGTGGGGTATTACACAATGAACACTGACAATAATAACAGTAGACACAGCTTGTACTTCATAAAAGGTGTACTAATCCATATGCACTGCTTCACTCAAGTCTACACTTATTGTCTCTATTATGTATATGGTGTACCTCATTTTTACTACCTATCACTGACTCCATGCAAAGATATATCTGAGTGTTTCATAGGCCTGGCAGAGGCACAAACACACAGGCATATCAGCTATTCTGCTGTTACACACTCTGCAAATAGCTTTGGTAGGACTTCCACAAGCATACCCTTATGTAGGAGTACAACACAGAAATACCAAAGGATGTAGCCATATACTGGTAGCAACTGACTGTAACAATGCCATTGTATCAGTGCTGAAAACACCTGTGGGTTGCACAGACAAAGAATAACAGTGTAACATCTGGCTACCATCTGGATAGGTTCACAGTTGGGAACTATGCAGACAGACCACCTGCCTTGATAAACTAACAGGTACACACCAATCCTTTAAGTCCAGTAAGATAACATGCACACAATAATACATAATGCTCTTTGAATGTCAGCACCCCCCCCACACAATTAAAATATACTTGTGTGTTTAGGGTCTACCAAGGATGTAGGTAGGCATACTCAGTACTGGAATTGTCCAGTTTTCCTGAGAACCCTGTGCTAATGTCAACAATAAAAAACACAAACCCTGCAGAAGTGAGTACATTAATATTCACAGTATAACAGTTCACAAACAGTTCATGTGCCAAAAGAATACTTCTAAATAACTACTTTTGTATGGCAGTTAATTATATGTGTAGAAAAGAAACTACATAGTCACATATATCTTGTGTAAGCATTTGTAGGGGTGACTTAAACACTACACTGATAGCTCTGTACTGAAAGTGGCAGCAGTCACGTCTGAGTACAACATGTACATCACTGTCTACACCTCTAGCTTCAGATATAAGAAGTATACCAACCTTCTGACTTACACAACAGTGTCCACAGCAAACAAACATGGGCCCCACTCTGGAAATCTGAAAGGGCTATATCTACATACCTTAGCAATTTATGGCATTGGGTTGCTATGACAGTGAGTACTGCAATTACCACACAGCAGGCTGTATGCATTTACCAAATGCTGGGCACTAGTTGGTGCAGAGGGCATCACATGCACATGCGCAGATACCTATAAAAGCAGACTGCACTTGCTATCCCCACATGTAATCATTACATTGCCTGTGTTAGAGACTATATAACTCCTGGAGAGTAGTGAAAAAAATTATTACTTAATAAAAAAATACTTAATTAAGTAAAAAAATATATACTTAATTACTAATCAAGAATATTTATTAAGAAAAAAATAATTAATAACCAAAAATAAAAATTAAGTAAAAAAAAAAAACTTTACTCGAGTAATAAAATAAATAAATAAATAAATAAATAATAAAGTTGTCAAAGCATACACAGACAGACCTGAAAGTGACAAACAGGTATGTAACAGATATGTAGTTACCGGCAAGTAGTAGATGTTTATGAAGAGTACTATACATACTCTGAAACATGCATATGTGGCAGCAGTAGGTATGTATGCACTGATGCCATGCATAACTACTGCCATGGACAAATTAGTGTGTAGCTGTGTGCAGTGGGATATAACTGTGACATATGTAGCTCAGCATTATATGTCAAACATCTGCTCATGTTATCTACGTTCTGTACAGTACTGTGTATAATGGCAGTCTGGGGGAGTAGTGCAAACACCTATATAAACTTGGACGTGACAGAGTAAGACATGCATGATAGTCATATAATGTGTAGCTTAGCATTGGCAACTGCTCTACCAGGCTAGTATAGTAATGTAGCATTTGCAGCTATATATACTCCCTATAATATTACTGTATGCACACATGTGACAACTGTTCATGTTGTAGCAAAGCCCAACAGGTCATCCATGATGTGTACGGACTTACAACAGTGTGGACCTTGTGTGTGTATGGCACACACATATGGAGAGATATTTATGTGTCCGATATATTAGCATCTTAACATGTGCATAGAGCAAGGGACATACTGCAACTGTTTGTGAAGGCTGGACATTTATATGTTGGTGCAGGTTGTTATGTGCATATTTTTATGTAGGTTGTAGTGTGTGGCAAACAAGACAGCATACAGTGCTGGCATATGACATGTGGTGTTTAAATGCTGTGGGTATGATCTGTTAGGTTTTTAGTCTTCCAGACAGGGGGTCCTGCTAAAGATACATGGGCTGAGAATACTTTCCATGCATTCTGCACAAGACTGTGCAATATTATTACATAACTGTATCCCTCTCAACCTTTGCATAATTGATATTCCCACCATGAAAGGTGGACTGTATATGTGCCTATATGTATATCTATATGTACACCAATGGATGTTTATATGTACGCTCAAGCTCAATGTTGTAATTGTATTGCCATCCCTTTTGTTAAAAACCCTGTACCCATGAACTACCACATAGGTGGTAGTCTAGTCAACACCAAAAGTATGATAAGAGACCATGGGACACAGGTGGACAGTAGTGTCCCTTTTGATAATCACAGTGCCACAGAAAAGGTGTGTCATCCATGGAAAAAGAGGTCAGTGTTCCACTCTACTCATCAGTCATAAAACCCATCATAGAGTACCTCAGAAGACAGTAGACGCCAGACACATACCTCACAAAGAGTATTACCAGACTCAAACATATGCCCTATGCAGACTGTCTTACAAAACCACAGCTACACTGTGTTGCATACCGCCTACCCAGAGGCAACCTCTGCCTAACATACAAAGCTATGCCAAACCCACAGGTGTTGGACATACTCCATACAAACAGATTAAAATCCGTACAAGCTACACACTGTACTGATCTAAACCTTGTAATGTCAAAAAGCAGAACATGCTGGAGTGGTACATTCTCATTTCAGACACATACCATACTCTGGAAATAACTACCTATCAATAGCAAATAAAGGTCCTCATTAGCAGTCGTCATGAATAATCATGATGATTGGATGTGACATAAGAAAAACAACCTGGGTATCACCTCTGTGGCTCTGCATGACAGGGGCACATGAACTTAAATTACATGGGTGTTGAAGGGCAGGGTACCATATGGCTAGGTTTCCATAGGCCCTAAGGCTAATAGCCCATTAGCTACCTAGGACCCGATACACACACGCATGTACTTGTTGCATTACTTGCTATGTGAGGTTGACTGAGTGTGATGGTGAATGTGTCAAAACTGTGTATATGTGTGATAGCCTAGTGGGAAACTGTTTATATCATGGTATGTAGTGTTGTAGCTCTGATCCCAGCAAAAGATATGTATGCTATTGCTAGGCAGAAAAAGCAGTATGGCATAAGGTGAGACTTAGTCCCATGGTGTTGACTGGAGTGTGCCATTGTAGGCTAAAGCAGTACATGTATGCTTATTGATTGTTAACACTAGTGAATACAAATCCCATATGAACTGTAGTACTACCTGAAGCTGTAGGCCTAAACAGCACAGTATGGTGTATATCCACATTACTTGGAAACACTGTTTTGTCTGTTACCTGTAGTCCTCACACATTACATACCTCAGGCATAAAGGTTTTGTAAGTGCTGACAAACAGTACTCTATGGTACACAGGTAAAACTCATCTGGGTTGCCATACTTTTGTGTCTTGTAGGTATGTCTGATGTGTGTGTGGGTATGCCTGTAACATGGTCTCGGTCGTATGTGTGTCACAGGATATAATTGCATATCTAGCAACATGTATAGTGTAGTACAGCAGTATGCCACCTATATTGATGAATGTGCACATATGTTACTTAGGTGTTTGCTATCAACAAGTAGCGTGGTGTACTGGTAGTACTGTAACTGTACATTACATTTATTTCAATGGATGACATATGTCTGTATGCATTAGCTTCATATATACCTCCTGTGGCTAGGTGGTGCATTGTGTCACATACAGTGTGCCATGTACTGTTGTATTGTCTTACATACTGGTTTCTCTTTGTTGCTGTGCAGAACATGGTTTACTATATAGAACGTGCCAGCCACTGTCAGGCAGTTGTGAGCTGAGCACTGATATGTGGTATTAAAAGTGTGTATCTACTGACAGCCAATAGGTTGCTATATATGGCATTTCATTGATATCTGTACTTTAGAATTTTAAGTGTGCCACATGACTTGCTCACAATTATTGTTTTATTGTCTTCCAGGGACATGTCTCACCATCGAAACCCTGTGTATTCTCCTGAAGAGGAAGAAATAATAATATCCACCCTAGTACAACATCACACCCTGCTGTTCTCCAGAACCAACAAGGACCAGCATGGACGCACTGCACTGTGGCAAGATGTTGTCTGTAGGGTTAATGACATAGGCATGCATAACCGGACTTATGAGCAGGTAATCCATCACTGCAGTGATTTAATTAGACATGTCTGGCAGCATGCCTCCGATGTCCGCAGACAACAGCTTGCCACAGATGGTGGTGCAGCATTACATCTGCCCCTCACCAGAGTGGAGGAGCTGCTCCTCAGTGTGGTGGCTCCTGGCTAACCACTACAACAGACATGTGTCATCATGGAGGCCGGAGTCACCCAGCAAGTTGACTCAGAGCATGCAGGTAACATGGCATATCTGTAGACTACTGCTAGCTCGATTGTTAGAACATGCATATGTCAGATGTGTACTGTGTATTTAGAAGATGTGGAGCCTGGTGTTGTGCAATACTGATAATTTGGAACATAATCTGTATGCCTGTGACTGTCAACCGTTGTACTATTATAAAACTGCAAACTCACAGCAGCAATGCCATAGTTGTTGACACTAACAAACTGTGTCATATCCTTGTAGGTCCCTCTGGTGTGACAGCAAGACAGCAGACCCATGCTGGTGAGTGTTCTACATTTAATATAGCAAATAACATGTGTATGTCATAAGTGAGTTGTAGGCCATATACACATGAAAAACACCTACACATAATGCATGCTGTGCATGTTTTCTGTGGGACTATGCACATCCTGGTAACACAAGTAGCTGCCTCAAACACATGCAATACACAGAGCATCCCAAACAATTGTGGTACACTGTAGTGGACATTGTATAGGCAGAGTCAATACACATGCACACAACATACACCACTTTGTCATACACAGTACGTGTTCATATGATACACATGGCGTATTTAGACTCCTGCTGTAAGGTCAGACTCCAGTATCCCAAATGTCATCCACACAGCACACATACTATACCTGAGGGGTAGCGGCCTATAATGGGGCGGTGCAACACTCTTCAACACACAACACATTCATGTTAGACAATGCTCCTTATTGAACACCTTACATACCCATCTAACAACTGCCTGTGAAATGGTTAATGTAGCCACAGTGCTGCAGTTTAGGTACAGCAACATAGTTGCCAGTGTGGCACACATTATTGGCCTTGAGTGACCACATGATGCTGCCTGAAGATGGCACATGGTACTACACTACATCCAGTTACAGTAGCTACAGTACTACACATAGCATTCATTGTTATACACCTGAAGGTTGTGTGCATCCAGCCATGGTGTGTATACCTGTGAGTGATGGTGCGTAGGACATTGGAAAACATTTAATACTTGCACAGCAATGTTGTGTCCATGTACACATTCTGTTCCAGGGTGAGGCCAATAACTGAACAGCACACATGCATCAAAGACATGTATACTGTTATTAACAAGGTCTCTCTACACTCGCACTGCATGCTGTTGAGCAACACACATCCTGCATGCTGACACGTGTGATAGGACTCTTTGGCTTCTGATATTGTACTCCACCATCAACCACTAATTAGTATGTTCTGGATTGCTGTTGGTGTGTGTGTGTGTGTGTGTGTGTGTGTGTGTGTGTGTGTGTGTGTGTGTGTCTACTTTAGTGAGTAGTGTATGTTTGTTCATGTGTGCATGTGTTCATGTGTGCATGCATTCATGTGTGCATGTGTGCATGTGTTCATGTGTGCACAAGTGCACGTGTGCATGTATTCATGTGTTCATGTGTGCATGTGTGCATGTGTGCTAAAATCATGTACAGATTGTAAAGTGTGTTTCCTGTCTTCCTCTCACAGGTGCTGATGTTGGGTTTGTTGAGTGCAGCAGAGAACCTGAAGTCACTGCTACAAATAGTGGAAATGATGATTCATGTGTTGTGGCACAGGTAGATTTGACAGGGTCTGTCGTTGGACCGCCAATCGACAGTGCACAGCTTTCTACCCCTTCTATGCACACATTCATACTGCCAATACATCCATCATCACCAATGGCCTTAGGTGAGGGACAGCATACAGTAGGCATTGACCAGGATAGTGTGGTATCTATGGCACATGCATCTCCTGACAGCAGCTGTACCCAGATTCTTGGAATGGTACCACACAGGCAGATGTCCAGTGGTTCTCATGGGGGCACTGCTGGTCGTAATGCCTTTGGCAGACGTGCCCCCACAGGTCTTACAACCTCAGGTATGTAACGGGCTGTAATGCAGGCACAGGCACATATGGAATGGTACACCAGACAGGGACTAAGGGCGCAGAGCACCCAAAATACTGCTATCAATGACAGTATCCGTGACCTTGCCGGTGCTGTCCGTAGTTACACCAAGGTCATTGATAGACATTGGGGGGAGACATTAGATGTCCTCGGCAATGTCATGTCCATATGTCAGGACAGTGCAGGACGGTTGAGATGTCAACGTGGACATATGCCAGCAGCATCATCGGCTGGCAGTCATCGCGGATGACCCACAAGTCACAGCCGCTCCCGTAGTGGCAGTACCAGCCCCAGCAATGTTGGGGCTGGGCTGTCAATAGACCATCCTAGAAGACCACATGCACGTGGCTCTGGACAGTCCCAGCAGAGACATGGGTCCAGTCGACATACCTCTGCCTCTGATGATAGTACCCAGTCTGGCTTAGTACCCGATACTGTCCATAGCACCCCTACCAGGCACAGGTACTGTATCTGTGGCCAGAGACGGTGATCTGTACAGCCTGGCAGGTACAGTCTGTGGCTGTCCCACAACCTTCCATATATGGCAGCCACATGGTGGAACTGTGTGCATGCCGACACACACACATAAACCAAACACCTAGGGCTAACACATACACACCCACATTGCATCAACATTGGCCCATGCTGTACTGTTGTCCCTCACACACACACACACACACACATACATGTCGATTGGATGGGTCAATGTCGGGCTCTGGCAAACCAACAACACACCCTGTGCATATGATGAAACTGTGCCACCTCCTGTCATCTGTAACATTGATGCAGGAACAGGCTAACATGGTGCTGATGCATAAGGTGACTTTATAGCAGTGTAGCAATGTTAGCATGTCGTCAACAGTAAAGTGTAATGATATCATTGTAGGTATATCTGAGCAGGCATGATGCATTAAAGCTATGATTGTCAATGTAGTATTGTTTACACCACTGTTAATTCCAAAAATGTATTGTCCGCCTATGTACCACTTGGCTGATATGTGTAGTTTTGGCAGCATGTGTTAGTGAGTGGACAGTACGTGTGTGATGTGTGCAGTACAGATTTGCAGGTGTACATTTGTGAACATGGTGGAGGTGCACTGTCTGCATGTACGTGCATAGTGGACACATGAGAAGAGTGGCATGCCCTGTATTACACAGTGTTAACATCTCATAGTTTCTATTGGTGGCCAGTATGCATTTTACAACACATATGTTTTAACTTGGGTACACGTGTGTGTATGACATAGTTTGACACTGTGCTGTGGCTGATACTGTTACTATCTGTCATTGGTTTGCATTCTGGTAGTATACACAACCTCAACAGCCTGACTATAACCAATCGTTAGATGATGCCTTGACAACTGACACACAGATGTAGGAAATTCAGCAACATTTGGATCCCTCTGGTACTATACTATACCAGTAACCAGTGGTATTGACTGCCACCCGTTCCTGGGACTACTCCTGTTTGGCATATAGCCCTCTTAGGTACAAGCAAACACACTAAGGATATGTCCGTCCACATCTGGAAATGCATACAGTGGCCTAAAATACATTCTCCAGATGAGACACTTATCCTCCACAAGGGTATCATACAGACAGTTACCTGTTGTCCAACCTATTCTGTAAAGCTATAAGGCAACTATAGCATAGTCATCCACATTTACTAAACATAGTATCCCGACAGTTCCACATAGGTAGTAGCCCCCAACATGTAGAACGGGTACCAATGTATACATACAGCCAAGTGTTATGTCATCTGTCCTTTGGTGTTCACATTTCCAAAGGTATTCTGACATCCCTCGGTGTATCACATAAGCAATAAGGGGTCTGTATGCATATCCACAAAGGTTGTTGTTCACCTATAATGAATGTCCATTATTGACAGACTGTGTTGTGTTTGAACATGTCTGAAATATACCCCAGGCATTAACCCTCACTCACACTATTCTATACACAGATACCTGAAGTGTGCAATGCACATACTGTTGTTATACTGATATGTCATACAGTTGTAAAAGCAAAACCCATGACACATTGACACACACACACACACACACACACACACACTCAGCAGTTACAGGATTCAAACCCCTACCTAACTATATTATGATACTAGAGAAGTACACATTAACACGACGTGTGATATGCTTTACTGGGAGTTTTTATTTCCACTGCTATATTTGTAGGATGCTGACATCATCAGACTTGACAAAGATGAATATACCACTTTTAAGGCGTTTTCCTAGTCTCCAAAATGGGCACTCCTCTCAAAGGAAATAACACACTGCCCACACATACTCAGCAATTGCAAGATTCAAACCCCTACCTAATTATGTTATGATACTGGAGAAGTATGCATTAACACGACACGCTATATGCTTCAGTGGGAGTTTTCATTTCCACTGCTATATTTGTAGGATGCTGACATCATCAGACTTGCCAAAGATGAATATACCACTTTTAAGCCATTTTCCTAGTCTCCAAAAAGGTCACTCCTCTCAAAGGAAATCACCCCCCCCACACACACTCAGCAATTGCAAGATTCAAACTCCTACCTAACTATTAAATTTTAAATTTTATATTCACATTTATATTCTACAGTCATACATATTTATTACCTATATTTATTATTCATATTTATACATACATATTTATACATTTTTAACCTATATAAATATATTTGCACTATATTTAAATTTATTTTTAGAATATTTATATATGAAATTTATCATATTTCATTATCATCATTTTTTGTGTCCATTTTATATATAGTTTTTATACACATACTTACAAGCTTACATACATATTCATCTATTTATTTACTTATTTGTCTATTTATTCATACGATGTTTTGACAACAAGTTTTATATTTGTACATATATTTAATATTTAATTTAATTGTATTTTAGCATATACTACTGGAATTAATTTTAAGCTTTTGAGTCATACAAAATATAGCTATATTAATGCATTTTAAAAGAACTGCACAGCTTCAAAAGTTCTCCAATTGATTTAAATCCTGAAGTTTTTATATATAAATATTTAGCGTGGTTACACTTTATAACACACCTCAGAATTAAGAAATGCCAATATGGCCTTTGATGAACCATTGAGTATGTCTGCATTTATAACTTTATACTTTGTTTAAGAGTTAGTTATTATGCTGCAATGTTCATTGAAACAAGTTTTCTCTGAAGCTTTACGTAAAATATATGCTATTATTTCTATTTATTAAATCTATATGTATTTTTAACTTTGGCATGAATTTTTTGATATATACATGATGTTTCATTTTGATTGTTTTTAACTATTGAGTCACTCAGTTTATAAATGCAGCTTCCATTTTAAATACTGAATGTCTCAGCCCAGTTTTTTAAATGTGTTTTAAATGTGTTTTTTCTGTGGCTAATTGATTAATTTAATTCATCTGCTGATAGGCTAAGCCTCCCTATAAATTCATTGATGTTAACATTTTCAAATTGTCTGATGAAGCGTATGGTAGCATACGCGAAAGCGCTTACCTTCTGTTCTATTTTAACAATAAAAAGTCAAAAATTGTTACGTGGCAGAGTCGGAAGTTTTTATTATATATATATATATATCCTACCTAACTATGTTATGATAGTAAAGAAATACACATTAACACGACACGCTAGATACTTTGTTGGGAATTTTCATTTCCACTGCTATATTTGTAGGATGCTGACATCATCAGACTTGCCAAAGATGAATATACCACTTTTAATGTGTTTTCCTAGTCTCCAAAATGGGCACTCCTCTCAAAGGAAATCACCCCCCCACACACACACTCAGCAATTGCAAGATTCAAACCTCTACCTAACTATGTTATGATACTGGAGAAGTATGCATTAACACGACGTGCTATATGCTTTACTGGGAGTTTTCATTTCCACTGCTATATTTGTAGGATGCTGACATCATCAGACTTGCCAAAGATGAATATACCACTTTTAAGGCATTTTCCTAGTCTCCAAAAAGGGCACTCCTCTCAAAGGAAATCACACAACCCCCCACCCACACACTTAGCAATTGCAAGATTCAAACCCTTCCTAAGTTATGATAATGGAGAAGTACGCATTAACACGATGCGCTAGATGCTTTACTGGGAGTTTTCATTTCCACTGCTATATTTGTAGGATGCTGACATCATCGGACTTGCCAAAGATGAATATACCACTTTTAAGGCATTTTCCTAGTCTCCAAAACAGGCACTCCTCTCAAAGGAAATCACACAGAAACACCCCCACCCCCACGCACACACACACACACTCAATAATTGCAGGATTCAAACCCCTACTTAACTATGTTATGATACTAGTGAAATACACATTAACAAAATGCGCTATATGCTTTATTGGGAGCTTTCATTTCTCCTGCTATATTTGTGGGATGCTGACATCATCAGACTAGACATGGTAATGTGTGTGAACTTTGTTTTATGCAAACCCAGGACTGAGTCATGGGGGACAGCAGGTGTTACCAGCTTGAACAGGACTCCACAAT
Source organism: Protopterus annectens (assembly GCF_019279795.1). Classification (NCBI taxonomy): domain Eukaryota; kingdom Metazoa; phylum Chordata; order Ceratodontiformes; family Protopteridae; genus Protopterus; species Protopterus annectens. Next base: position 128,920,246 of record NC_056741.1, read on the forward strand.
TCTTACCTTGTGTGATCTATCTGTGGCCCAGTTGCCAGTCAATCAGATGACAATACATATTTATGCACAGGTTGTTGATTTTGTGGATACGACGTGTCTGGGATGTTGGAAAAGGGCTATTCTAACTCTATGCGGGATGTGTGTAGCTCATTTCATTGATGTATGTCCTGGCTGACTGCCTTGCAAACAGTCTAGCAGGTTTGGGAACCATGATCTGCCCTTGACCAAACCAAAGTTGTTAGGGTTGTTTGTAGGCTTCTAATAGCTCTGTTTATGACTTCAATCATGATGGACTCCACGGCCTTGCAGATCAAACTTCATAGGCTTATAGGACTATAGTTACCATAGTCTGTTGTGCACCAACACTTGTGGAGTGTGCCAAATGTTGCTGTAACCCATTCAACAGTTTCATATCCTGTAGAAAGGGTGAGGCTCAACAGACTGTTCAGGTGCAGGGTCTGTTTGTTCTGCAGTTCAGTTATGACACATATAGGGAAACAATGTAATCCCATTGATGTTATCTTTTCAGCTTTGGAAGGAGCTGTTTATTCATTCTACATGTGATATCTCCTGGTATGATGATAAGGCCTTTTGTCAGTGGGAGGAGGGTAAGTATGTATGTATGGGCCTGTCTGACAGGATGTTGGCATTGTCAGTAATTTACACTTGGCCCTGACTCAGGACTTATATGAGTGTAAATTGCTATTTATGACATAGCTGAAGGAAGTGTCATGCTTCTGTATGGACTCCTTCGCAAATAATTGTTCCATAACCTGGTCTGTATAATGTTTGGAGTGCACATTGTTTACTGGTGATACTGATTGCAGGTTTTTAATCTTCTTTGCTTTTCTACTTTCTACGAACAACCTACGTATCTGTAGTACATATTTGATTATGGCAGGGTTCCAATATATTATATATGTATCTGTTTTCATATAACTTTGTGCACATGGCAGGATTGGTGAATAGTGAGAGGTTCCTGGGTTAACACATGCAACTGCCAGATATGTGTGACCCACTGCTGTACTCAGACATGGCCTAAGTGTGTGAGCATGCTTAGTTTGAACTTTCAGTATGTTGTTGCCTGACATTTGCCTCATTTATTCAAGTGTGTGAGCACGCCCAGTGTGACTTTTTAGCATGTTGCTGTCTGAGGTTCACTACATTTGTTTATGTTTGTGAACACACCCAATATTAACATTTATACTATATGTGTGTTGACAATCAAGTTGTATTTTTACTGTAGGGCTCACCTTTGTGTCATAAATCTACAGAGATTATGCTGTGCCTGCAGGGTTTCCATGAGACACTTTGCATAGACTTATCAACATTTCTTCATACAGGCTGACCAGTGAAATACTGTCATGGTTTAGTGGTTCAGTACTGTGACTATAGTGCACAGTATCCTGGGTTTGAGGAATGTCACTGCATTTTTTTTTCATACTGGGCAGACCAGACTGCTTAAGGGCCAGTAAAGCAAATATGAGCATGTTTACCTGCTTTTGCTCAACTATGCCCAACCTTGCCCAACATTGCTCAGCGTTAACCAACATTGCTGAACGTTGCCCAGTATTGCTCAACATTGCCCAAAGTTCTGCTAGTTAGTGCATGCAATTTTGTTTACATATACTAAATAGTAGTAATAGCTGTTTAGCACTGCTTTATACTGCTTAAAACATGGCAATCATGCCTCAGGTGGTGCTGCAGGGCTGCCTATGTTGGATGCACATAGTACACTCTCTATACATGTTTGAAAACAGGTAGTGTCAAGTTAGGCATCTCTTTTACTATATGTGCGAGTCAGAGAGATTTATCATTTCCAGGGTTCCTACTGAGCCAGTGTATGTGCTATGCATCGCCTCTTTGACAAGGCCAAGGCATACTGGGCACACTTCCTTCTGCATACTGGGGCAGGCTCAGGTTGTTCCTCCTCCGAGTCACGCTCTGCCTGTGATGGCCTTGGCAATGGTGGGGGGCTGTTTGGCCCGGCCCTATGCTGCTCCTGCTGCAGCAGTTTTCGCAGGATCATATTATGTAGCATAGCACATACCATGACAATTTGGGTACATGTAGTTGGTGAGTACTGCAAGGCTCCACCAGATGTGTCCAGGCACCGGAACCATGACTTGAGCAGCCCAAACACACGCTCGATTACATTTCGTGTTTGTGCATGTGCCTTATTATAGCATTCCTGTTTGGGTGTGTGTGCATTTCTGATGGGTGTCATCAGCCACGGCTCCAGTGCATATCCAGCATTACCCACTGGGTGACCATGAGGGATGTCCCCACTGGCAAATGTCTGGTACAGCTGTGTCAGATGCCAGATATGGGAATTGTGGTAGCTTCCAGGGCAGCCAGCACACACATTCAGTATTATGCCCTGGGCATCAAACACGAACTGGCAGTTGATGGAGGGGAATCCCTTGTGGTTAAAGTAGGCCCTGCCTCGCTCACCAGCTGGTGCTTTTATGCATATGTGCATGCAGTCTATTGCATCCACTACTTCAGGGTATTCCGCTATTTGCTGGAAAAGATGCATATTCCTGGCCAATACCTCATGGGAATTGGGGAAATATACATGATCACTGACATGTGCTGACATGGCATTCAGGAACTGGTGCAGTACCCTGGATGCTGATGCCTGTGAAATCCCCATCATATCACCAGTTGGTCTCTGGAAGGTACCTGTTGCTAGTATTCTTAGGCCAACACATACCTTGGTTTCTACTGGGATGGGTTTCCCTCTGTTGGTTCTGTGTGTGAGGCATGGCCTGCACAGCTCAACAATTTGCTGCATGAGGTCTCTGTACACTCTATAGCGCTCCACTATCTCCAGCTCATGTAGCCCCTGGTAGGTTACCCTGGGCCTGTACACTCTTCTCCGTCTCCTCACTGCGGGTTGCTCAGCAGCATTCACACTGTCACCACCTTCAGCATGTTGCATATGTTGCCTTATAACAGCAATGGCAGCCCCTAACATATTTTTTGTCTCAGTAAAGCTTTTTAAGTTTTCACTTCTCTTAGTATACTGCAGTGTTGCAGTGTTTCTGAGAAAAATATGGTGGACTGTTGTTTGCAGAGTTTTAAGTGCTGGGCTGGGCTGGGCTAGTGTACTTCCTGTGCAATTGCCTGATTCTGATCATTTTCACCTGCTAGCTCTGCTAGTTCTCCTTGGTTAACTTACTACTATTTGTTTTGCTTCCTTTTCCCTTTCTGTTTCCACAGGAGGCAGCACCACGCAAACAAGCGCAAACACGCGCACACCAGCTCACATGCATGCACACATGCTTACATGGCCTAACACTTGCTGACTCCTGCTTGTACATGCGCACACAGGCGCAAACGTGCTTACACAAATTTCAACAACCTTACACGTACTTACTCCAGCTTAAACGCGCGCACACAGGCGCACACGCGTGCACACAGTCTTACTCGGATATACAGGTGCGCACACACGCACAAACATGTTGCAGGCACTTCAACAAGAAACTTTAGTGTTATCCATGGCATACACCTTCAATTTCTTGGCTTTAGCTAGGATACCTGTTGACACACCTCTTTCAGTGATGAGTAACTGACAGCAAACACATGCCACTCTGCTCCAATGAACTTACATTCTTTCATACATACCCCCCTCATGATGTTACCTATCTTCTACTCTGATACTCCCCTTATCCTACTCTTACACTCCACAGACTTTGCTCATTTGCCATGTAAAATTGGGATTCATTATCCTTACCCTCATTTGCATAGGATTGCCTACTAATGCTTGGTTACATCTCTTAGACTGAGCTTCCCCCCTTAGCAACCTCTACTCAGTAGCCATGTTGTCTTCAGCCTGCCACTCACTTGCATGGCAAATTAATATTTTGAATATAATCCCTATTTGTGGCTTTTATTTTTTGGTTTTTTGGTTTTTAGAGTGCAGCACATTTGCGCGGCGCTGTGCTATGCTTAAACTTCAGAGATCGAGGTAAAAAACAATAGTTTTTTTTATTTTGCAATGGGAAACATTGCTAATGGCCGTATATTTGGCCATTGGCATGCTTCCTCGACTGGATGCATCCTTTATTTGGAGCTGTCACGGCTCCGTTTTGCTATTTGCAGAACAGTACTCAGTTGACAATGGAGTACATTTCTACAAATAACACTACTCTTACTCGGACAGGTTAGAGTTTCCTAGATAGCAAATTTACCTCATTTGCATAGCTTTCAGCAGCAAATGAGGTAATTTGCATAACCTAGCCCTGTCCATGTAAGAGTTATTTTAGGAGCTCTCTTGCACGCCCTTGCCGGGTGTTCCTGGATCGCTTGGCAGACATGTTGGCTGCATGGAGTCTTACTCTACTCTTAGACTCCGTGCAAGCCTTCTTGAATCCAGCCCAATATAAATTACCTGTTTCTGGTATGCATGTACCTTAGAGTGAGTCAGATTGGGCCACACCTAGGTCTTGTAAACATAGAAGCAGGGCTTGTGCCTCCCCCAAACGATGCAGGGTACTATGTTTCATGTAAAGGGATGGTGAGTACCTCCTCTAGGAACAAACCCAGTCCTTAAGTACTACCATACCTGAAGGGCAAGCCCATTACCTCCTGAGCCAAATCACCTTCACTGCTGTTGCTAAACACTGTGCAGCTGAGATGTACATAGAAAAAAAACAGTAAAATGGCTACCTGCTGCAGGCAGCAGATATACACTACCAAATAGTCAACATATGTGATGTCACTGGCCTCAGTATCTCTCCTGTTGAGACAAGAACAGGCATCCACCATATACCCAGGGCCCTGATATGTGTCCTCCAGCAAACAATCCCTGTGTTCTCTTCAAAGGAAATGGAGAAAGATCTTGGTCTCTTATGAGCACCGCCAGGGTGCTTTGAACCACCAGGGCTTTTTGAAATTATAATGAGTGGTTATAATATGTGAGTTCATTTATTTTGTATACTTTTTTCTATGTAAGTTTTCTCTCTTATATTTAATAAAACAATACTACGTTGTTAAGGTAAAGTCCTGTCTTTCTGTTTGTGTCCTGCATGATTTCATCATTGTAAGATGGTGGCTCACAAACCAGACACACACTATAAAAGTGGGTGACTCCACATCAGCCAGCAGACCGCTTACCGGTGGGGTGCCACAGGGGTCAGTGCTGGGCCCCATATTGTTTGGTATATGCTTCTGAGAAGTTCAGGTCAAAACTAAGGGGTTATGGCTGACCAGGTTTGCAGACAACTGCTAACTAGGTGCAATCACTGAATCCCCAAATGATGTCACTGTACTCCAGGAGGGTCTCACGCAGGCCAATGACTGGTGTATAAGTCATGGTCTCAAACTGAATGCAAATAAATGCATCATCAATCCCTTCAGCACAAATGATGTCCTCTCACACAATCAAATCAATAATAGTACCCTAAGTACTCCTGAAGTGGTAGGGGACCTGGGATCACAAGTTGACTGCAAACTTAACTTTGACCACCACATGTCTACTGTAAAAAGGAAAGCTTTCTACATAGCACACTTGATTCATAAAAGCATCACCTGGAGAGCAAAAAAGTTATAACCCCCTATACTAGGCACTTATTTGGCCCATAACTGAGTATAACACCCTATTTGGCATATACCCTATTAAGAACCTATAAAAATTAGAGAGACCTTAGAGGTTTCTAACAAAAAAGAATAAGAAGCTCCAGCATGTGCCTTACATGGACTGACTGACGTCCCTGTCGCTATACGATGTATTGTATAGGCTTCTTAGGGGAGACTTATGAGTGGCCTACAGAGCAAGCCAAGACCCAAACCTAATGAAATTGCTGCATATCCATAAATCAAACAGGACTAGGGCTACCTGTTCCAGGTACCCAAATAGGGCCTATGACTTAAATAGGGCATGCTGGTGGGACAGATTTATTGCCCAGTGACTACCGGGTCTTTGGAACAGGCTACCAATTCATGTGAAACAGAGCACCTCTATGACACTGTTCAAGAGGAGCCTGGATGAGTGGATGGGGCACCACAAATTCTTACTGGGGATGAGCCCACAATCCACTTGGAAAGTTGTAGTCATCACTAAATGTAGTCTTGGGTATTGACTAGCATTTCTGTGGTATTATATTGGGATGAAATAGGTAGGTTTAAAATGACCTCTGGGTCAATAGCCTAGTAATCTCCTGTGATCCTGTTATAAGATGTTAAAGTTCCATGCACCTGCTGGTGTCCTTTTTTAATATGATTGTTCCACTGGGCTAAAATATTACCTATCTATCTATCTATCTATCTATCTATCTATCTATACATTCGGGTTCATATCAGAAGATTGAAACGTGATAACATCGAACGCCAGAACATCGATCTGGTAACCACGAAAACCTAAAACTCTGAAAGCTGAGAACAGCAAATCTTTTCCCTGGGAAAAAACTCGCTGTTTCAGCATAAAACACAAAACACACAAACACTACAAACTATGTCTAATGTGGGGCCCCCCAGGGGGGCGGTGCCCCCGCACTCCCCCCTACTTAAATAAACTAACTCTGAGATCGTACCACAGTGGAGGAAATAGCAAAGCCACAGAAACGGACCACCTAATTCTTTCCCTGGGACAGAATTCGCTGTTCTCAGCTTTCAGAGTTTTAGGTTTTCGCGGTTACCAGTTTGATGTTCTGGCATTCAATGTTATCATGTTTCGATATTTTGATATACACCCTATACATTCCTCTCTGTAATTATTTTGGTTATCTTTTTAAAGTTGGCATAGATGCACTTTAAACTTTTAATGTAGAAATGGCAGTTTCATAGCCTGACTAAATGAAAAAAATGTACAGACTGATTAAACGTGAAAAAATGTACAGACTGATTAAGCATATGAAAAAATGTTGCTTCTCTCACCTGTTCCTCTTTACTTTTGATCACCACTAAATTTGATGATAAATTTTTACAACGAGTTTGGGCATTAAACCAATTTTCAGAACTTGTGGCAAAATAGTAACAGTTGGGGCTAAGAGATTCCCATCCCACAGGGCAACACTTACCCTGCAATCCTGAAAAGAGAAATAAAGACAAGCAGATTAATACCTATCAGTGATACAGTAAGTGAACATACAGTTTGTCATTCACTGTCTTTAACTCTGCTAACAACAGATATCCCATCACAAGCACATTTATTTACAGATATGATGAAAAGATCAGCTTCTTGACAAATAAATGAGGAGAATGACAAAACAAAATGTCTTCTACCACATTCTTTCTATATTGCAAAACAAAATAGCACTTATGAAACATTGAGTCTTATTATTCATTCCAATAGTATTTACAATAAATTAATAAAACAGTTCTGCAAGGCATAACATAAAAGGACATCATTTATCATCACTCTTGGCTTCAGGGATATTTTGAACTCTGTCCTTCAGAGACACCAATTGACTTATCTTGTTGCTCCATTTATAGTCTTTCTGGCTTCTTCTCATCACCCAAAGGTCAGAACATTTGACGTTTAGCAGGGTAATGGGTCTGAAATGTATCATAATTCAGGGGCTTCCCATTTATCATAGAATCATAGGAGATTACTAGACTATTGGCCCTGAGGCCCTTATAAGCCTAGCCAAGAGTTTAGCCCATGTTTAGAAAAATCAGCGCACCTATGCCCTTGTCCAGCAGGGACATGGGTGGAATCCCAGGAGTATATTTTCTGTTTCCCATCCAGTTATCTGGATTGCACTTAAAAAGGGGTAAAGAGTTACTCTGCTTGATGTGGAGATGGAGTCTATTTCATAGATGGGGGAGTCTCTGGCACACAAATCTGTCCCGCCAACCAGTCTTGTTGATGTGACAGACCAGGTTGAGGCTACATGTGCAGGTTACTCGAGTGGAACTTGACTTGCAGATAAGCAGCAGTCCCATCAAGGTGGGGTCTGTGATCACCTTGTATGCCAGACAGAGGTCGCCTCTGAGAAGTCTGTATGAAACTGAGTAGAGGGATATGGCTTGTAGCTTATCTGTGTATGGTAGATGTTTGAGGCCCTGGATTCTCCTGGTAAGGAACCTCTGTGCTCTCCAGCTGCTGCATGTGCTTTGTGAGGTACATGCTGAAAGGGGAGTTGTACTCAATAATGGGCCTTATAAGGAAAGAATACAGGGATGTTATGACCTCCTTGTCCCTGGATGAGATACCATTACTTATGAGGTGGCCCATGTCTAAGGCTTTCCGTACAATGGAAGCAACATGGTGGTCAAAAGTCAGGTTGCTATCAACCTGGGTGCCCAAATCCCTCATGACTGATTGAGTGCTTAGGACATTGTTATTAATGTAATAATTTGTGGGGATATCACTCTTCCACAAAGGGGATGATGATGATGCATGTTTTGGTATTCATCCTGAGGCTATGTTTGTGGCACCAGTTATTTGTCTTAGTGAGATTCTCTTGGAGGATGCCCACATCACTAGGGGAGTTAATGACAGCACCCAGCTTGCAGTCATCTGAAAACTTGGTCAGCCATAGCCCACTGATTTTGGCCTGCACCTCAGAAAAGTATATCACAAATAACAAAGGCCTTGAGATTGAACCCTGGGGTACTCCCGTTATTACAGGTCTACTGCTTGAGGTGGCTTCCACTATTTTGACTATGTGTGTTCTATCAGGGAGCCAGTTTGTTACCCATCTGGTAATATATGGATTGATGCCTAGTTGAGAGAGTTTCTCTATTATGCTCAAGTGGGGAATAGTGTCAAAGGCTTTGGCCAGGTCAAGGTAGGTGGTGTGCACCATCTTCTCCTCATCCATGGCTTTGGTGACTTTCTCAAAGAAGTCGACCAAATTTAGCAGGCATGACCTCCCCTTGATAAAGCCAAACTGTGTGGGATCAAGTGTTTGGAGGCTGCCAATGTCCTTGTTAATGAGGTCCATGATAATCCATTCCATGGCCTTGCAGGTCAGGCTAGTTAGGCTGATGGGTCTATAATTTCCCTGATCGGTGGACACTCTACCTTTGTGTAAAGGGATGACAGCAGCTGTCCTCCACTCAGTTGGAATGAAGCCAGTACTCAGGCTTTGGTTGAATAGGGTGCTGCAAGTTTCTGCCTCACTTCATGCAGGATGCAGCCTGGGATGTTATCGGGTCCCATGGATGAGGTATTTTTTTCTTTGGAGAAAGCAGTGATGACCTGTTCCCTAGATACAAGGGAAAGGGGGCAGGTACTGTGGATGTCCTGATTTACTGATGGGGGGACAGAGGGGAAAAGTTTTTGCTGAATCTGTCAGCCAGCAAGTTTCCTATATCTATGGCCTTTGTATATGTGGTGTCGTTGACTACCAGGTCTGAACAGATCTGGGTATTTTATTTGAGGTTGCGAACATATGTGAAGAAGGCCTTATGACTGCCTCTAGTAAATGTGGCCAATTTGGACTCAAAGTTTGCTTTGGAGGATTTCAATAGTGCTCTTATTCTCTTGTTCAGGCTAAGGAGACATTGCTTCCATTTGGGCACCTGGTCCTTCTTGGTCTTTGACAGCATTTTTTTCCTTTTGTTGTAGAGTTTATTTATTGCAGATGTCCAACAGACAGGTTTACTCTTCCTTGCAGAGGATGATTTAGTCCTGTTGGGTATTCCTGATTCCATGCATCTATATAAATGCTTGTATCGTGCTTTGTTGTAGTTTTGGATATTGGTGCCAGTTCCTATTGAAGGTGGGGGCTGTGTAGCTGTTTATACCATCCCTCAGGAGGCTGTAATCACCTTTGGAGAAGTTTTTATGTCTGATCATTGCTAGAGGGGTGTTGGGGGAGATGGTGACTTCGAAAGTGACCGCTTTGTGGTTGGATCTTACCAGTGAGGATGATACTATATGGCTGCCGCAGTGGTTACTCATGCTGGTTAATACCAAGTCCAAGATATTACCACCCCTTTTGGGGGTATTGACTGGCTGTTCTAAGGCATTTGCATTGTCAAAATCAAGGAATCTCTAGGCATTTGTGTTCTGGCATGAGTAGTTCTTGCAGTCTATGTTTGGGAAGTTAAAGTCATCTAAGATCATGGTAAAGGGTTGAATTTTGATACAATTGAACAGCTCCAAATAGGCATATTGGGCATCTTGAGTCAGATGTGGGGGCCGGTAGCTAGCTATGATTTGAATAGGGGTCTTGTCAATGGTTAACCGCACCTGGAGTGTCTCCTGTGTGTCATATTGTTTGACCAGCCTGGAGGTGTGTATGTCTTTAATGTATATTGAAACTCTACCTCCTATGGCTTTACTGCCCACAGTTTGGGGTCTGAATGTATAATAGCATGAATAACCAGGTAATGCTGGGGTGCTCTCCACAGCTTTGAACCAGGTTTCTGTGACTGCACAGATGTCATCATTTTCCAGGATTAGGAATGCTTGCAATGAGTGCAGTTTCATATTTAGACTCCTAGTGTTTAGCAGCATGACCTTTAATTTGTGTTTTGTTGAAATTTTAATGTTGGTAGTTTTAACCTCACAACTTTTTCTAAAAATGACCCTTTTCCAAAAGCCTGAAGCTCACGTGAGACAGATACAGGCCATCTGGCAAAGGATCATGGTCTGCCGATCATATCTTCTCAGGCTGTCAGGTACTGGATCCCCCTGGAATGACACCAGAAACTAAGCCAATTCTTAAAGTCAATAATTTTCTGTTTATATTGAGGCATCATTCTGGGTGATGGCAGAATGCTGCTTAAGGCTAGGGACATACCTGCTTGGGACACATAATCAGTGAGCTCAATCATATCTCTCTTCATATAGTCCAGAGAGGTACATCTCAAGTCATTCATGCCAACATGGACTATGACAGAGTCATAACAGTACCTGTTGTAGAGAGACTTGAGTGCGTGTGTGATATGGTGAATCCTGGAACCTGACAGACAACTAACTGTGACTTTATCCTTATCCAGCCTGGTGTGAGGCACATCTGTGTGTCTCACAGTGGAGTCTCCTATGACTAATATGTTGGGTTTATGGTGAAGCCTTAGTGGTTGTGAGGCACAGGTGTGTGGACTATATATGGTATGTGGTATAGGACTGTGTAGATTGCATGTGTTTTTGCCTCTGAGATCTCCTTTGTTTGGGTATGTTTATGTGCAGGACCTCCGCATACGTAGGTGTGCTGTGTATGTGTGGGTGGTGTTTGGGGTGTAGTGATTGTGTTGACAACCTTTTCAGTCCCATATATACTGGCGCTTGAGGGGGAGAGAGCTTGGACTCTAGGTTCCTAATGTAATTGCATTTTGTCTTAACTAGTCTTAAAGGAACAGCATTACATAGTGTCAGCAACCACTGCAATGCCACAAAACATGCATGTGCGCATGTGTGTGTATGAAAGAGCCGTCTGGGGTAGTGCTACAGACAGCTCCATCTTGCCTACTTTAGCAAATTTGCTAACCTTAATCCTGCCCCTGCCCCAAGCCTATCCATACACTTTACTTTATAAAAAGACTTTCTGTAATGCCAATGCACATCTGGTTATAGTGTTACACATGGGTTTTAATTTAAATATTGTAGAAGGAAATTGTATTTTTTTGAGATCATTCATAAGTTTTGTGTTTAGAGTTTTTGATAATGCATATGTTCAAAAGGAATTGTAGTTGGCATTTTTACCTTTTGAAAATTTTGACTGTGATAATATATTCAGGTTCCATGTCAGCTTAGTTAAAGGCAATATGCTGACTGTCATATTATGAACCTGCAATGTTGATCTGTCAAAAATGATGAAATGTTAAAAAAGGTTGAAATAAAAATACCTACTCCCCTACATGTGATGAGATATGGATTTGCCTTCCATGTAGAATTCATGTTAACGTTTGCTTCAAAGTTTCAATAACAGGAGTAACATTGTTTGTTGACTCTCTGCATCCTGATGTATATGTATACAGTACATGTATGATATCAGTAGGAAATTTGACTTCAACTTTGTTAAGTTTCAGCATTTTAACTTTTCAGGATTTTGCATTCAGTATTCTGACTTTTAGCATACTTCTAATCAGTAAAATGAAAATATATATTCATATACATAAAGACATATTTTTATTTACTTATTTATTTTACATTTGTTGACCATATATATAGACAGTACAGATTACATATAGATACACATATAAATATATATATATATATATATATATATATATATATATATATATATATATATTAGATATAGATATAGAAAGAGAGAAGTTGATAGATATGGATATGCATTACACATAAAGTCCAAATAAATCACAAAATCCAGAAAAAAGTAAGCTTCTTCAGTAGCTTCTTCTGTATCACAGAGCTCTTCTTATATACAGGACGATCATGTCACATGATCAAAACAAGCAAACAGGAATAATATTTTCATTCAAATATCATAAGAAAATCTGTTTTAGAATACAAATGCAAGTAAGTAATAAAATAATAAGAAAACTTTTTTCTTAACTGTTTTGTATCATTCTATAAATGAGTTGAAAACTTAGTGGAAAAACACATAGAGTACATATCACATGACCAAGTTGAATGTAGGGCCATTTTAAAGAACTGCATTGCCCAAGGATATCAAAATGATCACATTTTGAAAAATGTGCTGCCACCAGCTTATCAGTCATTTTGTATATGACTGTGTGGCTGTGGGTACTCATTCTTGTACAACTGTCTGGCCTGTCTCTTCTATATAGTCCCAAGGAGAGTTTAATAGATGGGTAGATTCTGTTCAGTCCCTGGTGGAATTCCTCTAACAAGTCAATGTTATGTATCCAAATTAGGAAAAAGTTGACATTAAAATGGAAATGTGAAAGTACTTTTTTGTGTAGTATTAGTGAATTTCTTTTTTGAGGTTTGCCATGAAATGATTTGCATACTTTTAATAAATTCTGGTGCGCATGTAGTGCCTGTAGTCAGACCATAATGTTTCCCATTAAAATTAAAATTATGTTTCAGAACAAATTCTGTAAATTGTCTCATTATATCTTGAGTAATGTTGTGATGATCTGTTTTCTCTTGTAAGTGCTTTACATGGACAACAATACCATCATTGTGTGGGATGTTTGTGTAGAGTGGATAAAACAGTTTTAGCAGGTAGGTCATGATAATCTGATTGAATGTGGAAAAATGAGTAGTGTTTTAAACACAGATGTCCCTTACAATTACCAATAACTTCAGAATTTTTTCCATGAACCCAGAGGTTCCTTCAATCAGTGTTCCTTAGTCTAACACAATAGGATTCTCTGAGTTTCCTGGCTTATGGATTTCTTGGTAGCATGTAAACACAGCTAGCATAGGTTGACTGCAAGTGAGGTCAGTTTATCCTAGATGTGATTTGGGAAGGAGTTAATGATATCCATTATTTATTCTTTCTGTACTATTAAGTTGGATCTTCAGTTAGCTGTCGGTAAATGATGTGAGCTGAAAGCTGTCTGTTAGATTCAGAAAATCATGGTTCAGGATGACCATTGCAGACCCTACATCTGTTTCTTTTAAGACAATGTTGTAGATGGATTTCAAAGGGTACATTGCCATCCTTTCCAGGAGAAAAAGGTTGTTATAGATCTGCATCTGTACCACTTTAGTAATGGGTGCTTTCTCCAACCCAAAGGCTGCCCTTTCCACCAAGCCTAACTCCATACCTTAATGTAATTAAAACCATCCTGTAACAGTGCCACTACACAGGGCAGACTCACACAGACAAACATTCACAAATACACACAAACAGCATGATATCTATACCCTAACCCTTACCCTAAAATATACAAACTCATACACAACACCCATCCTTCAGTCATCCCCGACCCTAATCATACCACACATACACACACATGCTCTAACCCTCCAACCACTCTTTCCTGTATCGACATTCCATACCATTGACATATCCACTGTACAGCCATTCATACTGTCAACATTAAATCACATGCCTGCATTTGTCGGACAAATGTAGATTTGGTAAAATGCAAGGGGACCATATATACATATGTAGATACTGTATATGGATATACATCCATATGTAGATAGATAGACACATGTTTTGGTCTGTCATGGAGGCACATACTGACAGCAACATCAGACAGATGCTCAGGGTCATGAATGCAGCACTTCCTGCCATGAGCGATGACCTTCACAGCACTGGTGATGTCGTACATCATTTTGCTGATGTGTATGGTGGGGTGGGACGTTGTCATTGCTCAAATGCATAATGTTTGCGCTGGAGCATGTGATGGGAGTTGGGCATCGGCCATGTGGACGTAGGTCAGCAACAAGATCAGCTGTGAGCCCATGGGGCTGCGCATATTCACACTCCTGTAGTGGCAGTACACAAGCACCACCAATAGGAAGGTGCTGTCCACACCACAGCAGAGCAGGCCATGGGCATGTGGTCCTGGCCAGTCCTATCAGGGACGTGGCTCCAGCAGACAGCTGTCACCATCGGGGAGTAGTACATCTGGCCTTGGGCCTGGTGGTGCCAGTGAGACTCCTGGCAGAACCAGTTCTTGTGTCCCTGGTGGGAGACAGTGAACTGTACATCCTGCCTTGTACAGTCCATGGCTGTCCAACATACCCCTGTGTAGAGCAACCCCATGGCTTGATTGTGTGCATACAAACACTCACACATCAGTATCACAGGCAGGTCACCACTAGACACACACAACTCCTCTGCATGGCCCACATAAACCCCACCCCTCCAGACACACATACATGATGTCAACCATATGGCCCAGCCTAGGTCTCTGGTAAACCCACACCACACCCTGTGCATGTGATACCTGTGCCACATCCCTGTTATCCATACCATCGATGCAGGGACATGATAATATGGGTTTGATGCACAGGGGTGAATATAATACAGTGCAGTAATGTAATGTTGTGTAAGGTGCTGTCTTTTGGCAATAATTATGGGTACACATTGAAGTGAATGTACCTTTTTAGTCATGATGCAATATTGCTGTTAGTACTGCTGACTGATTGTAGTGTCACATACTGTATTCTGTTTGTGTTCCAGGTGTCTGTATGATTGCAGGCTGTGGGCCTGCTGACAGTAGCAATGATGAGTATGGCAGAGTGGAAACACAGTAACCTTTTCATAGCCAAGGTGCAGCTGTATATGTACATGTTTACCAGGTGTGTATGCATGCAACAGTGTGTGAGGGACAATTGGGGTGGACTGTGTGACCTTGCATACATATCCCTTGACAAAGCCAGCTAGTCTTCATACATGTCACCTGGGTGTTCTGTAGTACCACAGGCTCATACATACATAGAATGTTACTTGAGTACTGGCACTAGGTCCCTCACAAGCTAAGCCATTACATTAACTGCAACATATTCGCCTATCAGCACCTGTTACCCCTGTCATATCTGTCCCATCCACTCAACCTTGATGCAGTTGATGAGGGTATGCATGGTACTGTGTATGACAGGTTTGGAGTATGTATTTCTGACACAGGTCAGCCTGTGTTAGCCTAACTCCAATCACCAGCATGTGTATCTGCTATCTCATATGCAAGTCTGGCCTCTCATGCTGATAGGGCACACAGAGTCATAGTCCTGTACATGGGACAGCTATTGAAGGCCTGAGCACACCCCTACCTGGCCAATCTTACAAATAATAGTGCTAGATACATAACACAGATATCACAAAGGTAATGTAGTGTTGCAGTGTCTGCCACTACTGTTTAAGTGGGTGACAATTACAGGGGCTGTTAGGATTGCCAGGGGTAAGTTCAGAGGCTCTTAACATGGTAGAGGTATCTGACACACATACACACACACATACTGCTGCATGGGGATATGCATTGAAACACACATGCACATAGAGTTGACACGTCAGATTAGATGATCTACCTATCTATTTATGTACAATACATAGTGATATGACCACTGCATGCACCACAGTGCCTTTCTGTTAGAAACTGTGTAACTGTGCTTGTACAGTGAATGACATCTGTATGGGCTGAAACTAGGTTGGCAATGGAGGAGTTCACAGGGTGGAAGAGGCACACAAAATGGTACATCCATCGCATATACACAGTAAAGACAGCCACAGGGGATATGCATACAGAAACACAAACACAGTTGGCAATAGACAGATTATTCACTCTACTTTTCCACTTGTATGTACTATAGGGCTGCGTACACATTACATGCTCCACATAGATTATATGCCTGGGATGTAGCCCACTACCTCTTGCAACATGTAGTCTTAGGAATACCTTCATGGATGGATGGTGAGATAAACAACCAGAAATAGTGACTGGTCTCATCTACTGCTGCTACAAACCTGGACAAGTGATAGAGTAACAGACTTTGTATCAGCATGATGTTTCAGTCAGGTACGATGTCTGATGGTTGCATGCCTGTCACTATGATAACTGTGACATATTTGGCAATGATATCACATAAATGTTCATTGTTAGGGGAGCGAGAACACATATAGGTTGCAAACATCTGAATATTCCATTTACATCTGTACAGGTGACTGGTATGGGCTGTATAGTTGAACAAGGTGCATGTGAGGCAGATGCCATGAATAGACTCTTTAAAATAATGCCATGGGGAGGGGGTCAACAGGCCTTAAAATGGTATAACCTACACACACAACAGCCACGGGGGGATATGCTTCACACACACTACTATAATTGTCAGTATTGAGAATAGAACCCCTATTTATCTAATTATTTGCACTACAGTATTACACATGCTACAGAGCTTAGAGGGCTGAAGAGTGTATACAGGTACATCTAAGGAGAATGACATCAGCAGCAATTATCAAGTAGGACAATGGGAAGTGTACTGGAAATGGTATAACCCACTCCATCAGATGATATGATTCTCACCAGAACACCCACAGAATCACAGATGTCAGTATTGGGTTTAGAACCCCCCTACCTATTGAGTTACATATACTATAGTGTTACGCAGTTATCACACTCACCACAGAGCTTAAAGGATTTAATACTGTCCCAAGATACTTCTAAGGTGAATGACATCAACATCCCTTGTAAAATATGCCAATGGGAAATGTACTGGTAGAAAAGGCATCAAAATACTTTACCCTGAAAACACTTTTACACACACTTACACACATCTGCTAGAACTGAGACTAGAACCCCTGTTTATTTAGTTATTTGTACTATATTGTTACGCCATTATTGGACGCACCACAAAGCTTATAGGGCTGAGAGCTGTTCAAAGGTACTTCTAAGGTGAATGACATCAGCAGGACTGCTAAAGTAGGGCACTGGGAAGTATACTGGGTGTGGATGTCCTAAAAGTCTTTCACCTACACACACACATACATTTGCCATGACTGAGATTAGAACCCCTACTTATCTAATTATTTGCACTATAATGTTACACAGTTATCACATGTTCTATGGAGCTTATATGGTTGAGGGCTGTCCAAAGGTACTTCTAAGGTGAATGACATCAGCAGGACTGCTAAAGTAGGGCACTGGGAAGTGTACTGGATGTGCATGGCCTGAAAGTCTTTCACCTATACACATACACAAACTTACCAGGACTGAGATTAGAATCCCTGCCTATCTAGTCATTGTACTATAGAATTACACAGTTATGGCACATGCCACAAAGCTTATAGGGCTGAACAGTGTCCAAAGGTACTTCTAAAGTGAATGATATCAGCAGATCTTGTAAAGTAGAGCAATGGGAAATGTACTGAGTGGGAAAGGACTCTTAATACCTAAACCTACAGTCACACACACAACACACACATGCACACACAACACACACACACACACACACACACACACACACACACACACACACACACACACACACACACACACACACACACAAAGGCAGGTGATGTGATATTACAACCCCCACCTCAGTACTAGTGCACAATGGAGCTCACCTTCATGCTGGCATGTGCGACTGGTTGCAACCGGTATGCAACTGTCCGCAGCAGGATATCACTCTATGCCATTCAGGGTATCCCTGTGTATGACTCATATGTGTGTGTGTCTCCCTGTGTGTCTCCCTGTATCACTGTCTGTCTCTCTCTTCCCCATGTCCATCTGTGTGTATGTGTCAGATATTGTTTTATGTTTTCCATATATATGTCTGTGTATCACACACAACATGCAGATATATCACATATGGGCCACCTACAGCTATCTGAGAGTAATCTTGTCTAATGGGTGTGTGTAGAGACAGTTAAGGTGTACATAGCTGTCTGTATGCAAAGACATCTATGCACAATACAGTTATATAGTCATTTTAATTTCTCCAAGTCTTTTGGGTTTCTAATACCATGATGGGAATGAACCTCATTCCTAAGTCAAAGTACGATTAAAGTTCATGAAATTAGTATTGTTTCACTCTTTAATATTAGTCAAAAGTGATCTTTGCAGCACCCGCAATGTGCCCAGTAATGACTCCTTCTGCAATTCGTATGGTGTTACATGAATTGGTAACATATCTAAATACGATTGTAAATTATTTTTTATAAGACCAGTTGCTCCTACTACTATTGGAACTGTCTGGGTATCTTTCTTTCACATGGCTCCCGTTTCTGCCTGCAGATTGAGGTATTTTATGACTTTGTGTCTCTCGGTACGCAAGACACTGTAGTCATTAGGTGTGGTGATTTCAATGATCAATGCTACTTTTGTCTTCTTTTCTTGGACCACTATATCTGGTTTTCTAGCATCAATCTTTTGGATTGTTGGTATTGGGTAATCCCATGTGATGTAAACTTCATCATTTTCTATGTTTCTCTGTGGCTCATGTTTCCAGTGTTTTTCAGCCACTTCAATACCATAATGTTTGCACAATCTCCAGTGTAACAATCTCACCACATTATTATGTCTTTCAGTGTACAGTCCCTCTGCCATTAGTGAGTCGCAACTAGCAATAAGGTGTGTGACTGTTTCCAATTTGGTTCCACAAAACCTACATATGTCTGTTTCTCCCACATGTTTAATGGACTTAGTAAACCAGCGTGTACGTAGCCCACTGTCTTGGGCTGCCAATATTAACCTTTCATTTCTTGATATAAATTCACCTCTCGTTAACCATTCCTGCATTTGTTCTTGATCAACATGAACCTCTTCCAGAAGTTTTCTATACTTGCAACTATATTTATGTTTTTTCTACATTTCTTGCCTTCTCATCTGGTCCTTCACCTTATATTCTTTCTTTTGCTTTTTACCACATTCAGTTCCTGCCTGTTTTTTATCCACTTCTGGTTTGATTTCCATTCCTGCTTGACGTCGATATGCTTCTGCTAAATTAAGCAGAGATGTCATCTTAGATTTATTCTCCTCATGTTTCAAAATGTTCACCACATTTGGATCTTGTGAGGTCAGTAGATATCTGTGGAGTCTCATGATTGCAGATCTATACATGTAATCAATTTCAAGGAGGTCCATCCATTCTTCAGAATGGGGAATATATAATCTTGGTATACACTGATTTTTATAAATCATTTGGTGAGCATGAAGCATCCTTCTTGTTTTAATATCCAATCTATCCAACACTTTTTGGGGCCAGTCAATCACTCCAAAAATATAAGTTAGGACAGGAAGAGCAAATTGATTTATAGCTTGGATCTTAGTCCTATGTGTCAATGCTTTTTTCAGGATTAATTTAAGTCTTCTAAAGTACTCCTTACTAAGTTTTATTTGCATTTGTTCATGTTTTACTGCTGATCCTTCATCAATTCCCAAGTATTTATACACCCCCTCTTGCTCAAGTTCTATTATACCACATTCTTGTCCCAAACTGATGTTTTCCTGGTGTTGCAATTTTCATTTTTTAAAGGTTGCTTTTGCACATTTATCAAGACCAAATGACATTCCAATATCATTTGAAAAAGTTTTGACAACCTGCAGCTGTGGTTTCAGTTCCTCATCTGATGAGCTATGCAATTGTGTGGGTTCTGACATGCGATGTAATTCTGTAAGTGTAGGAGCATGCCCAGTATGACTTTATATAGTTAGAGTAGGACTCATTCCAGAGACACTTGTACTCCAGTCCAGGGTTCTGTGTGCTACAGCCATACCTCTCAACCTGTTAGTGGAAGATATTTGGAGATAGCCTGCCAAAATGGGGGGGACAATGGGCTAAACAAAGGGAAATACTGTAAGTATTGCTCTTATTAATGTATGAAGTTGCTAAGGTTACAGGGTTTGTTTTAGCAGACATTTTCTGACGTATATGATGTCTGACACTGAAATGTATTGTGTCATTACCTACTGACAGAAATCCTCAGATCATCACAGTGATTTACCAGAAAAATAAAAGATGTATGATGCACAGCCCAATATTATGAGCCAGACTATAGACATTCTTGCCCAATCTGGCCAGTTGAGAGTTGTGGCAACAGCGAATTGACTGATGAAGCTGTGTAAACAGTCCAGCATCTTGGTGATATACTGGCTGGGGATCTCCTACTTGTGTGGCATTCTTCTTACCTGAAAGGTCATATCCCTGTCTGGGCATACCTCTCAACTGTACATTTTTGCTGATTGTCCAGATGTTTCTCTATTTTTTCTCCATTTTTCATAAACGTGTGTTTTGCTGGCAAGTTAGTGGCAAATAATTAAAGACTGAAGTTAGAAAATAATGACCAACATTTGAGTTTCAAACTTCATAACCTTCAGACAATTCACGCTAACGCAAAACCTGTTTGTCTACCAACATACTAAGTTTGTAAGAGCAATATTTAAAACACGTGCCTATCATTGGGCCTTTGTCCCAGTTTTATTTATAACCTTGTCCAGATGTCTTGTTGTAAGAGGTTGAGAGGTATGGGTGTGGGTACAGAGTGCATTCTACTGAGCAGAGATGTCCATTATATGTGTGTGGTATATTCCACATAGCACTGTGATTTCCAGGTATGTCAGTGGCAGAGCAGTACAGAGTAATGTGGTGAACCACTGATAGACATTTGTGTATAGGTTGACAGGTTGATATGACATTAGTAGGCTATTGACCCTGAAGCCCTTATAACCCTTGGAGATGGTAGTGTAGCCCATGTTAAGACATGTCACCGCCCAGAGCCCCTGTCCAGCAGGGTCACATGTGGAATCACAGGATTGTATTTTTTGTTTCCCCATGCACTTATACAGGGAGCACTTCACTAGGGGTATTGAGGCACTTGGCTTGATGTGGACAGGGAGTGTATTCCACAGATGTGGGAGAGTGTGGGACACATCTGTCATACCAACAAGCTCTATTGATATCACAGGCCAGGTTGATGCTGTGCCTACAGTTTGATTAAGTGGGCCTCGACTTCCAGATATGCAACAGTCCCATCAAGGAAGGGTCTGGATTGCTTTGTATGCCACAACAAAACTGAAGAAAAACAGGAGCTGTACTACTGCTGGAGAATTTATTATGTTCTGGTACCTCAGTCAACTGACTTCTGACATCAGGAATTTACTTTCTAAGGGCAGTAAATTTGTGCCTACTCATTATCCTGCCCTTGCTGATGTTCTAATGGACGTAAAGCGTTTTTGTCGCAAACTTCACTTAAAAGTGATTTTTCAGTGTTATGAGCAATGTAGTAATATTTTGAATAATGATATTTCTGATGACTCTGATGATTCTTTGTTGGATCTATCTATTTATGAAAATAAATTTTGTGAATTTGATAGATTGGATGATGCTAATGTAAGTGTGGCTTCATCTAACGAAAGCTTTTTTACTGATTATGGTAAACTATCTTTACCTAACTTGTCTAGTTCTAGCAAGTTTTATCCCCCTAAAAAATCTGTTGTTTTGACTACTTTTGAGAATGCTTTATGTAGTAAAGTGGAACATGAGTATTTCAAATTTAATAGAATGTTTAAAATGTATAATTTGGAAAAACAATCTTAATTGACCTTATAACAGTTAATTCAAGCCACTGAAAAATATGTGTTTGTACAAGCTGACAAAGATGGCAATTAGGTCATTATGGGGAAGTTACAGTACCAGAATATGGCTTTAGATTTATTGGCCAATTAATTGGTATATCACAGATTAATTAACAACCCCTTACCTCAATTTAATGAGTTATTATTGGAATTATTAGAGAGAGATGAAAGGTTAGACTTTTTGTCTGCAAAGGATGTAAAAAAGCTTTGCAACACTTTCCCCAGTGACCCATATTTTTATGTTTTACCTAAAATTCACAAAGATTTGTGTAGACCTCCTCAGAGACCGATTGTGTCTTCTTGTGGATCTTATTTAGAACATGTTGGACTGTTATTGGACAGTTATTTGAAAAATTATTTGTGTAGGATTCCTTCTCATAACATGAATGATTTGTGTGAATTATTTTGTGAAATTGTTTGAGAGACATACTTTTATTGGGCCACTGTTGTTATCAAATCCCTGTACACTAGCATTAAGGTTAAATGGGCCTTGGAAACTGTTAATGAAATGCATTGGGAGGGACTACATACCACTTTTTTAGTGCAATTGTTGAAATTTGCACTGACACATAATTACTTTACTTTTGAGAACAGTATTTATTTACAGAAAGATGGTACAGCAATGGGGGTTAAGTTTGCCCCCACTTATGCTATCATTTTTATGTCCCATTTTAAGAATGGGCAGGATTCATGAAGCCTCCGTGTAAGAGTTACAGGGCTTACACGGAGGCTGCAGATAAACGGTGTGACGTCAGCATGTCATGCATATGCATGAGGGCATGCTGAATCACACCTAAGGCTTACACGGTCCATGGAAGACAGTAGGGGGCGTATCTGTAGGCCGAACCCTGTAAACGGACACACCCCCAGAAGAGTAAAAGTCCCGAAAGTAAACCCCCATGACAGAGTCCATGGAAATGTGAATAACACAACACAACACAACACATGCCCCCACAGACTATGAACATAAAATATATAAATGAACATGTTATATATTTTTTTAAATTGTAAAGATGCTTGCCCGTGAGTGCGCTCGTTTGTGCGGGCATGCCCGGTGCTTAGCCACAGTTAGCAGTCAGTGGAAAAGCATATAAGAACTAAATATGCAAAGTAAGCCAAAAAGCAATAGCGTAGTGGTAGAGACATTGGCTGAAGAGCAGGCCAGTCATGGTTCGAGCCCCCACAACATCAGTTTTTATTTTTAGTGAAATAAGCACGAAACAAGTCCCTGACATATATGTACACATATAAAATTATATTTTATGTAAAATGTAATGAAATGGGCCATTTATTTTGAAGAAATGTGAGATAACAAAATAATAAAAAATGCCAGATTTGCCTATAGCTGAGCTACAGTTTAACACGTTGAGTGCATCTGCCCGTAGGTGAGCAGTGGTTTAACAGGTGTAAAATGAGTGCCCAAAGGTGAGCAGTGGTTTAACAGGTGCAAAATGAGTGCCTGAAGGTAAGCAGTGGTTTAACACACTGAAACTGTGTGCCCCTAGCTGAGCTGAGCGTAATATGTGTGCTGACAGCCAAATGAAGCATAAACCAGCGTAACCCGTTTGAGCAGAGCTGCGCACCGCGCCAACAAGCTAACCGACGGGCAACGTTGAGCAAGCTGTAACAAAACTGCCTTTACACAGACACACCTCCTAGCCTGTGTAGACAGTCATAAAATATAAAAAGCAGTGGCCAGGTTCGAACCCAGGATACCATGCACCATAGTCAAGGTACTGAACCACTAAGCCATGATAGCTGTACTTAGAAATGCAGTAATAGCAAATATATAGGAATGAATAGAAAGAGGAGCAGGACAAAGCAGGTTTTGTGAGGCTGACACAATTCCAAAATGGCCAATCACAGATAAGTGCAGGAAAAACGGCATATATAAGCCCTATAGGCGGGAATACACAGCATAACCGATTGTAGAACCAACTTGCAGCCAGAATGTCAGGTGTAGGTGAGGGTAGTTGCTTTCGACCACAGAGATGGGGCGTTGAGGAGTCCAAATATATTGTTTGGCTGCTTGTCTACAATCATGAGGCCCAACTCATGCAGGGCCAGGTCCTGTGGGGAACATATAGGGCTGAGGTGTGGGACTGGTTGGCTCATGATCTTACCAGTGTCACAGGGATACCAAGGACTGGTGAGCAGGTCCGTCACCACCATGCGGACCTGAAGAGATGGAAGCAGGACCAACTGAACCGTTGGATCCAGGAGGCCCGGCAAATGCCCAATGCCCCACTACTGAGTAAGTTACATCTAATTATTTATGTAAGAAATTAACCTAGCTGATATTATGGAGATGTGTATTCCAATATTACTTTATTTATATTACAGCTGCAGGTGTCCGTTCTGCGAACTGTAGAGCCTATGGCGATAGGCTGTTGCAGTTGCACCACCAGGCAGGTCAGTAATCCTCTCCCTGTAACTGTAAATAAATATAAAAGTATGACAGTTAGCAAAAGAGTGCAGTGTAGTCACTAAGTAATAAAATGTGCAAGTAACAGTGTAAGAGGGTTTGCAAGTATTGCTTGATTACAAAAGTGTGATGCAGTCTGTAATCCAAACAGAGAAATGAAAAAGTCTGAAATAAAGTCTGAAATAAAGATGTCCCACCTGTAATATAATAGAACAAAACCTGCAGCAGGCTGAAAAGTACAGCTGCAGAAGCTGAGTAAAACACATGTGTGAAATATATCCCTGTTGAAATACAGAAACATGACAGAAGTGAGACTGTTGGAAAGGATTGTAATAACTACAGGTAAAACATGTCAATAAAGCCTAGAATTAAGTACCATGCTGAATTGTAAAAATAAAACAAGTGAGAGAGTGTGAGAAAGAGTTATGAATCCTCCAAGAAAGTAGTAATAACTCCTGAATAAAGTATACTGCAGTCAGTACAGAATGAAATGAATGTGACAAGCAGAACCAAACTGCAAAATGTGTTCAAAATGTTCCTGCAGCTGGAATGTGTATCCCAAAATCTGGATATGTTGCTCTCAGTCTGCAATATGCAGACAGTATGGTTGTCTGAAATACCAAACATCCACAGTTGTCTATAGCTATGTAAAGCAAATGTAGCAGGATGATGTAGCCAAACAGAGCCAGATATGAATGTGTATGAATAAAAATGAAAATGTATATTGATATAGCAGTAACATTCCTATCACCAACATGAAGTAGTTATCACATAGGAAACTTTAGGTAGAACTGTAGTGTGTATATATCTGCATCTATTAGAAATGTACAGCATATGTATTGGTATTTGAAGGTGTTAATTAAATTTTCTTCACCCTACCCTATAACCACATATAATCCATTCCACGTGAAATTGGTATGTGCAATCACAATTAACACCCTTGGACATTTGTTTTGTTGGGTCATACATATTTGCATGTACGTTGATGCATCTGCCCTGTTCATACAACCAAACCTGATGGCCTGTTGCCATCAATCAACCCTGCATGTTGTTGGACTGTGTATTGCTGTTCAAATTATGCATGTGTTATGCTTGCTGTCCAATGGTTTGAATATCTGGGTGTTTGGTTAATGGGAATACTAATGCATGCTGTTACAACTAATTGTGAATGGTATTTTATGTTACTAACCCAAACTGTCATGACATAATGCAAAACATAGGACGACAGGGAAGATGAGTTCCAGCGGACCCACCTCTCCCACCTCAGCTGGCGAGTGCACCTGGCAGTAGTCCCCAGTCCGGACCCTCCTCCGGTGGCCCTGTGCCACCTGAGGGTGGAAGCACTGCAGGGGATGGGGCTCGTCCCCCCTCTGCAAGTGTGGCTGGAGGAGAACAACCACTCACCCTCCGTAGCGTCTGGACTGTGGTGCGTAGGGAGATCCAGGAAGCGGTTCTTGGGCCCCTATGACAGCTTGAGGCACAGGTGGCACAACTAATGGATGTGCCTGCTGCCTGGCCTACACAGCCCTCAGCACAGCCCCGTCCTGGGCAGTGAAGGCACAGTGGCAACTGCCCAAGGGTGGGGATATCAGTTCCACTGTTGCCATCTGTGGGCTCATGGGCTCTAGATATCCAAACATCCGTCCCCGTCAATTGTGTAACCCCCCACATGTCATACACCGCCCCTGTATGCGTCTTGTTTGTCTTGTCTGTTGACCTACCCAACCTACCTCCCCAGCTATACCGACTTCCTTTACCTGACATACCACTCTCACCTGAAAAAAAAAAAAGGGCACTCTGTACCCACAAACAAATTACACCCCATACATAGCTGCCCATTTCACACACATGTCTGCTGGACATGGAAACTGTCAATTATAATTGGCTGTACAACAAGTATTATTGTTGTCCTCACACCTCTCTCAGGGGTGGAAGGTTTCAAATGCCACACCAAATTACAAACATATGCACAGCTGTTGCTGATGAAGAAATGGGCAGCTATGGGCCTTACCTACACCCCTCCTGCAAATCCCGAGCTTGTTTCCCTACTGTCTTACCCTCTTTGTGACCCCTTTTTCACCACTTTCCTGTCTCCCCATTTTCATTTCTTTCAAAGAAAATAGCGCGGGTGTGCGCAAGAGTAAGCACTTTTAAGCAGTTGTAAGCGGGTGTGCACAGAGCTGAACACCAGTGCGCATGCGGGAGCCCCGCGCAAACCAGCACTAACCTGGTTATAACTGCTTAAAAGTGCCTTAGTCACTCTGAATGACAAGTCCTGTAGTCTGCTCAAAAGCAAAATAAAACCCCACTGTCAGTCCCAAACCCAGGACCTTGGAAACAGTAGTCTGCATGACTTACCACTAAGCCATGACTGTTATATAAGGACATCGTGCTACAATAAATATATCATGTAATAGTAGGAATGAATGTAAAGGGAATATATGATGTGTAGTACACAAAGCATGTCATGTATATTTACTGTCAAATCTAGTGGATTTCTATAATAGTAGTGTGTGAACAGAAACAGCCATGCTAGTTGGTAGCTAGTAGGTAATAATGTCACTGTAGCACCTTGCAAGTCACACACATACTCACAGCAGGATAATCACTGCCCATACCCCACAGCCTCTTACAGGAACACATCTGGACCAAGTAATAAAAAATGTGGAGCAAAGGGCCAAAAACAGGGACACATTCCAAATAATGCTACAACAAACTTAGACAGTTCAGAGAGTAACAGGTTCTGCATTTTGTTGGATGTTTGGAAGGGTATGAAGTCTGAAACTTAAATGTTTGTCACTATAGTCTGACTTGAGCCCAGAGTGATTTGCCATAAAGAGTTGTTCATGAGATATTGACCAAAATATGAGGCAAAAATGTGGACAACTTGCAAATATCTGTACACTTGAGAGGTCTGACACTGCCATATTTGAATAGTTAAGAGCCTAAACATAGCAACAGTGACTGAGTTACAGGGATGCTCCACAGCCTCCCTTTGAAATGTACAAACAGTAGGCAGAAAGGTGTTATAACACATGCAATGGTAATTATGAAGTACTGAAAGTATGCACCACTTGCACGGCAGAAATAGTGTAGTAATACATATGCTCATGCTATCCCACAGTCACAACTGCAGAATACCAGACAATTTAATGGGTGTACCCCACTGATATGTACCATTCCATGAGGCAGATAAAAGATGCACCTGAGAGTTTCTGGGGCCTGCTCAGCAGCATACACAAATACCCTAATAGAAGTCAAGGCTCACACCATGGTCAGACCACACTGCGTGCAGTAACACCCTAGCAGATATAGCAAGCATTCCAAGGTGTGAATGTACATGGAAAATAGGAAAGCCACAGCAACACACTACAGTCAAGACACCTAGCAGGCATACAAGTAGTGAATGTAAACGGCAAATATTGAAGCCATAGCAACAAAGTGCAAGAGCCACTGCTATACACCAGTTACACCACATGTCCCACAGGAAAGCACACACACCCACATTAACAGTAGTAGTAGTCTTAGGTGTCAGTGTACATACACACTTAGTACAGGAAACTGGAGAAATGAAAGGAGAAATGTTAATCTACAACACAGCTGGAAATATGAGAGAGATACTAACCTTTACACTCACAGAACAGTGTCCACAGCATACCAGCATGGTCCCTGCCCTTAAAATCTGAAAGGGCTATGCCTATCTCACATACCTTTTTATAGCACTGTCCTGAAATCACAGTGAGAACTGCAATCAGTACACAACTGGCTGCATGCAATTAGCAAATGCTGGCTAACAACTGGTGCAGAGGCCATCACATGGACATATGCAGATACCTACAAAAGCATGCTGTACTTCCAGTCCACACATGCAATACTTTCATTGCACCCGCTGGAGGTAGGGAGAGAGAGAGACAGAGAAAATAAAAAAAAAAATAAACATACACAAACAAAACTGGTCAGCAACAACCACTTGAAAACTGACAACTGGCAAGTGGAGCAGCAGGACACGAAACCAGATGGCAACACAAGCAGCTGTGACAAACACAGGTAATGTAAAGTAATACTATAAAAGTCTACATACCGTGAACCCTCCATATGTGTCATTGGTCTGTATCCATATGTATATGAAGATGTGCAAAGGGCAGGGGACATACAGCAACTATCAGTGAAGGCTGTACATACATATGTATGTGAGGGCATCTATGTGCACATATCAATGTAGGTTGAATGTAGGTTGTAGTGCACTGTACAAAGTAGGTTTCACAGTTATCTATGTTTAGCAGTATGTTAGTGTGTGTATACAGTTTTGCAAACAAACATGTTGATATACCTATCTATCATATGGGTATGTATGTATGTATGTCAATATATGTATGTATGTATATATATATATATATATATATATATATATATATATATATATATATATATAGATATATTTATATAATATGCATATATGTATACATACATAGAGAGGGATGTAGGAATACATAGACAGATGTAGATAGATAGAATACGTACAAACATATATATATGTAATACACACATACAGATATAGATATATGTAGATACATATACATAGACAGACATATCTGACTATCTACAGGTATGACTGTATATGATGATCTCACACTCCCTCTGTCCCACCCCCTCTGTCACTCTCACCCCCCCCCTCTGGCACACCCCCCCCTCCATATCTATAGCAATATATGTACATCAATATCTATATATATATATATATATATATATATATATATATATACATAGAGAGAGAGAGAGAGATGTGTATATATATTCTGAGTGAGGCACATGTGTACAGATGTATTGCAACAGGTGCCTGGTGACAAAGGCATGGAGTGAACACCAGTGTCAAAACTGGAGTACCATACCCCATTTCAAATCACCTACACCAGTAACCACCAGATATGTGATTGGCTGCCCACCACTGCATGTGTCAGGGGTGAACAGGGTCATAAATGTGTACAATAGTCCCCCCAGTGATATTCACAGTGGCACACTATTCCTGGAATACCTGCACATGGTATGTGTCAGCAGACATGGTGTGTCAGCTATGGACATGTAGGTCAGTGTACCCCTCCACACCACACAATGGCTGCCATGGTATGTACCTCACATGACAGCTACAGATATGGAGAAGGACACAGTGACAAGTACAACACTGTGACAATGCACTCAAACACATTACCAATGCACAGTGACTGACAACACCACAGAGTACACACATACTACCCACATAGAGGTTGCCACTCCTGGATTTACATACTTAAGTCACACCCATGACAGATGTCCAACAACCATAGTAACACCTCACACCATCCACAACCTAAATGACTGCTGTGTGTCATCTGTGACACTGCAATAGAGAGCACATGGTGGAGGTACAGGTTCCTACCCACAGATAAGACATACCCTGCAATAAACCACACAGCGTTAAGAAGCAAGACTCCCCATGAGTACTTGTCACACATACCCCTGCTGAATATTAGTCAGATAGGTAATATGCCATATGAGTCACCCTGTGTAACTGCTTGACAGGAGCAGGTACCATCACATCACATGTGTCACAATGGTCAGGGTAGCAGAACAGTATGCTGCTGTTGTCCCAGGAGCAATAGCATATTGTATTGTATTGTATTGTATTGTAATGTACTGTATTGTGTTGTATTGTATTGGTATGTAGAGGTGCCCCCTTCGTGGAGTGGAACCACTGCTGTTGTGCGCCAGTGTACAGGTACATATCCTGTAGCCAGGCTAGTGTTACATAGCACTTCTATATGTGTGTTTAGCTCCTCTTGGAGTGCATGTAGCATGCAACCGAGGATACCATCAGGTCCCATTCATGTTGTGCATTCTGCTTTTCTGAGGGCGGCTCTCACCTGGACATCTATGATGACAGGGGGGTTACAGTCAGCTGGGATAAGTATGTCTTATTTTGGGGGAGAGGGAGGGGGGAACCTGCACTGAACCTGTCTGCCACAATGTTGCCAATATCTGTGGGTTCAGTGAATTATTTGTTGTTGTGTACTAACTATGAGCATATTGGAGGGTTTCTGACCAGGTTGCTAACATAACTGAAGAAGGCCTTGTGGTTATCTATAGGGCCCCTGATGATTTCCCTTTCAAAGTTGCCCATGGATGTTTGTAGGAGAGAAAATAGCTCCTTACTAGTGCTGATCAGACATGTCTTCCCTTTATGGAATTATGCTCTGTCTTGCAGTAGCTTCCATCTTTTGTTATACAATCTGTCTATGGCTGGGGTCCACCAGACAGGATGCTGTCCCTTTGTGGAGAGTGTCTTGGTCTTATATGGGATTGCATGATCCATGCATTCTCGGAGATGTCCGTAGAAATAATTTGTGAAGGGGTCAGCATTGTGGGTTGTGTCTTCCACTGGCCCAGTGGGCTGAAAGGATACCATGTCACCGTTACAAAGTGTAAAGTTTGCATTTGAAATGTTATTCACTGTAGTCGTTTGTGCTGGTGTTGGAGGTGGAGGTGGGATATGTATATCCAGGGCAATTAGTTTGTGGTCAGCTCACAGTAGTTGATGATGTACCCCATACAGTACCTCGATACAAACCCCCAGAGTGAGGAGGTGCTTTGGCCCTGAATCAGTGTTCTGACTGCTGGGGTTTGGTAGTATGTCATATGGAGTGTGCCAGGTACTGTTGCACAGTTGTTGGCTGAGCACTGATACCTGGCCATTTACATGTGTATCCACCAATAGACAGACAGATGCTATATATGTGAGATATGTTGTATTACAACAGTCGAGTAGCATGTGTAGTATGTGTGCCAAATTCTGCTGACATATTTTGCTGATATCATGTTATTTCCTTTTTCAGGACCATGGCTCACCAGCGCAATCCAGCTTACTCTGCAGCTGAGGATGAGGAGATACACCAGAGCCTGGTGCGGGATTATGCAATACTCTTTTCCTGCACCAGCCAGAATCAGCAGGAGAGGGCTGCACTGTGGCAAGACCTGGTCCATCGGGTAAATGACATAGGCATGCATAATAGGACATATGAGCAGGTACGACATCACTGCAGTGATTTAATCAGAAATGTCCGTCAGTGTGCGTCAGATATCCACAGGCAACAGGTTGCCACAGGTGGTGGGGTGGCTACACATCCCCCACTCACCAGACTGGAGGGACTAGTCATAAGTGTTGTGGCTCCAGCCCGCCAACAACAGCAGCAGATCTGCATTATGATGGAGGCTGGAGCCACGCAGCAGCAAGACTATGAGCGCGCAGGTAATATGCCATATGTATAGTTGACTGTTGTGTACACTGGTAGTTAATGCATGTGTGAGGTGTGTCCTTGGTTTGTAGCTGTCATCATAGTATTTAATGTGCAAGTGTGATATTCTCAATATCAGCAGCTGACCTGTGAAAGGCGACTGTTGTACTACTGACCTGTATCATACTCAGTAACAATGGCACAGTTGTGCCCACTGACATTAATTTCTTCACTTCTGCAGGTCCCTCTGGTGTAACAGCAATGCAGCCTATCCATGCTGGTGAGTGTGTATTAACAATACCTTTAATAGTCTTGATAGTAATAGTAATATTAGGCTCACTGAGTAGTACTCTGTGTATGCATGCAGGTGTGTCTGTGTCTGTGTGTTGATATCTCACATACTGAGTAGTGTGCAACTGTGTGCAACTGTGTGCATGTGTGCACCTGCGCATGTGTCCATGTGTGCACCTGTGCATGTGTGCACCTGTGCACGTGTGCATGTGTGCATGTGCACATGTGTGCATGTGTGCACCTGTGCAAGTGTGCATGTGTGCACCTGTGCAAGTGTGCACCTGTGCATGTGTGCATGTGTGGATGTGTGCACCTGTGCATGTGTGCATCACTGGTAACATCGTGTAGACATTGTAAACTGTGTTTCCTGTTTCCCTCCCACAGGTTCTGGTGCTGCTCTGGTGTCATGCAGCAGGGAACCTGAATCAGGTGCCATGGGTACTGATAATGATGACATCTGTGTAATGGCACAGGAAGGTATGCCAGGGTCCGTCATTGGTCAGCCAATTGACAGTACACAGTTGTCAACCCCATCAATGCGCACAGTTATCCTGCCAATACACCCTTTGTCACCAATGTCCCTAGGTGATGGACAGGATACAGTGGGAATTGACCAGAGTAATGTGGTATCTGTGGCACATGCTTCGCCAACACAGTAGCCATGTACATGGCCCTGAGATGGTACCACACAGACAGATGTCCAGGGGTTCTCGTGGGAGCATCCATGGGCATACTGCCTCTGTCAGACATGCCCACAGAGGTCTTACAACCTCAGCTATGTTTTGGGCTGTCATGCAGGCACAGTCCCGTATGGAACAGTACACCAGAAAGGGTCTGAGGGAGCTGACAGCATGTCACACAGCCATGACTGACAGTATGTGTGACATTGAGGCTGCCATCCGTAATTTCACCGATGTCATAGACAGACGTTGTGGGGACATATTAGACCATTTCCACAACAACATGTCCATGAGACAGGGTGATGGTGGATGGCTGAGGCACTGACGTGGATGTATGCCAGCAACAGCAGCAGCTGTCAGTCATCACGGACGACAACAGGGCCGCGGCCGCCCCCATAGTGCCAGCAGCAGCACCAGCAATGCTGGGTCTGTGCTGTCATCAGACCACCCCAGGAGACCACGTGCACGTTGCTCTGGACAGGCCCGGCAGGGATCTGTGTCCAGTCAATGAACACCTGCTTCTGATGACAGTACCCAGTCTGGAGTGGTACCAGATACGGTCCGTAGCACCCTGCAAGGCACAGGTACCATGTCCGTGGCCACAGACACTGATCTGTATGACCTGGCAGGTACAGTCTGTGGCTGTCCACAAACACCAGTATATGGCAGCCATGAGGTGGAACTGTGTGCCTCCATATACACATGCAAATTGACAACACCTAGGGCTACCGCATACATGCAGACAGTGAATCAACATTGCCCCACCTTGTACTGCTGTCCCTCACCAACACACATACACATACATGTCAGTTGGTGGTATCGGTGGCTGACTCAGGCATACCAAGTTCACACCCTGTGCATATGATGAAACTGTGCCACCTCCTGCAATCTGTAACATCAGTGCAGGTACAGGTTAACATGTTGCTGATGCACAGGGTGACTACACAGACATGTAGTAATAGTATCATGTTGTTAACAGTACAGTGTGCTGATATAATTGTGGGTATATCCCAGCATGCCTGATGCAGTAAGGGTATGATTGTCATGTACTGTTGTTTACACCCATGGTAAGTACCATAGTGTATTATCTGCACATGTTGGCATACTGGTGGTAAGGATGTCAACAGAAGGCCACATACATAGGTAGCACAGGGGATAAGGTAATGAAAGTATTGATACGCAATGATGGACATGTAAACTGCAAGTGGCATGTTGCCCACACTGGACTCTGCAATGCAGATGTTTGAGGATGTTGATATGTGTGCAGTACTACTTGACTGGTACAGGACACACAGGAGCACCCTAGCACTGCAAGCTCACATCTCATACCATGCAAGACAGTCCCAACACATAAAACTAACTTTCACAGGAGGGAGAGTCCCCATAAATGTCAGGGATACTATGGTGGCAGGCCAGGTAGCATACATCCTACTAAGTATGGAACCACTGAGTGAAGGCTCAGTGTCTGTTATTTGACAAGTGTATTACTGCAGGTATGAGCACCTGGGTTTCCATCCAGTTATTGTACATCCTGATGGTACATGGTCTGTACACTTGTGTGCGCTGAGACTGGACCCTAGCCATCTGACCTGTGTATTTCCATGTACATGTGTATAGTGCCTGCATATTTGCACTGTTACCTACTGGAAGTGGTACAGCTTGTTTGTTGTACAATGGACTACATGCAGCCCTGCTTACTGTAGCTTTGTTTGCATGCATGTTTGCTTGCAGTTACCCTGGAACACTGATCCCACCTGCAATGCAGAGTTACAGAGCTTCTGTGGACTCCTAGTGACATCTGCATACCTTACTATATGTATGTCCGGGTTCACGTCTATAGCTCGACAACTTACTATATCGACAGGCACTTCACCGACATCTGAAATAATCGACGCTGCAACTCACGGACATTTAACAGGTAAGAAAATTAAATTTCGCTAATCATGCCTACCATGTTTTAGTAAGTATGGCAGTGTTACGTATGTGTGGTAGGCATGATTAGCGAAATTTAATTTTCTTACCTGTTAAATGTCCGTGAGTTGCGGCGTCGATTATTTCAGATGTCGGTGAAGTGCCTGTCGATATACTAAGTTGTCGAGCTATAGACATGAACCCGTATGTCCATGTCTCACTTGACAGAACGTCACTGTTTGTCCTGTTCACATGTACATTGCCTGTGACACATTGCATATGACTTACCTAGCATTTGTCCATGTGAGCAGTCATATATGCCAGTGCTAACTAATCACAGGCACTACACCCTCACATACTCACCTTCTGTTGAACCACCTGCTTCACTAGGGACGGCTGGCACCTGTCACCCCTGGGCTTTCGGATATTGGCAAAGGCTCTTGCTACCCCCATAGTGCCTTTTTTAGGCAAGGCTCAAAAGACAAACCCACCTCCATAGGTATTACAAGGGATAGGAAACTAATAGTAATGCTACTCAACTCCAGAAGTCTAAACCTCAAGATGCACACACTCAAAACTCTCCTTAGCATGGAGAACATCGATATCTGTGCAGTAACAGAGACCTGATTCAGGGCTCCCGAGAGCACACCAGCACTACCAGGTTATACCTCATACCATGCTTTTTGGCCCCAAAAAGTGGAACGAACCACAAAAGGAGGGTGAGTATCAATATTCATTAAAGATACCCACACCTCCAGGTTGGTGGCAAAGCACGAAGCATCAGAGACTATCCATGTGCAACTAACAGTGGGTAAAACTGCCTTCCAGTTTATAGCCTGCTACAGACCACCCTCCCAAACACAGGAACCCCACACGGCCTTCCTGAGAACACTGGAAAATATGAAGGTATCTCCAAACACCATTATATTGGGCGACTTCAACTACACAAACATAGACTGGGAGCATTACTCTAGCTGCAACACCCTAGCCCAAAGGGTCCTAGAATTTATAAACTCAAATGTTATGGAACAACTTGTTACCACTCCCACAAGAGGGGAATACATACTGGACCTGATCGTCACCAACATGGGGACTCTATGCTCCAGACCAGAAGTGTATCCCTCACTGGTAAGATCAGACCATAAACTAATTTCACTGGATCAAAAAAATAGCCGAAATCTTGTACGGAACCACTAGTGTAGTAGAAACTAGTACTGACAAAAAACACAATACGAAAAAAATGCAAACACTTTAATAGTCCATTTTAGCGCTTTCATCTCCAATAGAGACTTTTTCAGAAATAAAACAAAAGCACCAATTAACTCCATTTATATACTAAACAATCGTGACATCCTCATTAATTAATTAAATTTAAAAATATATCACCAGAATTACGTTTAAAAACTTTGTTATATACACTACTGATTTACATCCTATGAATTATTAACCATTTGATGTTGAATATTTGTTATATAGCATTTATCATATACGTAAATATACTTCCACTTTAATTAAGAAATATATTAATGAAGATTGATAAAAAATATAATATAATAATAAAGTTAAATACAAAAATAAACTTTAGAATTCTTGAATTAAGACCCATTAAATTTCTATCCATATTCTATAGAATCTATTGATACACCTTAAGTTAATACTATTAAAAAAGACAAATCCTATGTATTATTTCTATATATTATTAACTCTCTCTTGTAACATAGGAACAAGTGATACATAGTCGTTTAAGCCTGGTGCAAACATAGCTGCCAGTCTAAATTGCCACTGGCTCTCCTTCTTTTTTAAAACATTTTTCCAATCTCCACCTCTAGGGTTGATTTGTACTATTTCCAGAATGCCAAACACAAATTTATCAAATTTTTCACAATTAATAGAATGCCTATATAATGCATTTGTAGTTTTGTGATTTTTTTACATCATTTCAGTGTTTGTATATTCTGTTTTTTAACATTCTTTCAGTTTTCCCTACGTAAAAATGCCCACTTGTAGTGCACCAAGCCAAATATACTACCCCTCTTGTATTACAATTGCCCTTTTTAAACCAAACTTTGTTCCCTATAATGTTGTTTAAAACTAATGTAGTTCCCTTAGTGATATATGGACAATATTTGCACATACCACACTGCTTTGTACCCCTCTTGTCTTAACCCATATTGTCAAATTTATACTCCAATAACTGTTTGATATTATAACCTACTCTGTTAACAAATTTTGGCCTGTTGTCTACTTTAACCAAAATTTCCTTTTTAGTTCTAAAAATATTCCAATTTCTTTTAAGAGTTTCTTGAACTAAATGGGTATTTGTATTGTACTGCAACGTACAAGCTTTAGTAAAATTTCTTGGTTTTGAACAATTTACACTGTTGCCTGATATCTCTTCCACATGGGTACCTAACAGGGGATGGTACTTGATACCCCATTGTGTATATATTTCTTGAAGAATATTGTCTAGAAGCTCCAATGGATAACCTCTCTCCACAAACATATCAGAAATAATTTTGAATTCTTTATCTAGATCCTCTTTACAGGATGTCATTCTAACAATCCTAATAGCCTGTCCTTTCACTATACTAATTTTTTGGCTAAATGGATGTTCACTTTGAAAATGTAGGTAGGCATTACAAAAAGTCTTCTTTCTATATACCAAGGATTTAAATCCCTCTTTTTCTTTGGAAATGGTAGTATCCAAAAAATTTTATTGAATTTTTATGGTATTGGTACGTAAATTCCAAAAAATGAGTAGTTGAATTTAAATATTCTATATATTTAGGGACCTCTTCTTCCATACCAGGCCATAGTATAAAGATATCGTCCAAATAGCGTATGTATAGTTTAACACTAGCCCAATAGGGGCCACCAATAACAAAGTTGTTCTCCCAACCCAGTAAAACTAGGTTTGCATAAACGGGTGAACATGCTGCTCCCATGGGGACACCCTTGATTTGTTGGTAATATTCACCTTCAAACCAAAGGAAATTATTGTCTAGTACCAAACTGATTAATTCACAAACTAATTTAACTATATCGTTATCCAAGTCCGAATATTGGAAAAGCACTTCTTCAAAAAAAGTTAACCCTTCTAATTTGGGGATACTTGTAAAAAGATCTTTTATATCCACTGTGAGAAAAAGAACATTATCACTAAAGAATTCTTGTTTAAAATTTTTCAAAAATTCCCACGAATCTTTTAACAAATGTGGTACTTTCTGAATAATATGTTTTACACAATTGTCTATAAACACAGTTAATGGGTGAATTTTGGATCCCCTAGCCGCTACTATGCGTCTAAATGGCAGTTTACTAATATTTTTATGTATCTTGGGGATACCAAAAAAAACAGGAACTAATGAATCCTTTCTATATAAAAATTCATGAAAATCTTTACTTATTCTTCCATCTAATAAATATTCCTCCAGGTATGAATCAATCCTAGTATATGCTATGTTTATCTGATTTTTGGATATCCCCACATAGGTACTATTATCGAATAAATTTAACATTTCATTGGAATAATCCAAACTCCGAAACAAAACAACTCCTCCCCCCTTGTCAGGAATCATAACTCTTACATTATTATCTTTTCTTAAATTATTTAATAATTCATTTTCTCCCCTTGTTAGGTTCCAGTTGTTAACATTTTTGTTATACTTAAAGATGTTATATATATCCTCCATAACTAACCTTTCATATGTTTCTACAAGGGGATGTAAGGGGGGATTGTATATACTTTTTTTCTTTGGTAAAACGTAACTGTATAGAGTATTTTTCCTTTCTACCTCTTTATGTTCTAAACTTATTTCCAAATTGAGTTTTCTAGTATACAACTTTAAAGACAAAATATTATCTACTATATCCCCTGAAGAAGAGGGAATATATTTCACACCCTTCGAAAACAATTTGAAATAATCTTCCGTAATTAATCTATCTGTGTAATTGTATATTGTAAATCCATCCTTCTTGTGTACTTTCCCACTATTGTTATCTATAGAATTATATGAGTTCACTATACTCAATTGTAATTCCTCCTGTGTGGATAATAATGTCTGTTGTATTCCCCTTTCTCCGTGTAATACTGTGCCAGTCTCTGTGAGCGTCGAACCTCTGGAAAATCCTCATCTTCCTGTGTGTTGGAATAATGGAAGTCATCTTCCCTGTCTTCCCTTTGTCCTTTATTACTTACCACCTCACTATACCTGGGTGTTCTATGGTCAAATTTCTGTCCTTCAAATGAACTAGCATGTGATGGCAAAAATGTGTTTTTCGTATCCTGTACTTGTCCTGCCATGTTGTTACTTTTGTTAATATAAACTTGTTTGTTTAGGTAACTCTTTTTATCCCTTTCTAATTTACGGTTCTTTTTTTGAAAAATATTGTAACATCTTTTGTCTACCTTGTCCAACATCCTATAATATAAAGCATTGTACTGGGGAAACAACGAATCATTCTTGACCTTCTTATCTAGTTCCTGAACTTCTAGTAACATTCCCTCCTTCTGTTTTTCATGATAAAATAAAGTTTTTTTAATTAACCCTAACCCTATTTCATCAAAATAATTAGTATAATCATTCATAACTTCCTCAGTGTATATGACACCAAAAGGAAATTTGTATATTCTTAACCCTTGTGGTACAATTTTAAGTGAAATACACTGTTTAAAATATGCAATGTCCATTTCTGTAGTTTTGTATTTGAACAGTCTTTTTTCCAATTGAAAAATCAAGTCCTTTAAGGAAACTGCATTGTATCCGTGATTATGTAAAAAATGAGTATCAGGACCTTCTGTTCGTAAATCCATGTTTTACTCAGCCCAGGACACCATCTCATACCATTGCTGCTGTGTGTTTTGCTTTGTCTATGCTGGCTGTTACCTCAGCATCTGCAATGGCAGGGGGCCAGCAGTCTGCTGGGATAGATATTTTGCATTTGTGGGGGGGGGGGGGGGTTGAACTTCACCTGTCAGGTTGGATGTTGGCAATATGTGTGTGTGTTTGGTATGTTGTTTGTAATATCTGAGTGATTCAGAGCATATCTGTGAATTCCCAACAAGGTTCCTACCATCAGTTAAGAAAGCCTTGTGATTATCCTCAGTGTCCTGTACAATTTGTATCTTCATAGGTTCATGCTAGGCTATCCACCCTAGGGCATTTATAAGCCTAGCCAGAGTGTGTGTGGCTTTCGCCACCCCTTGCTATATGAATATTATGGCCATTTGTGATTTACTTTACTGTGCCTCTGTCTGGACATGACACAGTGAAGACCCCAGTGTAAATCTACGATCATCCATCCACTTGGCAAGATTCCTGTTGAAGAGTGTCAGTGAGGGGCTCTGCCTAACATGGAGTGGGATTCTGTTCCAGGGTGTAGGGAACCTCAGGGTTATGTATCTGTCCCGCCAGCACATCCTATTTCATTATGTGTTGAGGCTGACATCTCTCACTCTTACAGCTCCAATGGCTTTGGGTTTTCTGGGGTGGAGCATGTCCATTATGCCTGTGTTGGACATGGCCTTGTACAACAGGCATACAACACCTCTGTGTAGGCAGTATGTGACTGCATTCAGCTGGGGTGTCTACAGCCAGGCAGCATATGACATATATTTGAGACCCTTTATCCTCTTGGTGAGGTACCTTTGAGGTCTTTCTAACTGTTGCAGGTGTCAGGTAAGGTACATCCCAAATGAGGCATTGTACTAGATTATGGGTCTGATACGAGAACAGTATAGGGGCACAATGACCTCTGTTGACGTAGATGTGAATCCTTTCATGATACGGTGTCCAATATAGACAGTCTTCTTAGCCACATTGGCAATGTGAGTTTCACATAACAGGTCACTGTCCACATGTGTCCCTAGGTCCCTGATTACTCCTTCCATACATACATAATGGTTTACAACCTATGTGGTAATTTGTGAGCACCTTGTTTGGTATTTGGTGGGACATTCATACTGCCCAGTGTCTTCAGGACGGCTGGGTGGGGATCCTGTGTGTGAGAATGTGTTCTGTAGCATGCTACAGACTGTACTGCAGTTTTGCCTATGGTTAGTTGCACATGGGTGGTCTCTGATACCTCGTGCATTGTCAGTTACCAGGACATATGGGTGTCTGTGCTGAATATGAATACTCCCCCTCCTTTCATGTTTTGGTCCAAGTTTTGGGGCCATAACGCATATGAGGTATAACCTGGTAGTGCTGGTGTGCTGTCAGGAGGCTTGCTGCAGGTTAATGTCACTTCATGGACATCAATGTTCTCCATACTGGGGAGGGCCTCGGGAGCATGCATATTGAGGTTTACACGTCTGGCATTGGTCAGCATTACCCTTCTGTTTCTTTCCACTTATGTTTTCTAGGGTGGTGGGTTAGTCTTTTCAGCCTTGCCTACGAAAGGCTCTATGGAGGTGGCAAAAGCCTTATCCAATATCCAGACGCCCAGGGGTAACAGGTGCAAGCCATCCCTGGAACAGCAGCGTGGCTTGTCAAGCATGATATCCCAAGCAGACAGACATTGGATCCCCTTGGAATGCCACCAGTACTTGTGCCACTTGTTAATGCTGATCATTCTGTGTTTGTACTGTGGCATCATTCTTGGTGAGGGTAGGATGCTGCAAACGGTCAGTGTCATACCGGCCTGGACTACATAATCAGAGAGCTCATCTATATCTCTTTTCATGTAGTCCAGGGAGGTACATCTCAGGTCATTCACGCCAGCATGGACAATGACTGCATCATATTTCTACTTGGTTTGGGGTGACCTGCGTACTTGTATTATGTGGTGTATTGTAGCAGCCTACAGACAGCCTACTGTACCCTTTCCCTTGTTCATTCTGGTGAGCAGGACAGCAGTGTGTCTGTCTATGGAATCACCTATTACAACTGTATCAGGCATGTTGTTTCTCCTTCTGGCCTGTGACTGTTTGGCACACCAGCTTTGTGTACTATGTGTTGCATGTGCTATGTTTGGAGGTTGTGGTTGCTTGGGTGTCTGCTTTGGAGGCCTCTGTTGGTGTGGTGTGTTTGTAATTAGGGCCTCTGGGAATGTTTTTCTGTGTTTGTCTTTGGTTTTCATTTGTGATAGGTCTATGTGGGACTGGGTTTGTGGTGTGTGTGGTTACCTTCTCCTCCTGACTAGTTTTGACAGTACTGAGTTGAGGGAGCTCAGCCTCCAGTTTGGATAAATGGTTGCATCTCTCACATATATTTGTATTTCTTGGGGGGAGTTCAGGGTTGTCTGTGTACTTGGGGCAGGTGTAACATTGCCTCAAGATTCACAGATTCAACTTGTTGTAGCTGTCCTTAGTGAATTGTATGTGTGGACATATTTTATTGCCATACTACTGATCAGTGATTACTTCCCTTTTTATGTTTGCTGTATCATGTAGCAGCTTCCTCATTCTCTTGCATGGTTTGGCAATGGCTGGAGTCCACCAAGCCAGATGCCTGCGTGTATGGCATTGTGTCTTGGTTTTATTTGGGATTGCAAAATCCAAGCATTCCTGGCAGTGTTCATGGAATGCATGTATAACAGGTTCTGAGGTGTGGCCCATATTTTGCACCTGCACAGGGCCTTTAATGGATTCCACATCAGTTTGGAGGAGTGCAACTTTTGCTTTACACATGTTTTTCACTGTGGTTTTCTGGCCAGGGACTGTGGTCAGGATATGTATATCCAGTGTGATTACTCTATGGTCTGGTCTTACCAATGAGGGATACACTTCTCATCTTGCCATCCAGTACCCATATTGCTGATTATCACATCCAGTATGCTTACCCCTCTTGTGGGAATGGTACGTTGTTCCTGGGCATTTTGGTTTATGGATTCTAGGAACTTTTATCCTACAGTGTTGGAGCTAGTATAATTCTCCCAGTCTATGTCTGGGTATTTTCAGTCACACAATATAATGTGGTTTGGAGGGCTTGATATATTCATGTATTCCAACATAGGCCAGGTGCAGTTCCTGGTGTTAGG
Organism: Protopterus annectens; assembly: GCF_019279795.1. Taxonomy (NCBI): domain Eukaryota; kingdom Metazoa; phylum Chordata; order Ceratodontiformes; family Protopteridae; genus Protopterus; species Protopterus annectens. The sequence continues at coordinate 128,962,653 of NC_056741.1, forward strand.
ATGGTAGTCTGTAGCAGGCTATAAACTGGGAGGCAGTTTTAATCACTGTTACTTGACCATGGCAGTCCAAGCTGCTTCTTGTTGTGGTACCAACATGGGGGTGTGGTTATCCTTGACAATTATTGCTAGTCACCCTCCTTTTGTAGCTTATTCCATGTTTTGAGGCTGTACAGCACAGTATGAGGTGTAACCTGGTAGTGTTACAGTGCTGTTGTGAGCCTTGACCCAGTTTTCTATTACAGGACAGATATCAACATTCTCCATACTGGGGGAGTTTAGACTGCATGCATCTTGCTGTTTAGACTTCTGACATTGGGTAGCATTACATCTAGGTTCTTATCCCTTGTGATACCTATGGAGGTGGGTTTGTGTTTTGAGCCTTACCTATTCAGGGCATGCTGTGGGTAACAGCAGCCTTTGACAGTATCCATAAGGCCTGGACTGATAGGTGCACACCACCCCTATCAGGTGGAGCATCATGTCATGCTCAGCATGTCATCCCAGGCTGGCACACATTGGATCCCCTTTGACTAACTGCAATACTTCAGCCAATTATTGCACTTGATCATCTCATCGTCATATTGTGGCATCATGCTTGGTGAGGGTAGGATGTTAGTCAGGGTCATCAAGTGTGCATATACTACATGGTGTTACATTGCCTAACACATGGCATTCATGCCTCAGGTGGTGCTGCAGAGCTGCCTCTGTCGGATGCACATACTACACTCCCTGTACATGTTTGAGAGCAGGTTATGTCATTTTAGGCATCCCTGTTATTATATGAGTGAGTCAGAGAGGAGTATCATTCCCAGGGTTCCAACTGAGCAAGTGTATGTGCTATGCGTTGCCTCTTCGCCAAGGCCAGGGCATACTGGGCAAGCCTCCTACTGGGGCAGGCTCAGGTTGTTCCTCCTCTGAGTCATGCTCTGCCTGTGATGGCCTTGGCAATGGTGGGGGGCTGTTTGGCCCAGCCCTATGCTGGTCCTGCTGCAGCTGTTTTCGCAAGATCATATTATGTAGCATAGCACATACCATGACAATTTGGGTACATGTAGTTGGTGAGTTCTGCAAGGCTCCACCAGATGTGTCCAGACACTGGAACCGTGACTAGAGCAGCCCAAACACACGCTCTATTACATTACGTGTTTGTGCGTGTGCCTGATTATGGCGTTCCTGTTCAGGTGTGTGTGTGCATTTCTGATGGGTGTCATCAGCCATGGCTCCAGTGTATAACCTGCATCCCCCACTAGGTGTCCATGTGGGATGTCCCCATTGGCAAATGTCTGGTACACCTGCATCAAATGCCAGATATGGGAATCATGGTAGCTCCCAGGCAGCCAGCACACACATTCATTATTATGCCCTGGGCATCACACACGACCTGACAGTTGATGGAGGGGAAGCCCTTGTGGTTAATGTAGGCCCTACCCCGCTCACCGGCTGGTGCTTTGATGCGTATGTGCATGCAGTCTATTGCACCCACTACCTCAGGGTATTCTGCTATTTGCTGGAAGAGAAGCATATTGCTGGGCAATACCTCACAGGCATTGGGGAAATATACATGATCACTGACGTGCTGACATGGCATCCAGGAACTGGTGCAGTACCCTGGAGGCCGATGCCTGTGATATCCCCATCATATCACCAGTTGTTCTCTGGAAGATACCTGTTGCTAGTATTCTTATGCCAACACATATCTTGGTTTCCACTGGGATGGGTTCCCCTCTGTTGGTTCTGTGTGTGAGGCATGGCCTACACAGCTCAACAATTTGCTGCAGGAGGTCTCTGTCCACTCTATAGTGCTCTACTATCTCCAGCTCATGTAAACCATGGTAGGTGACCCTGGGCCTGTACACTCTTCTCTGTCTCCTCACTGTGGGTTGTCTGGCACCATCTGCATTGTCACCACCCTCAGCATGTAGCCTATGTCTCCTTATGACAGCTATGGCAGCCCCTAGCATTTCTGCTCTGAGTTCAGCTTTTTCAGTTTTCACTTCTAATAGCTTACTCCTGTCTTGCAGTGTCTCTTGAGAGAAACATCCTGCACTGCTGTTTGCAGAGTTTTAAGTGCTTGGCTGAGCTACTATTCTGCCTGTGCAATTGCCTGCTTCTAATTGTTTTCATCTGCTAGCTCCAGCAGTATTCTCTGCTAGCTTCCTACTAATTCTGTTGCTTCCTTTTCCTTTCTGTTTCCTCAGGGGGGAGCAACATGCATACCAGCAGAAACACGCTCACAGTGGCTTACACACGCGCACACAGGCTTACACGGTTTAGAATCTGCTTATTCGGGTTAAAACACATGCACACCAGCGCAAACAGTGTTACAAGTCTGCCAACAGGCTCCCACATGCTTAGTCTGCCTTATAAGCACGCACACTGCCCTACTCACGCTTCATGGTGCACACACATGCGCATGCATGCCAAGCAAGAAACTTTGGTGTAAACAACAGTGTACACCTTACATTTCTTGACTTTCCCATGCTTATGTTGTGGCACTCTACTTTCCATGATATGTGTCTGACATCTGTCATGTAACACTGACCTCCAATGAACTGCATTTCTTTCTAACATTCCCCGCTGTGATGTCACCTATCTCCTACTCTATTCTTCCCCCTTATGTATCTCTTACACTACTCAGAATGTACTCATTTGCTATGTGACAGTGGAATTCAGTATCCTAACACTCATTTACATCAGATTGACTACTAATGCTTAGTTACATGTCTTAGACTCAGCTTCCCCCCTTAGCAACCACTAAACAGTGGCCATGTTGTTTTTGGTCTGCTGGTCCCTGCATTGTAAATCCATGTATTGCATAAAAAGCCACATTTGTGGGTTTATAACCTTCATTTTTATGTTTTATATAGCGCAGGCCGTTTGCGGGGGCTGTGCTGCGTTTAAACATCGGCGAAAAAAATTATATATTTTTCATATTTGCTTCAGGGTACCTTGCCAATGGCCACATATTTGGCCACTGGCATGCTGTCTGACACATATGCACCCTTTATTTGGAGCTGTCATGGCTCCATTGTGTTTTTTGCAGAAACGTACTCAGTTGTCAACTGAGTACATTTCTGCAGCTAAAACAGCTCTTACACGGGGTGCTTTGGGCTTCCTGGATTGCTAATCTACCTCATTTGCATGCCTTTGGGCTGCAAGTGAGGTGATTAGCATATCCACGCCCACTCTGTGTAAGAGACATTTTAGCTGGTCTCTTACACAGAATTTAGGGCTGTTCCTGGATCGCGAAGGCTGCATGGAGTCTTACACTACTCTTAGACTCCATGCAAGCCTTTGTGAATCCTGCCCAATGTTTATATGTACCCCTTGGATGTTTTTTCTAAAGCAGTTATTAAGTATCAGCATTACATTGATGATTTGATTTTCATCTGTAAGGGTGGCACCAGAGAGTTTGAAATGTTCATTGATACACTCAGTCAGAACCATTTTGGTTTGGAGTTTACTTTTAGCACCAGCAGGTACAAAATACAATATTTGGGTATTGAATTGTATGCAGATGCTGGTAAGAAAATTCAATACAAACTATTTAGGAAGGATACAGCTACTAATACTATTGTGCATGCTGATAGTGCTCACCCCCCACATTTACTTGAAGCTCTACCTTTTGGGGAGTTTAAGCATATTTTTGAACACACATCAGGTAAACATTGACTTCAGAAAGAGTTTTCTCTGGTTAAACAGAGATTGTTAAATCGTGGTTACACTGAAATTAATTTAGAACAAGCTAAATGTATGGTGTTATCTGGAGTTAGGTCTCCGAAAATTATTTTTGGAATAACAATATAAGATCTTTATTTGTAGGAGGAAAGGAGGATAAAGAAAGGTTGTTTTTTGTAACAAAATATTCTCCTTTCTCTGCTCAGTTAAAGAATGTGGTTGATAATATGTGGCCCATTGTTCATGTCAGTGATGAGTTGGCCAAGTTATTTCCACAAAAGGTTACTTTCTCTTATGGGAGATATTCTAATTTAAGAGAGTTACTTAACACACAGAAAAAAAGAGCACCCAAAGCACAAATAGGAATGTTTAAGTGTGGTAAATGTAAAGTTTGTATGAGAGCCAAGAACATTTCAGGCACAAGGATTAATGGTGCTAAATTTGTAGTTAAAGATAGATTTGATTGGTGGTTTACATTCTGGGATGTGGGTGTTCTCCTACCAAGTGGTATGTTGGTCAAACCAAACATATGCTCAAAACTCGTATTCTTGAACATTTGGGGGAGATTAGGAACCTTAGGTTAGATTGTCCTATTGCTGAGCATTTTCATAGTATTCTTGGGGGTCTAGATGACTCTCTGTTCTTCAGAGTATTATCCAGGCCCTCATTTGAAGGGGGAAAAGAGTTTTACTTTGAAATTGTTAAATTTAGAAAACAGATTAATTTTGAATTTTGGTACACTTGCCCCTAGGGGCTTAAATTTGGAAATTAACTTAAATATATGGGTCTATATTATAACAACTAATGGTCAGATGATCCAGCATTGTTATATTGACTCCTAAATCTCAAACAACCAGAACAGCGATTTATTTTTCCCAGGGGAAAAAATTGCTGTTCCCAAAAAAAAAAAAAACATTAAAGACTGAAGTGGGAGGCTGTGCCCCCACACCCCCTCTACTAAAATATACAAATTCTGAGAGTGCACTACCCTGGAGGAAACAGCACAACCCAGACAGCTGGCCCAGTGATTTTTTTCCCTGGGAAAAAATTTGCTGTTCTGGCCGTTCGCTACTTTGCCGGTTCGACATTTTGTGTTCGAACTAACAGCATTCAATCATCTAATTGCCTGTCTACTGATTGTGTATGTAGGACATTGTTGATGTGATGTCAGTCTTGTAGAAGGGATTGATGATGCATCTGCAGGCATTCAGCTTGAGGCCATATTTCTGGCATCAGTCATTTGTTTTGTTGAGACCCTGTTGTCGGATGTCCACATCACTTTGGATATTGTTGACTGTTCCCAACTTGTAGTCATCTGCCAACTTGGTCAGCCATAGGCGAGCGTTTTTGGCCTGCACCTCAGGGAAGTATATCCAGTATACCACAGTCCACCAGACCAATCCCTGGCATGTGCCACTCATTACGGGAGTACTGTTTGAGTTGTCTACCTCTATTATAATTAGGTGGTTTCTATCAATTAATCAGCTTGCTACCCATCTGGTAACATATGGATTGCTGCCTAGCTGACAGAGTTCATGTACTATGGCCAAGTGGGGAATAGTGTGTAAGGCTTTGACCAGGTCAAGGTGGCCAGAGTGCACCATCTTTCCATCATCTATGGCTTTGTTGGCTGCCTCAGGGAAGTCATCCAGAGTTCACTGATATACCTCCCCTGAGAATGTCAGACTGTGTATGGTAATGTATTTGGATTTTGCCAATATCCTTTATAATGAGATCCATGATAATCCATTGCATGGCCTTGTGGATCAGGAAAGTTAGCCTGATGGGTTATGCATTTGTAATTCTGGTGTGAGTGTGGTAAATGCTGTAACATCAAACACACAGTTATGGACTTCACACTTCTGAGTGTACCTATTTAACAGGTTGTCCATCATTGCACCACTACATCTGCTGTGTTTCTCAGATGGTTTATGTTGCTATGTTATTATGAGGCTACATGTTGGCCTAGCTGTCAAACCATCACAGACTGACATCTGGAAAGGCCCATATATGACAGTCAGACAAAGGTCCACACATGAGGACAAGGTGTTAATACTGTTCTGCCAAACATAGACAGTGTGGAGACCAGTTTTGTATTTGCTTGCTTTCTCTTATGGTTATGATATCTGCTTCGCCACTATCTGTCATTGATGTTTTGACATGACCTTTTCTTGTTTTGCAAATAGTTAGCAGGTGAATGCAATGTTACTCCAAGCAAAACAGATATACAAGGCATACTTGTGCTCCTTCTGTGACAACCTGTCATTCCAGGGGTATGGATGTTGGCCAGTGACATGTTGACAGAGCTGACACAGTAAGGTGGCAGCCTTTTATAACCTGGCAGTACACTGACCTTCAGGTACATGCTGTCCTACTTGGCATCATACCTCTCAACTTCTTAGAGCCAGAAATATGGACAAAGCCATAAGTAATTGGGGGACTAAGGCTTAAATACGGGGACCATTTTTAACTGTTGGCCTTACAAACCTAGAATGGTAATACAATAACAGGTTTTGCATTAGCATGCATTTTTCTAAAGGGTATGGAGTCTGAAACTACAATCTGTCATTATTTTCTGACTTTAGTCCAACAACCACCTTTTCTTCAAAAATACAGGCAACTGAGGAACCTTGCAAAAAAACATACAACTAATGACAAAAAGTTGTACTATAGCTCTGCTCAGCTTAAAAACAAATCCAATCCTCGAATACTTTGGTCAACTCTCAACAGCATCCTCTATCCTGGATAGCCCTCTAATCCCTCCCCATACTCTAACTCTTCCTCTCAGTAAACAGCTACCCTCCTGAATAAACACTTTATCTCTTGCATCCAAAATCTGGTAACCTCTAAGCCAAACTCTACTTTGATACCCCCCTCCAAGTCCCACTAACACAACTTTGTTTTCATTTGAGCCAGTTCCCATTACTTACATCATATCGCTACTACTCAAGCTAAAATCTTGCTCTCCTTCCACTGACAATCTATCTCCTACATTCCTCAAACTTGCTGCTGACTCATTTGCCTATGCTATATCTATACTAATTAATCAATCTATTCTGGAATCAACTGTCCCCACCCATTGGAAATCTTTCTTCACTATCCCTCTCAAACTACCAAATCATTGCCATACTGTCCCCCCTCTCCAAGATATTAGAAAAATGTATTCACTCACAGCTTTTCAATCACCTCCTCACACACCACTTAATTATCCCTATCCAACATGGATTTCGTCCTCATCACAGCACCACCACTGCCCTCCTCTCCTTCATTCATATCATTGCAGAGGCCCTAGACAACAATAAACTCATTTCCTGTCTCTTTCTAGATCTCTCCAAAGCCTTCAATACTGTCTCGCATCCTCTACTACTATCCAAACTTGCAAATCTCCACCTATCCCCCTCCGCACTTGCCTGGTTTAATAGTTACCTATCTGGCAGGGAACAATCTGTCATATGGTTGTCATCCTCCTCACCTTTCCTTCCCATCTCCACTGGTGTTCCCCAAGGCTCCATCTTGGGACCCCTTTTGTTTAACATCTTCCCCAATGATCTTTACACCTCATGCAAAGAATCCGCCCTTATTCAGTATGCTGATGACTCTACACTTATATCCATCTCAAATAACATTCCTGAACTACACTCCCTGACCCAACAGGCCCTACTATCCACTGATCAATGGCTCTCTTACAACCTACTGATCCTAAATCCCAAAAAGACAAAACTCCTACTTTTCCTTCCCCATTCTCTTTCTCATCACAAAATCTCCTTTTTTTATTACATCTTCTAACAATGCAACTATCCAACCTGACACCCACAGAAAACTCCTAGGGGTCATTATCAATGACGAACTAAAGTTCAACCTACACATACTCCAATGTATAAAAAAAACAAACCAGAAACTAGGTCTGCCATATTGGAACAAAAAATTCCTATCCCCTGAATCTAGACTTACCCTAGGCCAGGCACTCCTCCTCCCCTCCCTCTTATACGCCACCCCAGTTCTTATCAATATCCAGGCCTCCACTCTAAACAAACTCCAACAGACTTACCATAAAATAGCCAGATTCATTACTAACTCCCCATACAACTCACACCACTGCATTTCTTTAAACTCTCTTCAATGGCTTGAACTTCCCTAATTAATGCTAGCTTATCAATTTCATATGCTACACTCTATTCTTTATAAAACCTCCTTCTGTCCATCTCTAACTTCCTTAGTCTCTATCTACATCCCATCCCAGACCCTCCACACTTCTAACCAACAATTACTTGATATCTACCACCCAAAAAGGTCAGTAGGCAAACTACTCTACAAACACTCCCTTGCCCATGCTTGGAACAAACTTCCCCTTGACTTACGTTCAATCTCCCACACCTCACACTTTAAAAATTAACTAAAAGCTTATTTTCTCAATTTCAGAACCTGCCCTTGCCACGACCCTACCTAGTCTTCCTTCCCTTTATGTACTCTCAAAAGGACCATACTTAGTACGTCATTACACCTCTCTCTCCAATGTATCTACTATGCATTTGCATAATTTTATACAAGCAACATTTTTTTATTGTTGACCTATTGAACTATATCAATGTAAAATTGTTACTTAGCTTCTTTTTAATGCAACTTTAACTTTATGCATGTAACCCAGCATATGTGAATCTTTTTGCTATAACTGCTATTATTATCAATATTGTTTAAAATTGTACTTGTTTAAAATGTACTACTGGAGCTTTTCTCCTCGGGTCTCCACTGAAAATGGGCCACAAGCCCAGTTGGACAAACCCTGTTAACAAATGTCAATAAATAAATGAATAAATAAATAGTCTTTCGTGATTTGCCAATGATTTGCCAGAAAATCACAATGTCATGATAAACAGACTAAAATATGATGCAAACCTCTTGACATTCTGCAATAACTCTGTACAGTTGAGAGGCATGCTAGGCACTGTGTACGTTGCGCCAATCTGTGTACTGTCCATATGTGTGGTCTCCTGTCCCAGACCTGTCCAGCTTTCCTGCAGTAACGGATATTGACATCTGGACAGTGTGTACAACTCCTACAGTAGGTGTAGTTGACATGGAAAATAGTTAGCAATGCAGTTCTTGGAACATGGACCCTGTCAACCACAGTACTGTACCTAGGCCACTAAGACACAACAGCCAGGATTAAGTGCTGGCCACATCCTGACAGTATTAACCATATATATATATATATATATATGTATATATATATATATATATATATATATATATATATATATATATATATATATATATATATATATATATATATATATACATAGTGCATTGACCCCTTCATATTGTGTATATGAAACAAGTTATTAAGTTGATTGGTAAAGCCCTGGGAATGTGTTCTCTGCTGTTAATACCCTACAAACATTAATGTTACTGCATTTCTATGGGAACATGGATGTGTTGGGGGGGCACACCTGTCATTTGTACATATTTGCACCGAATTTGCTGATGTTGGCTTTACATTTTGGTTCCATTTAGCATAGCATTGTGCCTGTCTTGGAGAATACAGGCATATCACTAAACACCACAAGTTAGATTGTAGTGGCAGACATTTGGATTTCAGACTTCTTACCCTTCATAGCCTTGATACAACTGCAAGAACTGCCATGATATCACTGTGTAAGTCTGTAGGGGAATATTTCATTATTGTCCCTATTTGTGGGCCTTTGCCAGACATTTATTTATGGTTTTCTATGGCTGACTTGCTGGGTGAGGTTGATGGGTGAGTATGGGACCCCCACATTGACATCCATGCATGTGGCCTATGTCCCCCCAGTTAGTTAGCCCCACACATATACTGCGGTGAGATTTATCACCTAGGGGACTACTGCATACTTTGGCAAAGCCAGTATTGGATGGACATTTCCTGTTGTCCCACATAGCTGGCAGTTGTCTGCTGCTATCTCTGTTGGCCACCCCATTCCCTTGCATACATGCAGTGATACCTTAGATATGCTACCACAATGTACTACTTCATTTATGTATTGTTGAGAAGAGTGACTTACCCTGTGCCTGTGGCAGTTATGAGGACGGAGCTTGAGGGCTGACTCCATCGGATGGATGCAGTACATGGCCTATACATGGTAAGGTACAGGTAGTGTGATGTGTGTGGCATCCATTTTACTGTGTGTGCAAGTTGGAGAGAGGTGTCATTCCCTGGATCCTCAGGGTGTCAGTGTATGTGCTATGCATTGCCTCTTTGCCAAGGCCAGGGCATATTGGGCACATGTCCATCTGCCTACATGGGCAGGCTCAGGGGTTCCTCTTCCGAGTCCCCCTGTGCCTGTTGGGACCTTGGCAATAGTGGTGTGGCCCTTCCCTATGCTGTTCCTAAAGCAGCTGCTTCAGCAGGATCATATTGTGTAGCATGGCACATACTATGAACATGTGTGCACATGTGGCTGGAGAGTACTGCAGGGCTCCACCAGATATGTTGAGCAGTGGAACCGTGACTTGAGCATCCCAAACACATGCTCTACAATGATCCTGGTTTGTGCATGTGTCTCATTATGGCATTCTTTAGTGTGTGTGTGTCTGTGTGTGCATTTCTTTTTTTTTTCAAAACAAGTTTATTGTTTTAACATATAAGAGAAATATCATAACAATTTTATACAAATAATTAAAAATAGGTATTATTATAATATTCAACAAAACAACTAAAGTATTTACAAAGACATCCACTACAATCAGATCAATTAATTAAACTAAAATACTGTGCTATTGAAATTAGAATTTTTTTAACAAATTTTGTAAATTATCCCATACAATAAAATGTGATGTTTTTCTAGTTGTTCTCATTCTAATTGTGCTTATTTCCATATGACACATTATATTCATAACATTTTTAAATTCATTGAACGAAGGAGGTGTATCTGAAATCCAATTTCTAGTTATTATTTTCCTAGCCACTGCTAGGATAGACCATAACAAGGGAAGCTTAATCTTTTTAACACATTGAGGTACAGGTGTGTTGAATAATATAAGAGACTTAGAAATAATGAAATTATCTGTAAAAAGAGCCTGCAAAAATTCATTAATTGACTTCCAGTATTCTTTCAACTTCATACAGTCATAAAATATATGAGCCCAGTCAGCATTAATTTCTACATTACATCTCTTACATAGATTATCTTTATTATTAATTTTATTCATCATCAAAGGTGTATAAAAGATCTATGTAAAATTTCCATGTATAAAGTCTCCAGACAATGGAAGATGTAGTTCTATAAGCAGATTCAATATATATTGTTTATCTTGTTGAGTTGGTGGGTCCCCATTAATAGAGGTGAAATAATTCCAGTATGAATCTACATTGTAAAAAGTTTCTTGTCTGATAATTTTATGTATATATGAAAGTTTACCTTTGTCAGAAACTTTATGCTGTAAATTTATTATCAAGTAATCAATCAGTTTTGGAATAGATTCTTTAACTGTTATAGACATTAGATCTATTCTATCAATGAGATGTTGTCTAAAGATCTGAACCTCTAACCAGCAAGTTTCTCTTAGATCAAATTCTTGTTTTAAGAAATCTAGATTTTTAACTTTATTATCAGATATCAGCTGATACCAGTACTTTAGATTATTATCTATAGCTAAATGAGCTCCTGTGTGTGCATTTCTGATGGTTATCATCATTCATGGCTGGTACAGCTGTGAAGCATGCCAGATGTGGGAGTCGTGATAACTACCAGGGCTGCCAGCACACACATTCATGATAATGCCCTGGGCATTGCACATGATCTGGCAGTTAATGGAGTGATAGCCCCTGTGGTTTACATAGACTCTACCCTCTTCACTGGGTGGTGCTTTGATGTGGATGTGCGTGCAGTCTATGGCACCTAGTACCTCTGGGTAGTCTGCTACATGGCGGAAGAGATGCATATTGCTGGTCCTCTCCTCACTGGTGCTGGAGAAATATATGTGCTCACCAGCATGTCTTTGCATGACATCCATGAACTGGTGGAATACCCTGGATGCAGATGCCTGTGAGACCCCCATGATGTCCCCAGAAGGTCTTTGGAAAGTACCTGTAGCTAATATTCTTAAGGCTACACACACCTTGGTTTTGACTGGGATGGGTTCCCCTCTGTTGGCTCTGGGTCTGAGGTGAGGCCGGCAGAGCTTGATGAGTTGCTTAAGAATGTTTCTGTCCACCTTTTGCACTCCACTATTTCCAGCTCATGTAGCCCCTGAAAGGTTACTCTGGGTCTGAACACTCTTCTCCTCCTCAGTCTGAGATGGTTATCACCATCATCCTCATCACTGACCTTGTCAGCATCATCCTCATCACTGACCTGAGTCTGTAGCATGTATAGATGTAGCAAAACAGCAGCAGCCCCTAACATTTTGTCATTTAAAATTCGCCCAAGTGTGTACACCAATGATGCAGAGTTTGTGAAAAAACGCAGACTGAAAGGTATTTGCATACTTTATACTAGTGTGCTGCAAATGCTTCCTATGTGATTGGCTGACTATGATACATTCCCCCTGCCAGCTATATTTCTGAGGGGCCTGAATGTGCAACAGTGAGTGGCTGAGTTTGTATTAGTGACTTTTTGTTCATTTCCTTTATCCTGCTATTTCTTTTTTTTTTATTTCTCCTGTGTTTAAGCCCCATGGTACACCAAGCAAACCCACTGGTCAAATATAAGCACTTCTAAGCAGATCTGACCTGTCCCTATTTAGAAACACACCTAACTTTACAAAAACCATCTAAGCACAGCTAAGCAGCCTCAGACACACTCCCTAGCTTAGTTGTGCTTAGCTCAGTGCAAATAGGAGCCGCAGACCTCCAATGTGCTTACAGCAAGCATGACACAGACCCTTCTCTTGTCAGCTGCTTCCCCTGCTTACACCACCACACTAGAGCTCCTACACAGTTAGGTGCACATGGACACGGGCTCCCATTTTGCTATTCAGTAAATTTAGCTCATTTACATACCCCACTGCCTAAGCCCCTAGTTACCCCACGGAAAAATGTATACACCAACAACTTCTAAATCATCTCTCAGTGCATAACTTAATAGCCAACTGTCAACATGGCTTTAGACCCCATCATAGTACTACCACTGCTCTTCTTTCCTTCACAGACACCATAAATAGGAACCGCAACAATAACCTTCTCTCTTCTGCACTATTTATCGATCTTTCTAAAGCTTTCGACATGGTTAACCACTCTATATTAATCAATATACTTACATCCCTTTCTTTTGACAACCTTGCTATTAAATGGTTTACATCTTATCTTAGCAATAGACAACAAGCAGTTCTTTGGGGAAACCAAACTTCCTCTCTTTTACCTGTAACTATTGGTGTCCCTCAGGGCTCTATTCTTGGGCCTCTTCTTTTCACATTATTCATTAATGACCTACATCTAGCTATTCCTCAAGCAACTGTTATACAATATGCTGATGACTCCACCCTAATTTGCTCAGAGTCTTCTTCTACAACACTTCATTCGCTTACTCAAAGCATCTTCAACACAGTTGAAACATGGTTTTCTAAACACTACCTTCTTCTTAACGCCAAAAAAACTAAACTTCTCCTTTTCACCCCTACCTCACGATCCGCACCCCTTGATTTCACCATCTCATCAAATAATGCTACTGTCATTTCCCCTGAACCAACAACAAAACTTTTAGGAATAACAATTGATAATAATCTCTCTTTTAATCAACACATTAACATCACTATCAAATTAGTAAACAGAAAAATCGGATCCTTATATAGAATTAAACCCTACCTAACTGCTTCTGCCAGAGCTACAATTGCCCACTCCCATCTTATATCTACACTCCTTTATGCTTCTCCTATCTTTACCAACCTTAAGAAAGCCGACCTTAACAAACTTGCCACATCCTATTACAATATTGCCAGATTTGCTACTGGTAACCCTTATAGAACACATCACTGTGTGAACCTGAAACAACTAAGATGGATGGAATTTCAACACCTTTTGCTCATTCCCCAACTCAATATTGCCCACAAATTACTATACCAGCCCAATAACACTCCTATTCTTTCTCAACTTTTAATCCCTTATAATAATTTCAACTCTCTTAGATCTTCTAAGAAACTTATGGCCTGCCCTACAAAGTCCTATAACTCAGCCGGTGACTCCCTTTTCTCTAATACTATTGGAAGGAGCTGGAATTCACTACCCAGTGAAATCACTCTACTCACATCTCTACCTCTCTTCAAACAAGAAATTAAGAATTACTTCAAAAGCCATTGGCTCTGTTCCTGTATAAAGCCTGACTAATCTTTTCACCTACATCTGCCTATCCTCCTCCTCATTTTTTCCGCCACTATCTCTTCTTTCTTTTTCTTTCATTTTCTTTTCTTTTTATAACTCTTTCTTCCTTACTCTTATTTTTCTCTTCCTTTCTTTGTCTCATATCTAGTAAGACTTTTCTGCTTCTTTTGTTTTACTGTCCTCTCTTAGATGGCTTCCTTTTTTACCCACTTATAGTATTTTTGCCCTCTTTCTCTGATATTTTACCCTTTTGCTTACCTCTAACTCTCTCTGTACAACAACTTGTCACCCTTTATCAGTTTTCTTACTGTCATCTCATCCTTTAACCTGAATCTTAGTTACTCATACAAGTTAGACTTTTGATATATCTTTTTTAATTAAGTTTTATTTTGATATTATATTGCTATTTGTTATTATTGTAATTGCTTTTTAATTGTAAGGTTTTTTTTTCCCTTTTTATGTGTATTTCTGTGTGGAGCTTTTCTCCCCGGGCCTCTACTGAAAATGGAAATATATCCAGCTAGACTAGCCCGGTCAACAAATGTAAAATAAATAAATAAATAAAATAAATACTGTTGTTTGTTATTGTTATGAGTATGCCTGCTGCCCCTTATAATGGGAAAACTATTTTTTCTCATATGTTTACTTTTAATTTTTTTTATTTTAGGCACGATCGCGTTTGCACACTGCTGCACTTCTCTTAAACGGCTGAAATCTTCCAATGAAAATACATTTTTATCATTTTTGAACACTTTTGCATGCCAATGGTCATAGTTTTGGCCATTGGCATGCCTAATAGTCATACTATATGCTTTACTTTGAGCTGTTATGCTCCCGTTTTGATTTTTGCAGAAATATACACAGTTACTAACCAAATACATTTCTGCTGCAGACATGGCTCCAACATAGATGCCTGTCTGCTTACTGAATTGCTAATTCACCTCATTTGCATGGTTTTCACCAGCAAATGAGGTAATGAACATTATTCCGTGGTGTCCACATGAGAATACTGCTGGGAGGCTTATGCGCACTTCCAGCCTGGTTTACTGGATAGCACAGGCTTTGAACTCTGTGTTTGAGCTGTGCCACTATTCTTACATGGAGTTTAGCACCGTGCAATGTTTATTGAATCCTGGGGTTAGTGTACATCATTCTGGGTGAACAGAAAACACAACCATGACTCACACCTTCTTCCTCCTAATTTTAGGTTTCCTACTGGTTGTCTTGCAGCTTTAAATACTGAGGGGGATTCATAAAGGTTACTACAAAGTATATAGTACATGTGCACTAAGTATAATCATTCTGAATAACTAGAAAGCACAAAAATGTGGGAGGGATGTACTTGAATACAGATTGTGTACACTTAGTGTTCCATGGATGTTTTTTTTTTTCATTCACAAACCATGCCAGAAAAGTAACAACAATTTGTATTCAGTATATACTGTATAAACCTATAGTGAGTAGCGTATATTCAACCTCAGCTCATGGAAAATATTTTTCACCATATATGTAGAGCTAAACTAATGAAACTATTTACTCATGTCTATATTACGTATACTACCTACATTTGGTAACACATATTAAATTTCAGCTTAAATTAAAAAACATTTCCCAAAAATATGGAAAGATACGCTAAGAAAAGATTTCCTAAAACTAACAACTCTCTCTTCAACTGAGACGTCAGACCCACATCTATACCACCTACACTGTATAAAGTGTCTGAGTAACTAACCTCGAGCTAATTTTTGCCAGACTTTGCTGAGCAGTAACTTCTGTGCACCAGCCTACAAGGTTTTTAGGCACACTGCAGCACAATGACTGTAATATGGACTCTAACAGATCACGTATTCATGGCTGTTGACAAAAGGAAATTAATAGCTGCTATTTTATTAAACATTAATAAAGCATTTGAAGTGGTCAACTGCATCTGTCTGGGTGCAGCTCTACAAAATGATGCCATTAACAATAATGTTATCCAAAGATTTAACAACTTTCTTTCTATGCAGACTTTCAGAATTAAAACTGTAACCTCACAGTGAACCAAAGCTCCTGTTCTCAAAGTTGTCTTTCAGCACTGCTTTACTCCTCTTGCCTTAACAAGTTGCCTCCTTTGGAAATGTCTGCAGCGTCCATTTCTTTGGCTGAGTAATTATTTTACTCTAGGTTGAAAAAGTGAACATATGACAGTGGTCCCCCATACACCCATATGAGAATACTCACAGCCCGTATAAGTACAGTGGATCATTGGGGAAATAGGTGTGTGTGTGTGTGTGTGTGTGTGTGTGTGTGTGTGTGTGTGTGTGTGTGTGTGTGTATATATATGTAAACATGTGCTCACCCATGTATGTGTGTGTGTGTGTGTGTGTGTGTGTGTGTGTGTGTGTGTGTGTGTGTGTGTGTGTGTGTGTGTGTGTGTGTGTGTGTATGGGCTTGTAATGGGATGCCTTTGCTAACTCAGTGCATTGGCTGCTATGAACACTCGCCCATGCTTTGAAGTAAGTGTCATTTTTAAAAATATTTCAAGCCTTTGTTGTAAATGTTAAACTCATGTTTTTAGGATTGTTTTATTATTTTTAAGACTAAACTTTTATATTACATTTTCAGTCATTTTATTTACTTTAGTTATTTAAATTCAAAGAACATTTGCATTTAGTGATCCCGCTCCATTGGTTGTTTTATATTTCACTTTATCTGTTTTATTTTTAGCTCTATTTGTGTTCTTTTCTTTGTCTGGTGCTATGAGTTTGCTATATTTTGTAGCGTTTGTATGTGCTTTAGTGTATGCAACATATGACAGAATGGTAACTGACGTTTTGAGTTGAATGGTGATCCATTGAATTTATTTATGTATATATGCATGACTTTTGTTAAACATGCAGACGAGTTGATCCAAGGAACCCTTTCAATCACAGTCCAAGCCAGAAGGTAGAATCAAATATATATTGCTTAAAATTGTCACAGATGAACATTGCATGAGTTTGTTTACATTGTACAGAATACATAAAAAGTAATGTTCCTGTTCAGCAGGTAATAATAATGTGGTTAAGGGACAATGTACTTAGTAAGTACTGGCTTTATGCAAACAGGAAATGTCTCTTCAGGAAGTAACTATGGATGTTTTATTACTTAAAAACAGGAGGAAAAAGCTTTTAATTTATTCAGCATTTACATTTGTAACTTCAGCAGGAAGTATCATGATGTATCAGATAACGTATATTATCCTTTACAGTTTCCTTCTTTTTGTAAAGGAAAATATTTTATCATGTGAGTAATAAGATTTATACGCAGATAATATTTTCAGAAGGATTATTAAGACAATGGTATTTATGTGTTTCTGTTATGTGATATTTAAGATAGCACACAGACAGGACCCAGGAAGTTAGAACTCGGGAATCCACCTCTACAAAGAGGCCAGTCACAAGTGGAGTCCCTCAGGGATCAGTCCTGGGACCCCTCCATTTTGGCATTTACCCCTCTGAAGTCAATACCAACATCAATGGCCTCTGGCTGACTAAATTTGCAGATAATTGAAAATTAGGAGCTGTCATTAAATCACCCACTGACACAAATGTTCTCCAAGAAGGGCTGAAATGGACATACTGTACAACTGGTGCCAGAGCAATGGATTAAAATTCAATCCAAAAAATGCATAATAGTATACTTCAGGAAGTCATCCACCCCTGGAAACTATCATATTGATAACACACCTCTAACAGTTGACCCAGTTGTCAGGGACTTTGACACACACATATAGACAGTAATCTAGCCTTTGACCATCACATGTCTACAGTAGTGAGGAAATCATTCTACACTGTGCAACTTATAAACAAAGGTATGGCATCTAGGTCCAAAGAGGTCATTGTTCCATTGTATTTAGCATTCATCAGACCTATTATTGAGTACAATGCCTCATTTGGTATGTACCTAATCAGGCATATACAACAACAGGAATGTCCACAGAAGTTCTTCACTAAAAGAATACTGGGCATAAGTAACACGAATAAATAAGAAAACACCACACATAGAAACACCACTTTATTATCCTGGCACCTTGGTCTTTCGCCTTCAAGGGATAACCAGTACAAATCACATAATAGAATAAATACTCACATTAATTAATTCCATTATTAAATTAACATTTAAAAGCCCATACATTTAAAGTGACCATGTGCCACCAGTTAACCACATACACCAAAAAATATATTTTATTTTAAATTCATTTTAAGTTTAAGTTTAAACATGTACCCATCCAAGACAGCCCCTGCAGCATGTTAAATGAATAAAAAAAATGAAAAATTAAGCACAATCTTCTGATTCAAACCCTTAGGAGAAAGAGTGGCATAATTAAAAATAAACATAGTTTCAAGCTGATTTAATTTCTTAGCAAAATCCCCTCTATCATTGATCATAGGTTGAGCCCAGATGCTGAAAAATAGTGATTCCCCATCACCTGAATGTTCCTTCACAAAGTGACTAGGAGCCGGATACCATGGATATACAAGAGTATAATGAGAAGGTCTGTAACTTGGTAAATAACAGTGAAGAGCCGGTTATCATGGATATACAAGAGTATAATGAGAAGGTCTGTAACTTGTTAAATAATGGTGAAGAGTATGTAAAATTGTCTTGCAATCCCCTTCCCTGGTTCAAGAATGAATTGTTGGAACTGTTGGAGAAAGGAGAAAGGCTGGGATTCTTGTCTGCACATAATGTTAAAAAACTTTTAATTGTAAGCCCTTGTGACCCAATCTTTTATGCCATTCCTAAAATTCACAAAGACAACAGGAAAACTCCCGGGAAGGCCAGTTGTGTCAGGTATTGGTTCTTACTTAGCGAATGTGGGGATTTTGGTGGATTCTTTGTTAAAGATATATCTAACCAAGATTCCTGCATATATTAAAAATACGCAGGAACTTTGTTTATTAAAAATTTGGAATGGCATCATGATTATTTTGGGTATCTATGGAAGTGTGTGTGTGTGCGTGTGCGTGTGCGTGTGCGTGTGCGTGTGTGTGTGTGTGTGTGTGTGTGTGTGTGTGTGTGTGTGTGTGTGTGTGTGTGTCTTTAAGTGTGATGGATATTCAGGACATGTTATGTGTTGATATGACTGCACTGTTTAGTAGGGAGAGTTAGATAAGATGTTCTGTAAGTGAATCATTCATGAATCAGAGCTGATCACCCAGTATGACTGACCAGACAATATCCCATTTGGTCAGGTGTTTTGCATTTTTGTATTTTGATAGGTAATCCCCCATTCATTTGAATACCTGTGAATTTGGATTACATATTGATGGGAGAAGCTCAGAAGAGCACATTTGTTTATTAATGGGCTCATTGAAAGGATTTTGTCAGTACTACTATTATAGTTTAGAAGATGTGCATCACCCTTATTTTTTAATAATTTAATTGCAGATAATGGCTTCCTTATTATGAATTTAATTGACATGCTGCTTTTTGATTTTTGTTATGTGACTTTGGTAAGCAGTGAGTGGTCTATCTGTGGATGCCTTAACTTGTTGTTGTTGTTGTTGTGTCTTTCGGCTTTTCCTGGTTAGGGGTTGCCACAGCGGAACTCTGGTCTGCTAATGATTGGCAGTAGATTTTTAAGTGTCGAGTTGCCGGCCCTGATGCACAACCTTCAATGAAGATACGCCCATTCACGCATGTCTCCACACAGAAGACACTCTAGCTGAGAATTGAACAGGACAACGTCTTACTGTGAGGCGACAATGCTACCGCAGCACCACCAATTGCCTATTATTTGGTTGTGTGTCTCTTCTGTGATTATTTGGGATATAAGTCATTTGTAGAATTTTTTCGCTGAAGCTCTAAATAATTAAATTTTTTTCTCATGTTTTAGTATCTATCTATCTATCTATCTATCTATCTATCTATCTATCTATCTATCTATACGTTCATAGGTTCATACTAGGCTATCTGCCCTAGGGCATTTATAAGCCTAGCAAGTGTGTGTTTGGCTATCGCCACCCATTTTAAATTAATTTTGCTATGCCCTTTTTCGAGGTTAGTATACTGTGCCTCTGTCTAACAGTGACACAGAAGTGATACCCGGGGTAAACCTACGATCTCCCATCCACTCATCAAGATTCCTCTTGAAGAGAGTCAATGAGGGACTCTGCCTAACCTGGACTGGGATTTTATTCCAGAGTGAAGGGAGCCACTGGGTTATGAATCTGTCCCTCCAGTATATCCTATTTATTTCAGTGCTGAGGTTCAAGTCTCTCGAGCGCGTAGCTCGATGGGATTTGGATTTTCTGAGGTGCAGCATGTCCATTAATTCCGTGTTGGACATGGCTTTATATGTCAGGCACAGATCGCCTCTGAGCAGGCGGTATGCCACTGAATAGAGCTGGAGTTTCTTTAACCGAGCAGCATATGGCATCTGTTTGAGCCCTTTGATCCTCTTGGAGAGATACTTTTGGGGTCTTTCCAGTTGCTGCAGGTGTCTGGTAAGGTACATCCCAAAAGGGGCATTGTACTCAATTATGGGCCTGATGAAAGATGAGTAAAGAGGCATGATGACCTCCCCTGATCTAGATGTGAATCCCTTCATGATTAGGTGGGCTATATAAAATGTTTTTCTAACCACTTTGGCCACGCGGTTGTCAAATGAGAGATTGCTATCAACTTGGGTCCCCAGGTCCCTAATTATTTCTTCTGTACTTAATGGATTACCACCTATGTGGTAATTTGTGGGCACTTTGTTTTTGCCAAAGGAGATGACTATACACCTTTTGGCGTTTAGCTTGAGGCCATGGCTCTGGCACCAGTTGTCTGTTTCTATGAGGCCCTTTTGGAGGATGCTTGTGTTGGCTGGAGAGTCGATTATGGTGCCCAGTTTGCAGTCATCTGCGAACTTGGTCAGCCACAGTCCTTCCGTGTTGGCCTGTACCTCCAAGAAATATATACCGAACAAGAGAGGTCCCAGGACTGAGCCTTGTGGGATGCCACTTGTAACTGGTTTGGAGTCTGACATGGCTCCAGCAATTCTAACCATGTGGGTTCTGTCCTTGAGCCAGTTTGCAACCCATCTAGTGACATAGGGGTTTACATTTAAGCTGGTGAGCTTATCTATAATGCCCGTGTGGGGTATTGTATCGAAGGCTTTTGCGAGGTCCAGGTAGGCTGTGTGGACCACCTTCCCCTCGTCAATGGCCTTGGTGACTGTTTCAA
The DNA here is from genome assembly GCF_019279795.1 of Protopterus annectens. Lineage (NCBI taxonomy): Eukaryota > Metazoa > Chordata > Ceratodontiformes > Protopteridae > Protopterus > Protopterus annectens. The sequence goes on from NC_056741.1 coordinate 128,983,816, forward strand.
AGAAATCAACCAGGTTTAAGAGGCAGGATCCGCCCTTACCAAAGCCGAATTGGGTAGGATCCAGTGTCTGTAGGTCCCCAATATCTTTATTTATGAGGTCCATAATGATCCTTTCCATAGCTTTGCAGATCAAGCTAGTCAGGCTTATGGGGCGAGTTTCCAGGATCCGTTGAGGCACCACCTTTGTGGAGAGGGACCACTGTTGCTGTACGCCACTGTTTGGGTACATATCCTGTAGTAAGGCTGAGATTGAACAGTAGTTTTTTGTTTGGGTTTAGCTCTTCTTGGAGTTCATGTAGGACGCAGCCCGGGACACCGTCTGGTCCCATTGATGCTGTGTTTTTTGCTTTGGAAAGGGCGGCTTTTACCTGAGCATCTGAGATGTCAGGGGGACAGCACTCTGCTGGGATAGATATTTGCCCTTTTAGTGGGGAGGGGGGGGAGTTTGCACTGAACCTGTCAGCTAAGGATGTTGGCAATGTCTGTGGGTTCGGTGTATTTTTTGTCATTTTGGAATAATTCTGAGCATATCTGGGAATTACCACCCAGGTTCCTAACATAGATAAAGAAAGCCTTGTGATCATCCTTAGTGTCCTGTGCAATTTTTCTCTCGAAGCTGGCCTTAGACAATATTATGAGTGCCCGTAGTTTTTTGCTAATACTGATCAGAGATGCCTTCCCTTTTTGGGATTTTGCTCTATCATGTAGTAGCTTCCTCCTTCTATTGTATAGTTTGTTTATGGCTGGGATCCACCAGACAGGACGTCTGACTTTGGAGGATTGGGTGTGGTTTTATTTGGGATTGCATGATCCATGCATTCCTGAAGGTGTTCATAGAATGCATTTATAAAGGATTCTGCGGTTTGGGCCGTATTTTCCACAGGCCCGGGGACTTTGAAGGATTCCACCTTGGTTTTGAGGAGTGTGAAATTTGCTTTAGAGAAGTTTTTCACTGTGGTTTTCTGGGCAGGGGGTGGGGTCGGGATGTGAATATCCAGTGAGATTAGTTTATGGTCTGATCTTACCAGTGAGGGATACACTTCTGGTCTGGAGCATAAAGTCCCCATGTTGGTGATGATCAGGTCCAGTATGTTTTCCCCTCTTGTGAGAGTGGTAACAAGTTGTTCCATAGCATCTGAGTTTATAAATTCTAGGAACCTTTGGGCTAGGGTGTTGGAGCTAGAGTAATGCTCCCAGTCTTTGTTTGGGTAGTTGAAGTCGCCCAATATAATGGTGTTTGGAGAGACCTTCATATTTTCCAGTGTTCTCAGGAAGGCCGAGTGGGGTTCATGGGTTTGGGAGGGTGGTCTGTAGCAGGCTATAAACTGGAAGGCAGTTTTACCCACTGTTAGTTGCACATGGATAGTCTCTGATGCTTCGTGCTGTGCCACCAACCTGGAGGTGTGGGTATCTTTGGCGAATATTGATACTCCCCCTCCTTTTGTGGTTCGGTCCAAGTTTTGGGGCCGAAAAGTATGGTATGAGGTATAACCTGGTAGTGCTGGGGTGCTCTCAGGAGCCTTGAACCAGGTTTCTGTTACTGCACAGATATCAATGTTCTCCATGCTAAGAAGAGTTTAGAGTGCGTGCATCTTGAGGTTTAGACTTCTGGCGCTGAGTAGCATTACTCTTAGTTTCTTATCCTTTGTGATACCTATGGAGGTGGATTTGTCTTTTGAGCCTTGCCTAAAAAAGGCACAATGGGGTAGCAAGAGCCTTTGCCAATATCCGAAAGCCCAGGGGTGACAGGTACAAGCCGTCCCTATCTATCTATCTATCTATCTATCTATCTATCTATCTATCTATCTATCTATCTATCTAGAAAGTTCCACTGATGAAACTGTAAGTGAAACTAGTCTGGGTTTTATCTTGAATTATCAATAAAGATTTTTAGTACTTCATCCAGATAAGGAAAATTTTACAATACAAAAAAAAAGAAGAAATTAATGAGGAGAAATAGAAACGAGGATTAATAATGGAGAAGTTAAAGAAATAGAAACTGAGGTTATAAACTACCTGATAAGTAAAGGAGTTAGCATAGTAGACCTAATACTGATAACACCACAGCAGGATAATGCATTGGATCCCCAATTTAAGGAGAAACCAGGGAGGTGGAAAATGTGTGATCAGTTGCCACATGAAGATACTTTGGAGCCTTCCACAGGAAACCAGTACAAAAGATCAGTTGGAGATGTACTACAAAGGAAGGAACATGAAACTGTGGCAATTCTGACACAGTCAATGTGGAATGATAGGTCAGTGATTTCCTATATTAAAGAGCAACAGATGACACAGGATGAAGCTGAAGAGAATGTGCCACAGGAAAATGCTATGGAAATTTCTATAAAATGCCTGCAGAAAATGGAGAACAAAGAATGTGCCCTCAGTTTAGAAGAAAATGATCTAAGAGAAAAGTTGCTTTATTTAATAGAGAGCGACAAACATATTAAGGTCACTGAAAGAAATAGACTATAGAAAGTCAATAAAACCCAAAATGTTAGAAGTGTGATAAAACAAATGAACACAGTAATTAGGACTGTTCATAGAAATTCATGTGATATAACAAAAGTAAATAGGATACATTACTATGCAGCAAAATTAATAACAGACAAAGTCTTACCATAAAACACAGGGCAGTAAGCAAAAGGAAGGGGAGAAATCAAATGTCATCATGGAAGTATTGTATTGAGAAATCTATAAATCAATTCTTATTGATGACCCAAAAAAAGTTTTATAGAGAACTGGGAAACAAGGCAAAAGGAATTGAAACACCACAAAAATAAAAGATAGATACATTTTGGAGAAATATCTATGAAGATCCTGTGGAACATAACAAAGATGCTGAATGGATTGAAGAAGTAAAAGAAGGAATAAAAAGTTCAAATGTAGCAGATATGAAATGGAGTGAACTAACAGCCAGAGAGATTGAAACAATGTTAAGTAAAGCTCCCAACTGTAAAAACAATGCCCAGATGCAGTACCTAATTTCTGGCTAAATGTATTAACATCTTTACATGAAGATTTATCCATGAGTAAGAACTATTTATGTATATGCACATCCTGAACACACACACATCTGCTTAACAATGGGAAAAACAATACTCCTTAAGAGTGAACCTGCAAGCTATCCTAAAAACTATAGATCAATAACTTGCCTTCTGACAATGTATAAACTATACACTAGAATTGATGTCAACAGAGTTTAATAGTCATTTAGAAGACAACTCAGTCACAGCAATAGAAAGAAAGGGTAACAAAAGAAAGTCATATGGAACAAAGGATAATTTGTTGCTAAATTAAGTTGTAATGGAGAACTGTGAAAAGGAAGAATCTAAATATGGCAGCAAAAAGCATTTGACAGTATCTCATATTCATGGATAAAAGAACACTTAAAAATGTATAAGAAAACCCCCATTGATCAGTTACATTACAGTGACAATGAAACAGTGGCAGACCACTTTGCAATTAAGCCATGATAAAGGACAAATTATTATTCCAGGGATAAAAATTCAAAGGGGATATTCCAGGGAGACCCTTTGTTAATGCTGGTCTTTTGTCTTGCCCTTAACCCATTAAGCTGTGCACTTTAGAGATTAGATCATGGCTACAATCCGGCTCCCAGAAAACAACAGAGTTCTTTTTGTGGATGATTTAAAACTGTATAGTTCATCACATGAGGAACTGAAAGTACAACTGCAAGTGGTCAAAACTTTTTCAGCTGATATAAGAATGTCATTTGGTCTTGATAAATGTCCCAAAGAAACCTTTAAAGCAGGAAAACTGCAAGCAACAAGGCATCAGCCTGGGACAGGAATGCGATATAAAAGAAATTGAGCAAAACAGAGTGTATAAATATTTGGGAACTGATGAAGGATTAACAATAAAACATGAACAAATGTGAATAAAACTTAGGAAAATATTAGAAGATTGAACTGAATACTGAAAACAATGCTGACATCTAGGAACAAAGTCCAAGCTATAAACTAATTTGCTCTTCATGTCCTAACTTACAGTTTTGGAGTGATTGACTAGCCCCAAAAGGTGTTGGATTTGGTTGGACAGGAAAACAAGGATGCTTCATGCTCATCAAATGATTTATAAAAAACAATGTATTCCAAGACTATATATTCCCTGTTCTGGAAGAGGTATGGGCCTCCTCAAAGTTCTTCTGTAATTGTAGTATTGCATACATATCTCCTGACCTCACAAGACCCAAATGTAGTGAAAATTTTAAACATGAGGAGAATAAGTCTAAGATGACTTCCCTGCTTAATTTAGCAGAAGCACATTGGTGTTAAATGGGAAAGAAATCAAACTAGAAGTAGATAAAAATCAGGCAGCGAGTGAATTTGCCAAAAAACAAAAGAAAGAATATAAGACAAAGGATCAGATGAGATTGCAAGATATGTGGAAAATGTATAAATATAGTTGAAGTACAGAAAAATGTTGGAACAGCCTCATGATAATAAGGATTGAATGCAGGAAGGTTTGTTTTATGGGGACCAAATTATAGCCAAAAACTTATCTGTTAATTAAACAGCCTAATGGATTAATGGCAAGACAAAACAGCAGCATTGGCAAAGAATCACCCTGGAATACCTCCCTTTGAATTTTTTTCCATGGGATAATAATTTTCCCTTTATCATGGTCTAATGGTAGAGTGTTATGCCACTGTTTCATGGTCTCTGTAGTGCAACTGATCAATGTAGGATGTATCGTATACATCTATTAGCAATTCTTTTTCAATGAGTATGGAATGTTGTCAAATGCTTATTTGTAACCTGTCAATGGCATAGTTAGATACTTCCCCTTTTTATATTCCATTGTGACTTTATTTAGCAACAAATGATCTTTTTTTCCATATGACTTTCTTTTGCTACCCTTTTGTTCTATTGCCATGATTGACTTTTCTTCTAAATGACTATAAACTCTGTCAGCGTCAATTCTGCTATATAGTTTGTACATTACTGGAAGGCATGTTATTGTCCTATAGTTTTTAAGATGCCTTACAGGTTCACTCTTAAGGATAAATATCAATTTTCCCATTGTTAACCAGGTAGGTGTCTGTTCACGAAAACCATATAAGTAGTTCTTACTCAAGGCTAAATCTTTGTGTAATGATGTTAATACTTTTAGCCAGAAGTAAGGTACTGCATCTGGGCCTCAGATTTTCCAGTTAGGAGCTTTTCTTACATTTTTCCTATAAATTAAATAATCTAAGGTTAGACTTTTTTGAAGATCTTGTACGTTATTATTATCAGGCCTTTCCTTAGTTGTCTTCATCATATTGTATAAAATGTACCTTTTTTAAATTATTAACCTAGCCAAGATGTATGTATCATATGTTTTCTGAATGACATAGTTTTGCACAGATTCTAGCATATTATTACTCTTAATAGGAGCAAGGCATGAAGTATGTGACATAACTGCAGAATAAATGAAAGGGCAGTTAGGAAATCATGATTTGTGTGCTAAGTTCAAGGATGCAGTATCTTACAGAAGTCGCCTTTCTACAAGGTACAGTAATCTTGGAAGCATGTGGATGTATCACATTCATCTTAGGGGGTAAAAGGAGCAAAACCTACTACAAAAGTGCTTTATTTTTTATTTTTTAATTTATTTGTGTTTGATTAGAACACTGCAATGGTCCAACTGGGCAATCTGTGACCCCCATTGTAGCAAAGGCACAGAGGAAAAATCTTCACAAAATTACACATTCTAACAATAAAAAGAAAAATATGTAGATAACACAGAAAAATATAATAAAATACAATATGACAAAATTAATGACTTACCTCAATGACTGTTTTCTGTAGATAGCATAAACAACCTTTACAAAGCAATATTAGTGTGTAAACCTAGGAATAGGTTATCTGATATGAGAGGGATTAATGATAGTGGAAAAGATAATTATGAAGAGACAAGAGCTCAAGGAGGCATTATTAAAGTGAATATTGTTGGAGTAGCTTGCAGAGAGAGATTTACTGTAAGTGGAAAGGTAACAGTTTAATGCTGGAAGTGACAGTAAGATTGGAGATCTGTAGGATAATAAAAGGCTGATAGCATGATTAGCGGGAAAGATTGGAGTTAAAAGAAACAAAAGTTGGATGTAGTATATGAATCATTTAGAAGAAAAATATGGCATGTAATGCTAAGTTTAGCCAGATGAAAATCATGAGTTTACCAAGGTGAGCTGGAACAAGAGCAGGTGCATTTTATGCAATAAAATACAAGCCATGAAGGAGACCCCTAATACAAATGTACAAGATGTTCAGGAACAACTCTGACCTTAGATTATTTAATTTACTTGAACACTAGCACAATGGGAACTCTTGGAGAAATTAAACCAAAGGAACACAAGAGATAATGACATGCTTTTTTTCACCCAAACTACCAATAACTGTAATTTAAAATCTGTATTTTTTTATTACTGACAAGTCTATTGAAAATATTAACTTTGGTTAATTTTGCTGCTTGTGCATGATAATATATTCTCAACTTTAGATAAGATTACAGTAAGCTTTGGCATTTATTGTTTTAATGACATACATTTTGTGTTCACAGTTTTGAGTGTTACTACCTTTCTAAATTATATTTCTTTCAAGGATATGTGCCCAATAAAATATATGCAAACACATGCATCTGGAGTGTTTCTCCCAAAGCATCCACTGAAAATTGGCTTTGTTCCAAGTCGGACTTTCCCAGTAAACAAATGTTAATAAATAAATAATAAAGAAATATAGAATTCTAGTCAGCTATTGACCTTACATATTTTTGCCAAAAAGCACAAAAAATAAAAATGCGGATGTCTAAATGGATCATAGAATTGCACTTGCTTTTAATATTGACTCATTATTTTAAAGTGCAAGTGATTAATTAACAATGGTACCCCTATATCTATAAATAGTATCAGTCAGTAATGCATTCAACTTAAATTTATCTCTGCTGTGGCCACCAAATGTATGCATTAGAAAAAAGGAACAAACATGGGATTATATCATTAAATAAATCTGAAAATGTGCATGTATCACAGCTTTAAAACTTTTTTATTTTATTTATCATTTGTTGACAGCGTAATTCCAACTAGTCTAGCAGCCTCTTTTCAAGGGAGACCCAAGGTGGCATTTATACTACAAGATGAATTTGGTCAGGGCATCAGGAAACTTTCTCTACTCTTGGTAGTAGGGGGGAAGAGTTTGTGTGTGACAGAAATGGCTTCCTGGTTTCAGTCCAGGCATGGAAGTGGCCCAGAGAAACAGGAAGAAAACATGGACGCTATAAGCCAAAGTGAAATGGTGTTGAAAAGTATGGAAAATGAAGGAGAAATGGTAGAATAACTAACAGGAATGTTCTAAAATGATTTGGGAGCAGACAAAACATTGTTTTCAAATGGAGAGGAGCTCAAGAAGGAAATGGTGATTATAGAGGTGGTAATGGATTTGTAACAAAATTTTCCAAAAAAATCTGTTTGAATCGACAAAAAACAGTGAAAAAATGATTGATTTCAAGCCTTCAGTTGGGAGGGTTGCAGGATGTTTATCTGGAGGAGATGATAAACCAGAGTCAGCCAGATTTCAACCCTTCAGTTGGGAGGGTTGCAGGATGTTTATCTGGAGGAGATGATAAACCAGAGTCAGCCAGATCTCAACCCTTCAGTTGGGAGGGTTGCAGGATGTTTATCTGGAGAAGATGATAAACCAGAGTCAGCCAGAAAGAGGAGCTGCAGTATCCTGGAGTGCGATTATGGAGAAAACAGAGAAAGAAAATGTACCAGAGAAGGTTCCAGAGAAAAAGACTTATGCTGAAACAGTAGGAGGAGTGGCCAAAAGAGGACATGGGAGTAAAGGAAACAAAGAAGAAATGTGCTGTTCTGGTGAGCAGTAAAAAGGAAACTTTGGACAGATGTGAGGTATGGAACAATGTTATTTCACCACTTGGTGTTAAAGAGTTAAGAGCTTTCATTTAGAAACATTTTGTGTCTTGATATTTGAAATTGGTCAAGCTATGGAAAAAAATTTGGGGAGGGTTAATGAAAAAAGAAAACAGACTTTCCATGGTCAGTATATGTTGTACAGCCTTTTTTAAGACAAACAAAAAAAGAGTTTTGATTCAGTTTAGAACTGAAGTGGAAGCAAAAGAGCTGAAAGAGCATTTGTTGACAATATGTAAAAAAGTGATGGACACTACTAAAATATGTGATGAAAAAGGACTGTGGACTGGGGATGGGACTGTGAAATAATTTTAAAAATGGAAAAAGACAATGTGATACATATCCCTAGTATTATTAATGTTCATGGTAATAGAGGATTTCTGAAATATAGAGGACAACGCAAAACTTGCCATTTTTGTGGAAAAAAATGATCATTTAATTAATGAATGTGACAAAAAATATGTTACTTATGTAGGCAGACAGGTCATAATGCAAAGAAATGTGAATTCAAGTGTAAAAATGTGGTAATTTAGGACATTCATGGTTAGAGTGTGAGATAGAGATACAAGAAAATGGAAATAAGAAATAAACTGCAAATAAGTTATACAAGAAAAAAGAGCTTGAGGGGGATGTTGTACAGGAGGATGCACTACAACTGAAAAATGTAGACATTGATTTTAAAATTAAAGAGAAAAATAAGAAAAAGAAACAGATGAGACAAGTGAAGAAGAATCAGAGTGGCATATAGAAAATGGCAAGAAAAATGCAACAAGAAAGCAAGTGAGTGAGAGAAAATGAAAGTTTAAAAATATAGTGGCAACAGAAAATAAGAAAGTTAAGAGATAAAACATTTTATACAACTGTTCTATAAAGCTGAAAATGTTAGCTTTAAAAGTGAACAGTATGAAAAATATTAAGAGAAGAATTAATGTTATGTATTAGTGTGTGGCTGCGGTGGTGGTGCTGTGGTAGCGTTGTCGCCTCACAGTTAGACATTGCCCGTTCGCTTCTCAGTTAGCGCGTCTTCTGTGTGGCAACATGCGTGAATGGGCGTTCCTTCGTTGAAGGTTGTGCATTAGGCCTGGCAAGTCTGCATGTAAAAACTCTACTGTCAATCATTAGCAGACCGGAGTTCTGCTGTGGCGACCCCTAACCGGGAAAAGCCGAAAGACACAAGCAAACATTAGTGTGTGGCTGTAGATGCTCAAATAATAGTATTAGAAGACATTAAATTGTTAATGGAAGATGAAAGAGTGCAAACAGAAAGGCTTTGTGATGGTACTGTTATTCAGAATGTGGGTAAAGAAACATGTTCAGGTATATGTATATTGTGTAAAGATACTAGCTATAACAATAATAGAACTACGGAGAATAACTTTTTTATTTGAAATGGAAAAAGCATGTGTATAAGGTTACAACCTTATGTGCATATGTGACAAAAATAGAGAGAAATAATGTTTAAAAGTATGCTTAATTGTGATTGTGTGAATATGAATATAGCAATGACAGGTGACTTTAATTGTAAGGAATAAAAAAAAGGACTGCGATGTTAAAATAGTTACAGAAATTATGAGGAGTGGACAACTAAAAATATGGGAGAATAAACATTGAACCTTTAAAAGGAATGAAATAAAGACAGAAAACAATTTCTTTTTAATATCTGAAAGTTTAAAAATTACTCAAATGGAATAAAATATACTGGAATTTTTGAGCATGTGGCTATTTGGATAACAATTCATGAAACTGAGAAATATTTTAAAATAGAAAAAGGAATAAAAAGAATTGATGAAAAAGAATTAGATATAGGAAAGATAAAAGAGCTTATAGAGTTATGGAAACAAAGTATTAGTATGAGACCTTTCTATGAAAATTGAACCATTAGGTGGATTCAATTTAAAAAGAGATATAAAAAGGTGTTTTAGAATGTATAGAAGAGAAAACGAAGAGAAAAAATAGAAATAGAGTATTAAGTAAGGAACGTTTTAATGGTTTAGTAGAAAAGGCTAGAATATTATATGAAAAATGGTTCAGGCTTATAATGCCTGCATATTTGAACTGTTTCTTACTGAAATTGATGCGCCTTGTTTGCTGTAGCTTAGACTAGATCCAGGCCTGCTGAATCTAGCTTTGTTTGTATAACTTGAGCACTAATCCAGGCCTTCTTTTTTGGAGAAGGTTCCCCTGCACCCCAGTGGCAGGAGTGTGCAATTAGAACTTGTCTGATTGAAGACTACAGGAATAGGGCTCAGTTTTGAGATGTTTTTACTGGTAATTGGGTAATTTGTTTAAAAGCCTTTTCTGATTGCTTGTAGTCATCTAAAGCTGTTTTAAATGTATTTTTTACTGTTTGTAGTCATTTAAAACTGTTTTAAGTGTATTTTTTTTTACTGTTTTTGCCTTATCTTTTAAAAAAAAAGTTTCCTTGTTTCTCACCTTTCTAAGCTAGTATAGTCCAGTTTTCAGGTTAGTGCTGAATTCAGGGCTGTATTACAATTTTCTGAGTTGCCCATACCTTACTTGGACAGAGGGAGGTTTCCCTGTTCACCTGTGAGAGAGGGAGCTTTGAGCAGCCATCTGTCCCTGGAGGAGTGGTTCCAACCCAGAAGTTAGTAGTTTATAGGTCATTGTGGGCTAATTTCTATCTCTTTCATTTCCCTACTGTAAAAACCACGTTTGCACAGTTTTGCACATCTGGGCAGCGCCAGTTAGCTAGGGGTAAATTTATCCCAGCTCCATCAAGTCTCCTCTTCAGTTTTTCCCGTGAAAGTAGTCTAACTCTCAACCTAAGCACTTAAAAAGCATCCTGCAGTCCAGCACTTGATCTGACCTAATAGCAGGCACTAATATACCCCAACACTTGATTGCCCAGCACAGCAAGGCTCATTATTCACCCCTCACCAACCAAGCGACTAAGCAGCTCACCTTTCTATTCAGGCATGACCAAAGGGCAATGTCAGGTATACTCTCCAGTCCTGCTGGTGAACCTGGGTATCCTGAGGCAATGTTACAACTGCCTCATGTACACAGACAACCCTCTCCTCCTATCACAAAACATTAACATATGTGAGAGATGCAATCATATAGCTAAATTGGAGAATGGAACAGGCAGTCATGAGGAGAAGGTTAACACTTGCACTACACCTCCAGCCTCACATAGACATACTAAACCAGCACTGGCAAAAAATACACATAAATACACAAAATCATACTTGGAGGCTCTAAATAAAAACCTGCAAAAGCATCACAGACCTCCAAAAAACCTGCACCTCCATCAAAAACCAAACAACACATAAAACACAAAATCAGTGTGCCGCACAATCACAGCCCTTAAGGCAAAATAACATACCCAACACACTATTAATAGGTGACTCTATAGTCAGGCAAACTGACATCCCACTCACTAGACTGGACAAGGAGAAGGTTACTGTTAGCTGCCTGTCAGGAGCCAGAATCCACCACATACATAAGCACTCAGGCCACTCCAGAACAAGAACAAATATGACTCTGTCATTGTTCATGTTGGTGTGAATGACCTGAGATGTACCTCCCTGGACTACCTGAAAAGAGACATGGAAGAGCTCCCTGATCATGTAGCCCAGGCGGGTATGACCCTGACCCTGAATAGCATCCTGCCCTCACCAAGAATGATACCGCAGTATAAAGAAAAAATGATCAATTTCAGCAATTGGCTAAGCTTCTGGTGTCATTCAAAGGGGATCCAGTGTCTGTCAGCCTGGGATGACATGCTCGACAAGCCTCATTGTTTCACAAGAGACAGCTTGCACCTGTCACCCCTAGGCTTTTGAATACTGGCCAAGGCTCTTGCTGCCTCATTAGTGTCTTTTTTAGGCAAGGCTCAAAAGTCAAACCCACCTCCGTAAACAGCACAAATAAAAAAATGAGGGTTGTGCTACTCAACGCCAGGAGTTTAAATCTCAAAATGCACATGCTCGAAGCACACCTCAGCATGGAGAACATTGACATCTGTGCAGTAACTGAAACTTGGTTCAAGACTCCACAGAGCACAACTCCAGCACAACTCATACCACACATTTCAGACACAGAACATGGACCGAAACACAAAAGGAGGGGGGTGTATCCATATTCATCAAGGATACCTTCACCTCCAGGTTAGTGGCACAGCATGATACCTCCAAGATCATCCATGTGCAACTAACATCAGGCAAATCTGCAATGCAAATTGTGGCCTGCTACAGATCACCCTCCATGACCCAGGACCACCACTCCACCTTTCTGGAGACACTGGAAAACATGAAGGTCCTACTGAACACCCTGATATTGGGCGATTTCAATTACCCTACCGTTAACTGGGAAAACTACTCAAATACAAACTCCCAGGTCCAGCGCTTCCTGTAATTTATCAACTCAAATGCCCTGGATCAGCTGGTAAACTCCCCTACCAGATGTGAAAACATACTGGACCCGGTCATCACCAACATGGTCAACAGGTGTTCCACACCAGAGGTCAACTCGTCACTGGTTAGATCAGACCATAAACTAATCACTCTGGATGTCCACACCACACCACCACCTCCCACCATGGAAACCACAGTGAAAAGCTTTTCTATAGCAAACTTCATCTTACTTAAGGCAGAGGTAATAGGTTTCACAGCCCCCATGCTAAAGGATAACAGTGTCCAAGATGCAGGAACCTTTACAAATGCACTCTATGAGCACCTACAAGGATGCATGGATCGTGCCATCCCTAGCAAAACCAAGACTCACTCCCCCTAAGAGAAGGAAACCAGTCTGGTGGACCCCTGCCATAAACAGGCTATACAATAGAAGGAGGAAACTAGTTCAGTAAAAAAGCAAATGCCAAGAAGGAAAGACATCCCTGATCAGTTATCAATAAGAAACTAAGGTCCCTCATAAAATCCTCCAAGGCTAACTTCAAAAGAAAAATAGCCAAGGATTCGAAAGATAACCACAAAGCCTTCTTTAGCTATGTCAGGAATCTAAGTGGCAACTCACAGATATCCTATGAGCTAGTGCAAAATAGCACAAAATATAGTGAACCCACTGATATTGCCAACATCCTGGCAGATAGATTCACTGCAAACTTCACCCCCTCTCACCCCCAAAAGGGCCCACAACAATACCAGAAAAGTGTAGTGTCCCAGAAATCACAGATGCACAGGTGAAAACAGCCCTTTCGAAAGCCAAAAGCATAGCGTCAATGGAGCCAGATGGTGACCCAGGCTGTGTCTTGCACGAATTACAGAACAAACCAACCCCCCACCTAAACACACTGTTCAACCCCAGCCTCTCCACAGGGCTATGTGCCCATAGAATGGCGCACAGCAATGGTTATTCCACTCCACAAAGGAGGGGCCACAACTGACCCTGGTAACTATTGCCCCATAAGCCAGACTAGCCTGGTCTGCAAGGCTATGGAGCGCATCATCATGGAACTCATTAACAAAGACATTGGGAGCCTTCAAACACTTGACCCGACCCAGTTCGACTTTGGTAAGGGCAGATCATGCCTACTAAACCTGGTTGACTTCTTAGAGACGGTCAACAAGGCCATAGATGAGGGAAAGGTTGTTCACACAGCCTACCTTGACCTCATCAAGGCTTTTGACACCATTCCCCACTCGGGAATTATAGAAAAACTCACCAGCCTAAACATAAACCCCTATGTCACGAGATGGGTTGCCAACTGGCTTACAGACAGAACTCACACAGTAGGAATAGCGGGCTCCAGGTTCGACTCTAAACCAGTCACAAGTGGTGTCCCACAAGGCTCAGTCCTGGGACCCCTACTGTTCAGCATATACTTCTCAGAAGTACAGGCAAACACAGGAGGACAATGGCTAACCGAGTTCGCCGATGACTGCAAACTGGGAGCCATAATTGACTCTCCGGCTGACACGGACATTCTCCAAAAGGGTCTTACTGAGACAGACACCTGGTATCAAAGTCATGGTCTCAAGCTAAACGCCAAAAAATACATAGTCATCCCATTTGTGAAAAACTAAACACCCATGAATCACCACATAGGTGGCAGCCCCCTTAATACAGAAGAGGTAATAAGAGATCTGGGGACCCAGGTAAATAGTAATCTCTCCTTTGACAATCATATTGCCAAAGTAGTTAGGAAATCCTTCTATGTAGCCCATTTAATTACTAAAGGGTTCACATCTAGAAATAAAGAGGTTATAGTGCCCCTCTACTCAAGTTATCAGACCCATCATAGAGTATAATGCCCCATTTGGGATGTACCTCACAAGACACTTCCAACAGCTGGAAAGACCACAAAAGTACCTCAGCAAGAGGATTACTGGCCTCAAACATATGTCCAATGCAGCCCAACTGGAAAAACTCCAGCTGTACTCAGTCACATATAGCTTATTCAGAGGTGATCTCTGCCTGACTTACAAAGCCATGTCCAACTCAGAATTGATGGACATGCTCCACCTAAAGAAATCCAAGTCACTGCGAGCCACTCGCTCTAGTGAGCTAAACCTTGCCACAACAATAAAGAGAACATGCTGGAGGGATAGATTCCTGTCACAGAGACTCCACATGATTTGGAACAAAATTCCTAACTACATTAGGCAGAGCCCCTCACTAACACTCTTCAAGAGAAACCTTGACGAGTGAATGGATAACAGAAAATACACCCCTGGGATCACTTCATTGGCTCTTCTTGACAGAGGCGCAGTTAATTAATCAATGGGGCGGCGAAAGCCAGCACACTCTGGCTATGCTTATAAATGCCCTCGGGCAGTTAGCCTAGTACCTACCTATGAACCTAAAAAGAGAAATATATAAAATAAATCAAGAAAACTGAATATTTGCTATACAAGCAAAAATATTGCACCGTATTTATCTAAAAAAATGAAAGAAAGAAAAATAGTAAGATAATTAAAAAATAAGTAGGGGAAACAAGAAGCAAGAAGGAACATATGAAATAATTAAAAGCTATTCACTAGATTTATATGATAAAAGAGAAGTGGACATAGAACAAATTTATAATGGTGAGAAATCTAATAAAGAAGACAATAACTATTTAGAGAAAGAAATAAATATAAATGAGTTGAATGAGATTATGAAAGATATTAACATTAATTCAATCACAGGATTAGATAGGATTGAATATAATTTGTGTAAAGAAATGGAAGACTGGCAAAGAATGGTATTTATACAAGTGATAAATGAATAGATGGAAACAGGGATTATGTACAAGGAGGTTTATATAGGGCTTTTGAAATTTATGTTTAAAAAAGGAAATAAGGATGAGATAAAAATTGGAGACCTATAACATTAAATAATACAGACTATAATTTTTTTATGAGAATAATAGCTACGAGCACAATGTAAATAAATTGGAAGAAAAATAAAGAGAAGTCAGAATTTGTTCTGGTTAATAAGATAATTAATTGATGATATTATTGATAAAAAGTAGAAGTAAAGATTATGATAGGTAATGTAAGTAAGGCATATTATAATATTCAATATGAAGCATTATGGAGAATTATGCAGGCATATACCATAAGTGACAAAATATTAAATATTCTTAAATCAATATATGAAAACATATGTGAAACTAAACATAAATGCTTGGATTGGGGAAGATGTGAAAATAGAGTGTGGAATAAAGCAAGGATATCCAGCCAGCAGTGTAATATTTTCATTAGTCATAAATGTAGTAGTTAGGGAAATAAATAAAATGACATGTAATGGAGGATACAAAATGATGGAGATACAAATACCAGTAATGCATTTGTATGGTGATGACATTGTAATAATGGCTACAAATAAATTATGGATGGAAGAAATAAATGAAAAAATTAAGTATAATATTAAAGAATCTTTGGTTAAATATAAATAAAGAAAAAATAAAGGATTTCATTATGGAAGTATAATAGGAAGTGTAGAATATAATGAAAAGTGTATAGACATATTAAGTATACTACTTGGTAGAAGTAAATATAAACATCAGCAATGAGAGACAATTATTAAAGGAATCAAAGATATGATTGCTTTCTGGAAAACATATTGATTTTCATATAGAAAGAGACTATGTTTGATAAACACTATAGTATTTGGTAAAATAAACTATGTTGCAAACATTTGAATGATACCAGTGAAGTATGAAAATAAATTATGATGATAATATTTTCATGCGTCTGGGGGTCAAGCTTGAACTCTGCAATGAGAGGAATTTTATAATTGAAAGAAGAGCTGGGGGAACTGGGATTGATAAAATCAATTGTATATGCATCTTCTCTAAATATGAATAAAGTATTAAAAGGAGTTATACAATATAATAAAAAATGGTAGAAACAATAATATATGCTAAATACAATGAACTTTGGGAAGGAATGAGAATGAAGAAAAGTGTTATTAATGGAGAAATGAAAGAATTTCATAGTAAAACTGTATTATGAAAACTAAAAAAGAATGTAATAGAAAAGAACAGAAATGAATCGTATGTTAATATTATTAAATAGTTTTACATTGTTGATATGTGGAAAGAATTAGAAATAAGTAAGAAAAAAAGTAAGAAAAAAGCAATAATGATAAAATATACAAATTATAAAAGAATTAAAGAATGAAATGATTTTTGTGGAGGGTGTCCATAGGTAAATTGCCAATAAAAACAAATATAGCATACAAAAGTAAACAGGATAGACTATGTAATATGTATAAAGAGTGTGAAAATATAGATCATGTATTTTTCAAATGTGAAAGAATTCAAGAGTTGTGGAAAGAAGTATGTAAACATGGTTTGGTTAAAGATTATTTGAAATTTGAAATGTCATATATGAACATGATAGAATATTGTTATTATGAAAAAAGATCTCAAGAAAAGGCAAAGAAAATTGACAGTTATATTTTATGTAACATGGACAATATGAAATGAGAGACTTAATGAGATCAAATACAATGGAAAATGGAGATTTACAAAAATATTGCGAAAATATGGTTTTGGTTGTGGGTAAAAGGGTGTTGTGAATACTTAAAAAGAAGATGGTGTATTGAGTGATGTTTTTCATGTAAATAATGTAAATATGTGATTATGTAAATATGTAAATAATATGAAATGTATGAAAGTTTACAAATGAAAAAAAACTCTTATTCATTAGTTGTTTGCTTCTTTCATTCTTAGTGCAGTGGCGGCTTCAAGAAAAAGCATTGAAGAAGATCCAAGATGGCAAATAGCACTGAGGCAAAATCTGGTGCAGTGTCTGAAGCACTACAACATTCAAAGGAGCTGTTTCAGTAGAATTTGATTGTTTCGTCAGAAGCAAATGTTGAAGACACTGAAAGATGTTATTACAACCCTCTATTTGGGAGGCTTGCAGGATGTTACTTTGGGTGAGTTGTTGTTCCAGAGAGAGGAATTGAAAGAAGATTGCCAGACAAATAAATCATATGTTGTTAATGAAACTGCAGGGAACATGATTAGAGATGAACAAAGAAAAGGAAATGCCATCAATCAAAGGAAATTTATGGCTAGAATTCAGAAAAAGAAATGAGCTGATATGAAATATTGATTAATTTAATGGTCTGACGGGAGTGAAGGATCAGGCGGTTAAGATCTTTTATTTGTATTCATAAAGGGAAATTTTGTGACATTATTTTTGAGACTGGTTCTTTTCTGAAAAGTTTTTTGAGGGGAGTATAAGAAGAAAAAGAACTATAATCCATGGAATTCTTATGTGGTTACACTTCACAGAGAAACAAAACAAGAAAACCCATGTTTAATTTTGAACTGAAATTGAAAAAGAGACTTTAAAGGAATTCTTAAGCAAAGTTTGTAAAAAAAGACTCTGTGATATCAGAAGATTATGGACTGGGGAATGGGACTGTCATATTGTACTGAAAATAGGAAAAGAAAAAATGTTCATATCCCTAGTATGATAAATGTAGAGAGTAACAGAGGCATTGTAAAATATTGAGGGCAACTGTAAACATGTTTTTTTCTGTGGAAAAGATGATCATTTAAATGTTATATGTGTATGGAAACAGGTCATGATGCAAAAAAGTGTGAACTGAAATGTTATAAATGTAACATAAATCGGACATTTATGGCTGGATTATGATCTAGAGAGAAAAGATTAAGAAAAAGAAAACAAAGGAACAGTATATGAAGAAAAGAAAGAGTCCCAATAAAAGATAGAGGAAGCACTGAAGCATAACCAGGGTAAAAATAAAGATAAGGATAAACAGAAAAATGAAACAAAAGATAATATGAAAGAAGGTTCTGAAATAAGTAATGAGGATGATATAAAGTGGGAAATAGTGAAAGGTAAAATAATTCTATTAGCAAGAGAGTAAGAGACAGAAAAAGTTTAAAGGGCTAAGTGTAAAAGTGAAAAAGAAAGGAAATGGATAATGCAAATGGGATCAGTTCTTTAAATGTACACAACTTCTGGTATGTTAAAACATACAAATAATGACACTGGTATGCTACAACACAGAAATAATGACACTGGTATGCTACAACATAGAAATAATGACACTGCTATGCTACAACATAGAAATAATGACACTGGTATGCTATGACATAGAAATAGTGACACTGGTATGCTACGACATAGAAACAGTGACAATGGTATGCTACAACATAGAAATAATGACACTGGTATGCTACAACATAGAAATAGTGACATTGGTATGCTACAGCATAGAAATAGTGACACTGGTATGCTACAACATAGAAATAGTGACAGTGGTATGCTACAACATAGAAATAGTGACACTGGTATGCTACAACATAGAAATAGTGACAGTGGTATGCTATAACATAGAAATAATGACACTGGTATGCTACAACATAGAAATAGTGACACTGGTATGCTATAACATAGAAATAATGACACTGGTATGCTACAACATAGAAATAATGACACTGGTATGCTATGACATAGAAATAGTGACACTGGTATGCTACGACATAGAAATAGTGACAATGGTATGCTACAACATAGAAATAATTACACTGGTATGCTACAACATATAAATAGTGACAGTGGTATGCTACAACATAGAAATAATGACAGTGGTATGCTACAACATAGAAATAGTGACACTGGTATGCTACAACATAGAAATAGTGACACTGGTATGCTATAACATAGAAATAATGACACTGGTATGCTAGAACATAGAAATAGTGACACTGGTATGCTACAACATAGAAATAATGACACCTGTATGCTACAACATAGAAATAATGACATTGTTATGTTACAACATAAAAATAATGACACTGGTATGCTACAACATAGAAATAATGACACTTATATGTTACAACATAGAAATAGTGACACTGGTATGCTATAACATAGAAATAATGACACTGGTATGCTACAACATAGAAATAGTGACACTGGTATGCTACAACATAGAAATAGTGACACTGATATGCTACAATATAGAAATAGTGACACTGGTATGCTAAAACATAAAAATAATGACACTGGTATGCTACAACATAGAAATAATGACACTGGTATGCTACAACATAGAAATAGTGACACTGGTATGCTACAACATAGAAATAATGACACTGGTATGCTACGACATAGAAATAGTGACACTGGTATGCTACGGCATAGAAATAATGATACTGGTATGCTACAACATAGAAATAGTGACACTGGTATGCTACAACATAGAAATAATGACACTGGTATGCTACGACATAGAAATAGTGACACTGGTATGCTATAACATAGAAATAGTGACACTGGTATGCTATAACATAGAAATAATGACACTGGTATGCTACATCATAGAAATAATGACACTGGTATGCTACGACATAGAAATAGTGACACTGGTATGCTACGACATAGAAATAGTGACATTGGTATGCTATAACATAGAAATAGTGACACTGGTATGCTATAACATAGAAATAATGACAAGTTCAGAGTACTTTCATTGAATGTAAAAAGTATCAAAAATATAAGTAGAAGAATAGGAATCCTAAACTGATGTTGTAATGTGATGT
Source organism: Protopterus annectens (assembly GCF_019279795.1). Taxonomy (NCBI): domain Eukaryota; kingdom Metazoa; phylum Chordata; order Ceratodontiformes; family Protopteridae; genus Protopterus; species Protopterus annectens. Next base: position 129,003,741 of record NC_056741.1, read on the forward strand.
TGATGTAATAATATTTGAAGATGGAAGATTTTGACACAAGAAATTAAATTACAAGCAGAGAAACTTTGGTGATACAACATGGAACTTCGAAAAAGAGATATGGTCAGGCACAGTTGTGCTTTGTAGAAAGCCAGTGAAAATATTGAATGTAACACTGAATGACAGGAAGATTAACTATTGTAGATCTCAGATGGCATAATAAGGTACGTAGAATTAAAGCATTGCATGCCTATGTTACAAGTAAAGCAAGGCAAAATTTAAAATTTTTGATTATTTAGCAAATATGAATATAATATTAAAGGGCCATTTTAATTGCAATTTTAGAGGGAAAAACAAAAGAGAAATTATGTTAAGAAAACTTTTGAAGTTATAAAATGTAGCAATTTAAAGATCTGGAATAATAATTTGTGAACATAATGTTGCAGTATATATAAGAGGGAAACAGTTTATTTTATTATATCATAAGGTTTAAATACAGCTAAGTGAGAGAGACTTCTAACTGGATTTTTAGATCACTTTGCCATGCAGAAAGAAATAAAGAGCTTATCAGTCTGGGAAAAGGAAAATATAAATGAGAAATTAGGTAAACCAAAAAGCACTAAAATGACAAACCAGGTAAACCAAACGAATGAGCTGTAGAAAGCACAAGTCCAAGGCTGACAATAAAAAATGTAAATTTAATGAAGTAAGCACACGCTTTTGGAGAACTCAATGGTGCTCCTTCCTCAGACAAAAAAGTTTTACATCTCTGAATAACAACCACATTTTTATACAATCAATTATGCTAATTGTGTTCAAACTAACAAATCACATAGACCCATAAGGGGGTGTGTTTCTATTACTAGCACCAGCAAACAAAGTACTTTCATCCTAAAAGGTGCAAGTATAACAAACTAAAATCCTACTGCACCACCATAATTAAAAACCAACACAAAAAAGATTATTATAATCTTAAATAATCGTCGATCCAATTAACTTCTCATTAAACCTATAAGCTTAAAACCATAAAAACGATGAAAACATATGTTCAACCTACCCATATTATCTTTTTAAAGACAAATTCCTTAAGATACAACTGATAGACACATGGTCATTCAGACCTGGGTACACATAGGCTGTCTTGAATCTGCCAGAAAAGTTCACAGATTTCCAAAAGATTTTGCCAAGGACCACCTCTAAAGTCATAATCAACTTTATTCACAACTGTAAACTTGAAAAAATGATCAGGGCAATAACCAATATCTCTAGCAAGGGCGTTGTTATGATCGCCTCTAGCTATGGCATATATGTGCTCATAGATGCGCTGCTTGATTTTCCTTTCAGTTTTACCGATATAAAATGTGTTGCATCTTTGACAGCTAGCCACATAAACAACGCCCCTGGTCTTACAATTAAATTCACCATTAATTTTATAGACCTGGTCTCTCAGCCTAATCTTAGCATCTATGCACACATGTTTACACTGCTTGCATGACCCACACTTTGTCATGCCTACCTTGTGAACTCTCATAATTTTTGGTTTAACCTCTAACAATGATTTCAAATTTTGCCCTCTCCTAAAGGTAACTTTAGGGCTGTCACCAAACTTATTAAGTAAATAAGGGTCTTCAATAAGCAAGGACCAATTCTTATTTAGCACTTTGGAAATAGCCAAATGGTCTAAACTAAAGGTACACAAAAATCTAGTAGCAAAAGGGGCTGTTTGGTTCTTAAGTGAAACACTGTTCTCTATGTTGTCACCATGTGAGGTATGTCTAACCATAGACAAAATTGGTTTATAAAAACCTAAACACCTTTTATTGGTGACTTCTGATTTTATGTCAAGAACAACTCCTGAAGGATACCCTCTATTAATAAACATGCCAGTTAAATGCTCACATTCAACTAGCGGCCCTAACCATCTGCCCTTTTACGACCGCTCTTTTCTGATGTTTGGGATGGCTGCTAGTGTAGTAAAGGAACGCATTAGAATAAGTGGGTTTCCTGTAAATCTCACTCCTAAGGCTTTCATTTACATAATCCTTAGTCAAAAAAAATGTCTAGGAAACTAATACAATGTTCCTGTAGATTGTAAGTAAATTCTAAAATGCTGGTCATGTTAGAAATCCTTTCTATAAAGGAAGGGACCAAAGAGGGATCCGCCTTCCAGAATATGAACATGTCATCCTGGTACCTAGTTTACCAGGCGACACAATCATTGAATACAATGTCAGAAAAAAGGAATGTCTTTTCCCAGTATGCCAACACACAGTTGACAAAACTGCCCCCACATGGTGAACCCATTGCTACACCAGAACGCTGGAGGTAAATATTACCTTCAAACAGCATAAAGTTAGAACTCAAAACAATTTCTAGTAGTGTTTCAACCAAGTAAACATTGTCATCACTGACCTTTTTGTTCCTAAGAAATTCACTTACCCACTGTGTGCCAAGCTGTTGAGGAATAACGGTGTACAGGTCTTTAATGTCAATAGTTAGAAACCACCACACACTACTAAAATGGATAGTCCCTATGTCATGCAAGAAACCCCATGAGTCTTTACAAATTTGCGACTCGAGTTCTAGCAGTGGTTTCAAAATGTTGTCAACTAGTTTGGCACACGCATAGGTAATAGACCCACGGCCATCAACAATCGGGCGGAAAGGTGGGTCTCTAGTGGATTTGTGAATCTTAGGAATACTAAGCAAGACGGGAAGCTTAGGGGCCACCACCATCAAGAAATGGTAATGGTCAATGTCAATGACCCTTTCCAAAAATAGATCTTCAATAATGCCTCTTATCCTAGAGTAAGCTTGATTCACTTCATTGATAGTAACCAAAGTATAGAATTCCTTGTCTAACATGTTAAATATTTTGTCAACATATAGGTATTGGTCCATAAAGACGAGACCACCCCGCTTGTCAGGCTTCATGACTCTAATGTAAGAGCACAGCAATGTTGAAATAAAATCACGCTCAAGTTTAGTAATGTTTAACTTGTGTTTGTGTAAATGTAGGTTGCTCTTAGCTAAAGCCCTAAAGTTGAGCCTGCACATTTTCTCAAAACACCGTAGAGCCTCATCCAGGGGGGATTAAAAACACTAGGAATTCTAAGGTTACTATCAGTACAGCTTACAAAAGTTTTGTCTTGCATGAAAATATTTAAGTTAAGTTTCCTCACGAACAATTTCAAATCTACAATAGTTTTGACAACATCAAAGTGAGAGTCAGGCACAAAAGATAGACCCTTTGAAAAGAAGTCCACCATATCTTCACTGATGTCAAAACTAGTGTAGTTGTAGATTTTGAAATCTCCTCTTGAGTCAACCATAATCACTTGGTCTTGTTGTGTGCTGGCTATCTCCTCCTCGGGTTTCTCATACACCTGGAGTTGCCAAAATTGTTCCTCGCCCGCGTGTTTGTCTGCTTGGGTTTGTTGTTCCTGGAAACCCCCCCCCCGGGGCAGGTTGTTCTGACTACTTGCACTTGAAGAAGATGGCAACTGTTGCTCACTAGTGGCTGTGCCATGACCATTGTTGTTAGAATTGTCAATTAGGCGCTCACTACGATGAAGAGGTTGTGGCTCTTCATTCTGGTTACCAAGCTCGTCCTCCTCCTGATTAGCTAAATTTAGTGAATGTCCATGTCCAACCTCCCCAAGTAATACATCCTACTTTACTTTTTCAATGTGTAAAAGGCATGTAAAGTAGCATGTACAAGTTAACTCTGCTGTATACCTTTATTGTTATTTAGTAACAGACCTAGCAGTCCCTGTTAAATTACTTGTTAGCAAGGCTTGCATCTTCTTAGTTAATTGTTTGTAAAACCATCTGCATCAGATCAGGCTAAGGAAACATCTGTGACTGCTTCCCCCTCACACTTTAATAGTTTATCTATTTTTAGCTAATTTAATTTGGGCCAGAAATGAGTCTGCATATCCCCAACAAATAACTAAGAATTTTAGTCCATAATTAGCAATGTACATGATTTCAAATGGGTGTCTTTACCATTACTTATGCTAAAATTGCCTCATAGAATGATTGTCTACTGCTATTGCGATTCATCTCTACTTCTATCCCAACCCCCAATTCCCCAGCTAAACCTGGACCCTTGCATGTATTATCTCTTAATCCCTCCTACAATTTAGTACAGACTACCCACCCCTTAAAGACATATACATTAAAAACCCTCTTCCAATTTCTGTCCTCTATCAATCCCTGCTGCAGCCCATTCTAAAGACTGAAAACTTTCTTTACAGACATTCTTAACCCACTATTTTCCATACACACTCCTGATTAACAGCGCCTTCATTCATCTAATCACACATGCACGCACACGCACACACACATGCACACACGCACACTCACACGCACACTCACACACACACACACACACACACACACACACACACACATACACACTTGTAGAATATAAAATATATATATATTTATCTACCATGTACATAAACACAAACACACACACACTTGTAGAATATAAAATATATATATATGCACTTATCTACCATGTACACACTCACTCACACACAAACACACACACACATACACACAAACATGCGCGCACGCGCACTTGTAGAATATAAAATATACATATGCATTTATCTACCATGTACAGACACACAAACGCGCGTGAACTTGTAGACTATAAAATATATATATGCATTTATCTACCATGTAAACACACACACACACACACACACACACACACACACACACACACACACACTTGTAGAATATAAAATATATATATGCATTTATCTACCATATACATTTACACAGACACACACACACGCACACACACACACACACACACACACACACACACACACACACACACACACACACACGCACTTGTAGAATATAAAATAGATATACATTTATCCACCATGTACATACACATACACAGATATACACACACGCACTAGAAGAATATAAAATATATATACATTTATCCACCTTGTACATACGCACACACATACACACATGCACTTGAAGAATATAAAATATATATACATTTAAAAAACCATGTACACACAGACAGACAGACAGACACACACACACACACACACACACACACACACACACACACACACACACACACACACACACACCAATACCACAAAAGCTCTGCCTATTACTTCCTAGAGCTACCCCTTTGGATTACTATCCTTCTCATAAGTACACATTTTTGCCTCCTCCTTCATCTATACACTTCTCACTTCTTCACTTTCTCCTGCCTACAGTCTCTTAACATGCAGCTTCCTGCACAAACCTAACCACTCTCCACTACATTAACTTTCTATATACTACCCTGAAAGCATCATTTCACCCTTTACCACACCTCTTTCTCTCCAGTTCTCATACCACTGCTTTCATTAATATACCATACAGCCATCATCTTACCAAACCTCCACCGTCTTCTACCCACCATTACAACTCACAATGACAGTAAGCCAATTGCTACTGTTTTGTAAACTCACAGCACTAGTTCACCTCACTAACTACCATAATAATCACACATCATATCCCAGCTCCGTCACAAATGCACATACATTACATGAACAGAACCCTCTTTCTCTCAGTGTCCATCTCTCCTTCTCTGTACCAATATACACACTCAGATCTGTTCTCTTATAGATATATTAAAGTTAAGAATAAAGCTTTATTAGCAGTACTGAAAGTCAGATACAAATACAAATTGCACCATAACTCTACTCACCACACCTCCATCCTAAAATTTAGTGAAGATATTCACCCAAACCCTGGACCCCCACATCAACTACCCACCATGGCCAACCCATTACTTTCTGATGCTCCTGACAAAGTTTTCCCATCAGGTAATGAAACTAACCTCGTTCTTTTCAACATTAACCTCAGAATAATCTGTATCAAAATTCAGGATATCCATGCATGTCTAGATTTTTACTCCCCGGGCATTCTAATTGCTGCCAATTCCCTGCTAAAACAAGTAATAACTAACAAATAAATTATTCTCTAAGGTTTTCCATACTCAAAATGGACAGAAATCTTAAAAGAGAAGGTGGTATTGTTATTATTCATAAAAACAACTAATAAATAACTCCACCCCATCTAAATATCCAAAAATGTAATAATGGCGAGTTTCTGATTGCATACCTCAAAATCAACCAAAGGAAATCTATATGTACCTCAGTAGTATACATCCCACCAGGCAGCAGTACTACCATGGCTAAAAATATCATACAAATGGATATCTAACAACACCCCCCAGGAAACTTTCATCTTAGGTGACCTAAATATAGACCGGCAATCCATAAACAGCAGCAACCTCAAGGACCCTATTCATCTATCTGGTTTCTCCCAACTAATAAGTTCCACCACCAGAATCAACAAAAGCTCCAACAGGCTGGCCTGGATATCGACAAACAGTAACCAATGTTAGACATACTAAACACCACTTCACAAAGTGCATCACTCAGAAGCTGATTTCCATGGATGATGGCAAAGTATCATCACATGCATGATTCAAATTTCAGGAATTTGGTTTGGATTTGTGAAGTAGCAGTGTCCCCTGATGCGCATTGACAAATTGTGCACAATCAGGGACATACAGTAACTGAACATGATTGGGGTTAACTACAAAATACATCTGTTCATTGTGACTGTTTCATGTATCAAGCTTGCAAGATACATTATGGAAGAAAATGCTGGCAGCTAATATGATGTGCATGCTGTTGTCAATCTTAGCAATGTACTGGCCAAAGTTTCATTCCATAAATAACTGCTGGCAGCTAATATGATCTAGTCTATGTAGTCTATCTTTGCAATGTATTGGCCAAAGTTTTATTCCATAAATAACTGTTGGCCTTGCCTTCCCCATTTGTGTGACATTAAGTGCAGGGCAAATGCTTAAATCAAACAGTGAAAATGTAATTTAGTATGCCTTCCTTTGTACAAACATGCTCAGCTGCAATGTGTGGCCATCAGTACTCTAGACAGTACTGAGTGTGGAAAATATACCTGCTGCTTATCTTTCGCTGTGGCATAGTATGTAAGAGCAGTGAGCAGTGGGTCAGAGCACTGGTGAGCCAGGGTTCAAATCCTAAAGATTTTTTTTTTACAAATGGTATCAGGATGTCATTAGCTAAATAAATATGATTATGACCACAAAGCTGACAATCACTAACTACACTAAAGTATGTGTCTTACCCAAACTGTATTAGTAATGCCTACCTCTCAACACACTTATGCAGCTAGAAGCTATTTTGCAGGCCTCACTGCAAATCACAAGTTAAATTATGTGTACAGCTGTCTACAAATGACAAGAGGGTGGTACATCTTTTGAAAAATGTATGACTCATCAGATATGGCTAACTATTTGTGTAGGCCCAGGTATCAGAAGACATGTGTGCAGTACACTTCTTCACAGTAAGGACAGTTTCCACTTCATATATTACTGCGGTCGTGGTGCTGCGGTAGCATTGTCGCATCATAGCAAGACGTTGTCCCGTTCTATTCTCAGCTAGAGCGTCTTCTGTGTGGAGGCATACATGAATGGGGTGTGCCTTCATTGAAGGTTGTGCGTCAGGGCTGGTAACCCAGTACGTAAAAATCCACTACCAATCATTAGCGGACCGGAGTTCCGCTGTGGCAACCCCTAACCGGGAAAAGCTGAAAGACACAAACAATTAGATGACATTTCATCCATCATCCTACTAAAGATGCTATAGTATATTCTGATGAGACAGAGGAGGTGATGACAGACACAGGGCTGTAGAAAATGTATGAGTTACTGTCCTGGCACATTCATAAATATCCTAGCGGTGTGTTGGTATGACATGTCTTCTTAATCAGAATATGTCCTGCTCTGTAGAATAGATTGCATGAGATAAGGATACAGGAGACAGAGAGTAACAATAATGAATACATCTACACACATCTGCTTGAAGAAGATGTGGGACATCTGAAATATAATGGTGCCATGTGGGAATTGACTTTTGACAGTTATATCATTTGAGGCCCACCTTACAGTTTACTTGAGTGGCAGATGTACCATACTTATGTAAGAGAAGGAGTAGACAGATGGACAGGCAACAGATACACAGAAAAGAAACTTCTGGAAAAAGTCCTTAAGAGCGCCCCCTACTGCTGGGTTATAAGCCTTGATGAAATGCAAATATATATTTATAGATCTGATCATCACCTGAAGATGACACAAAAGGAATCCTACAGCAGGTTTTTGAAACCTTGAACACTACAGGAGCACTCAGAACCTATTGAATCAAGAGAACGTGTTGTGTTTATCCATCAGCAGAGCCATGTCAGTATGCAGAAACCATGAGATGACCTTTACACCTATCAGTCTAATAGGTACACACACGTAAAGAGAGGTGGGAATGAAGGGGTGAATACAAAGAGAGATGGACATACACATAACAGAATTTGGTGTAAAGAAACATTCATAGCCAAGTTTATGGTGTGTTCACATTACTACCCTGCCATGTTCTGTAGTGTGAAGTGACTGATATAGGATTAAGGAATGGTTAGGAGAGGGACAACAGGCTTATGACAAGCAGAACAAGGCTGGATACATATTTTTTTATTTATTTATTTTTATTTTACATTTGTTAACCGGGGGTGTATGACTGAGCCAAAAAGGCCCTTTTTCAGCAGAGGCCCGGGGAGAAAAGCTCCACAAAGAAAAATTACAGACACATTTAGTTATTTAGACATAATCAGTATACACACAAATTACAAGAGACATGTTTTTACAGTGGTATGCGGCACAAACAGTTACAGTGGAGAGAACAATCAAAAAAGATATTAATTTTAAAAATAAAGGTAAGTAATAGATTTGTGGTGTACAGCTGAACTTTGGAATGTAGGTAGAATACATACATAGTACACAGGTACAGTACATACATTGTAGATTAGCCAGTGTTTGCGAGTAAGACTGAAAAACTATTATAAATTGCTCTAGATTTAGTATGCATATGTTATCTGCTTTCACTAGCCTGGGGAGCAATCATGGCACTGCCAACTTTGCTTGAGATGTTGCCTGATTAGGTCTTTAAAGGAGGCTTTGGATGATGTGTTTTGAATGCTAGTAGGGACAGAGTTCCATTTTTAGCCACCAGACTACTATATAGTGCATCTCCAAAGCTATTGTAGCTGTTGGTGACTTCTAGTAGTAGTTTGCTTGATGATCTAAGAGGCCTTTTGGCTGAGTGATGTTGTACTAGGTTTTTGAGGGCAGGACTCATAGTTATGGGGATGGATGTCACTTCAAATACTCTTTTTTAGCCAGTATCCAATATATCTTCATGAGAACTCATAACTGACAAATGTTAATATGTGGGTGATTAAACATATCATAGACGTATAACATCACACTAAGAAATGATGTGAGACACATCTGGAATTCAACCCTTGATGCTATTGGCAAAAAAAGTCTTTGGTCAAGTAATTCATGTCAACTTTCACTTAAGAAGTTTCACTTTATTACATTCAGCAGTCTGCAGAACTGTCAGAGTAACTGTTTCAGAGTAGTACCTTTACTCAGCTTAAACTGTATATGCCTGTAACACCGTTAGTTTAAGCAGTATTTCATGGAGATAACTGGACTAGTGTAGCCAATGGCAAAATCTTATCAGGTTTTAACACAGGACATGAACAGCCATTCACTGCTGCTTAGCATTGGTGCATGATGCCAAACTCCACACAAAGGCAGAGGACAGAAAGTGAAGGCTTTTGTATGGGCCAGTTCTGTCCATGTGTGTTGTGATTGATTCTATATTTTGACCACTGAAAACAAAAACAGAACACCACTGCAGCCAGAACGATGTAAAAGAAAAGAAACGCAATTTATTTCAAGACCAAAACAGCGTTTTCGCTTCCAGAAAGCCAGAAGCTTCATCAGCAGTTGAAAGGATTAAAACCAAATGCATTTAAAACAAAGTAACTGGCGCTTGTTGATGACATCACCACAAAGCGCTGCTTAAAGGGGCAACGATGAAACTTAAAAGGGCAACAATAACAAGGAGAGCGGGTGAAAACAAATACATAGTATGCCCTGTAAAACTTATGTAAAAGAATTAAAACATTCTAGAAAGAAATGTGAAGCTAAAAAGTTGTATATAGTGAATATCAATAAACAAGAGCAACTAAATGTACTACTGCATCGGGTCACCTAACAGGAGCAAGCAATATGAAAAAAGCTACATATCAAAGGAAATCAATATGTTAAGGTTGCTATTACTTTAAATTATAGATGGAATAGAACACTGAATGGGCTTAACCCTAGCAAAGCAATATATGCAATATTATTCATTGTCCTTGGAGTTGACCAATGGGGTAGGTTGGTACGCCACTAAGAGTAAAAAAGTATTATCTAAGGTAGCTCTTATATTTAAGAATAGCAGCAATGTTACAGTTTTCGTTTAGCCCAGGAAATGAAAAAAGGTCCAGTTGGAGTTGCCATTCGAGCTCACGAGTCTCAACAATGAGAGATTGTGGGCCACCTCTGATATCCATGCTGATATGGTCAATGCCCATGAACAGGAAGCTGTGGCCGCTGTTGTTAAGAATATGTTTTGACAATGCGTTGTCGCTTTTCTTATTGTTGATAGCGTAGATGTGTTGGTATATACGGTCACAGAAACGTCTATCTGTTTTACCAACATAGAAAGCTGCGCAGCATTGGCAAAAGCTCATACTATGGCCTTCGTTTTACAATTAATTTTGTGATTGATGAAATATTTCCTCTCCCCAATGATGAAAGAGTTACCTACTCGCAGGTATCTGCACCATTTGCAACACCCACAAGTAGATGTGCCCTTTATTCTCATCAAGTGTTCACATTTCGTATTTCTCTGTAAAATATCTTTAAGGTTATTACCCCTCCTGTACGTGAAGATAGGAGATAAACCTAGCCTATCGTGTAGCCCCGAACTCATGATGAAAAACCAGTTCTTCCTCATAATGGAACAAATATGCCTTGAGTTTGTGTTGAAGGCAGAAATAAAACTGGCCGAGAAGTCAGGGTCCTTATTGGTATCCACAACAATAGTATCCTGCCCACAAGATGGATCCAGAGGCAATGGATCCAATGTGTCTAATGGTCTTCCACTTGGCGAGGGGGGAGATCTAGAGAAGAGAAGAGGTGTGAGAAAACCCTCCAAACGTTTAGAGGAGACTTCCACAGTCAAATCAATGACGAAGTCTACCGGGTATCCTCTGTTTAAGAAGAAGTCTTTAAGTAAGGCACATTCTTTTTTGAAGGCTTCATCGGTGCTGCACATACGGGCTGCCCTCACTAGTTGTCCCTTCACAATTGACCTCTTCTGTTTCCAGGGATGACAACTTGAAAAATGCAAGAAGGAATTGCAGTAGGTGGTTTTCCTAAAAATGGAAGAACAAAAATTGTTGTTGAAATTGTCCTTTACCAGTTGTACATCCAAGTAGTCGATGGCAGAGGAAGAGAAATGGTGTGTGAATCTTAAAAATTCAGTTGTGAAATTCATATATGAAATGAGTTCCAGAGCTTCCTCTTCACCTCCTTCAAAAAGGATGAAAATGTCGTCCAAAAATCGTGTGTAGATTTTTGAACAACTGAGAAAAATAGGAGAATTAAATAGGAAAACTTTCTCCCAGTAGGCTACAAATAGATTCGCAACACAACTGCCACACGGGGAACCCATTGCAATTCCTTTCTTTTGCAAGAAGTATTGATTGTTGAAAATGAAAAAATTAGAGGATAAGACAATGTCAAGCAAGACAGTGACAATATGAATGTCATTACTGGGAGCCCCAAGCTCCCGTAGCATGAGTTCAATCCATTCAACCGCTTCTACGTGAGGGATGGAGGTGTACAAATCCACCACGTCTATAGTCAGGAAATTAAGATCAGTGTTGAATTGCACATCATTAATCAAGTTGAGGAACGCCCAAGAGTCTTTACAAATCTGCGGGATAGATTTAGGGTTAAGCCCATTCAGTGTTCTATTCCATCTATAATTTAAAGTAATAGCAACCTTAACATATTGATTTCCTTTGATATGTAGCTTTTTTCATATTGCTTGCTCCTGTTAGGTGACCCGATGCAGTAGTACATTTAGTTGCTCTTGTTTATTGACATTCACTATATACAACTTTTTAGCTTCACATTTCTTTCTAGAATGTTTTAATTCTTTTACATAAGTTTTACAGGGCATACTATGTATTTGTTTTCACCCGCTCTCCTTGTTATTGTTGCCCTTTTAAGTTTCATCGTTGCCCCTTTAAGCAACGTTGTGGCGCTTGTGGTGATGTCGTCAACAAGCGCCAGTTACTTTGTTTTAAATGCATTTGGTTTTAATCCTTTCAACTGCTGATGAAGCTTCTGGCTTTCTGGAAGCAAAAACGCTGTTTTGGTCTTGAAATAAATTGCGTTTCTTTTCTTTTACATCGTTCTGGCTGCAGTGGTGTTCCGTTTTTGTTTTCAGTAGTTTTTTTGTTTCTTATTTAACTCGTTTCTATTATGTCTGTAACACCATCGAGTCCAGTAACCCCGAACTTATTTGGTACCTGTAGTACCAGTACAGAGAACTCTAATGATCAAACGAACATGAAAGGGCTGTTGGTAGCTCTTTCTCAACGCTTAAATTGCATCAATCTAAGACTTGACAACATTGAAAGGTGGAGCAGAGACCATGTAACTAGTCGGGTCTTTACACAAACTAACCTGCAAAATAATTCACTTGGTTCCAACGCATCATTCATTCCAGCTGGTCAACAACCTGCCCAGTCGATTCCGCAAGGGTTGATAATTTCGGAGGGCAACCTGCCTGCTAACAATGCTGCTTTGTCTTCCATGCCTGCAGGAAATGGCAGCAATTCTACGAATCCAGCGCCTAGACAGCTACCTGCTATGCCTAGCAGTCAACAGATTTCGGGTCACGGGCCACTCATGGATGTGCCCTCATTGTCCGAATGGGCCAACAACTTAGCACCTCTCTCTTTTGGTGATTTTTCTGGAGCAGGGCCATCGGTGACGGACCCATCTGACTCAGGTAACATTTCTGATAACATAGCAGAGAAGCTGAGATTTCTAGATGGTAAACCACTGAAACTGAAAAAATTGCAATTAGAAGTTGCATATTTTAAACAATGTTTGGCTGAAGCTGTTATTCCTAAAGGATTAAGGAGTTCTTTTTCTCCTACTGGCCTTTTTTCGGATGCTGCTTCTGTAGCCGAATTGGAGTCTCTGTTCAATAGACAAGGCGCAGAACTCCTAGAATTAATGATTAAAAACTATTCCAAACAAATTACAATTTTATTGGAAGAAACATCCAACTTGGACAACGCGATTAAAGTTGATATTAACTTTGTTAGGTATAAATATGACTATGGCCGTATTTTTACCAGCATTGATGCTCTACTGTCCAAACTTAAAGTTAACAAGGGCAAAAAGTTAACAAGAGACAGGTTGGCTTACCAGACGCACTGTGCGTACCCGAATCTGGTAAAAAAGGTTACTAGACAAAATATCTATGCAGAAAGGTATGACCCAGCACATAACAGATATGATAACGAAATGCTGGAAGAGCCCCTCTGTGATGAGGTCATCACAGACACTAATAGTCCGGCTAGTCCTGTGCAAGGGCCTAGAAGAAGTAATAGGCTTAAAAACCAAAATAAAGCACACAACTATAATAATCAACAGAGGCCTTTTTTAGGGAAGAAGGGCAACCGGAACCAGAGGTACAAGAGGTGGAATTAATTGATGAAATTCCACCCCACACAGACTGCCTTTCTGGTGACGACAACCTGCCTCATGTCATTTCTAATCTTAAAGGCGACTTCCACATTTACAATTTCTCTAATACTTTGATTGACCAAGAACTGGTTGAACTTCTGGCAAAAGGGTTAAATTTTGTACCCGACCATGCCTGCAGGAAATGGCAGCAATTCTACGAATCCAGCGCCTAGACAGCTACCTGCTATGCCTAGCAGTCAACAGATTTCGGGTCACGGACCACTCATGGATGTGCCCTCATTGTCCGAATGAGCCAACAACTTAGCACCTCTCTCTTTTGGTGATTTTTCTGGAGCAGGGCCATCGGTGATGGAAAATGAAAACTTATGTAAAAGAATTAAAACATTCTAGAAAGAAATGTGAAGCTAAAAAGTTGTATATAGTGAATGTCAATAAACAAGAGCAACTAAATGTACTACTGCATCGGGTCACCTAACAGGAGCAAGCAATATGAAAAAAGCTACATATCAAAGGAAATCAATATGTTAAGGTTGCTATTACTTTAAATTATAGACGGAATAGAACACTGAATGGGCTTAACCCTAAATCTATCCCGCAGATTTGTAAAGACTCTTGGCCGTTCCTCAACTTGATTAATGATGTGCAATTCAACGCTGATCTTAATTTCCTGACTATAGACGTGGTGGATTTGTACACCTCCATCCCTCAAGTAGAAGCGGTTGAATGGATTGAACTCATGCTATGGGAGCTTGGGGCTCCCAGTAATGACATTCATATTGTCACTGTCTTGCTTGACATTGTCTTATCCTCTAATTTCTTCATTTTCAACAATCAATACTTCTTGCAAAAGAAAGGAATTGCAATGGGTTCCCCGTGTGGCAGTTGTGTTGCGAATCTATTTGTAGCCTACTGGGAGAAAGTTTTCCTATTTAATTCTCCTATTTTTCTCAGTTGTTCAAAAATCTACACACGATTTTTGGACGACATTTTCATCCTTTTTGAAGGAGGTGAAGAGGAAGCTCTGGAACTCATTTCATATATGAATTCCACAACTGAATTTTTAAGATTCACACACCATTTCTCTTCCTCTGCCATCGACTACTTGGATGTACAACTGGTAAAGGACAATTTCAACAGCAATTTTTGTTCTTCCATTTTTAGGAAAACCACCTACTGCAATTCCTTCTTGCATTTTTCAAGTTGTCATCCCTGGAAACAGAAGAGGTCGATTGTGAAGGGACAACTAGTGAGGGCAGCCCGTATGTGCAGCACCGATGAAGCCTTCAAAAAAGAATGTGCCTTACTTAAAGACTTCTTCTTAAACAGAGGATACCCGTAGACTTCATTGATTTGACTGTGGAAGTCTCCTCTAAACGCTTGGAGGGTTTTCACACCTCTTCTCTTCTCTAGATCTCCCTCCAAGTGGAAGACCATTAGACACATTGGATCCATTGCCTCTGGATTCATCTTGTGGGCAGGATACTATTGTTGTGGATACCAATAAGGACCCTGACTTCTCGGCCAGTTTTTTTTTCTGCCTTCAACACAAACTCAAGGCATATTTGTTCCATTATGAGGAAGAACTGGTTTTTCATCATGAATTCGGGGCTACACGATAGGCTAGGTTTATCTCCTATCTTCACGTACAGGAGGGGTAATAACCTTAAAGATATTTTACAGAGAAATACGAAATGTGAACACTTGACGAGAATAAAGGGCACATCTACTTGTGGGTGTTGCAAATGGTGCAGATACTCGCGCAGTAGGTAACTCTTTCATCATTGGGGAGAGGAAATATTTCATCAATCACAAAATTAATTGTAAAACGAAGGCCATAGTATACGTAGCTTTTTGCCAATGCTGCGCAGCTTTCTATGTTGGTAAAACGGATAGACGCTTCTGTGACCGTATATACCAACACATCTACGCTATCAACAATAAGAAAAGCGACAACGCGTTGTCAAAACATATTCTTAACAACAGCGGCCACAGCTTCCTGTTCATGGGCATTGACCATATCAGCATGGATATCAGAGGCGGCCCACAATCTCTCATTGTTGAGACTCGTGAGCTTGAATGGCAACTCCAACTTTACGCCTTTTCATTTCCTGGGCTAAACGAAAACTGTAACATTGCTGCTATTCTTAAATATAAGAGCTACCTTAGATAATACTTTTTTACTCTTAGTGGCGTACCAACCTACCCCATTGGTCAACTCCAAGGACAGTGAATAATATTGCATATATTGTTTTGCTAGGGTTAAGCCCATTCAGTGTTCTATTCCATCTATAATTTAAAGTAATAGCAACCTTAACATATTGATTTCCTTTGATATGTAGCTTTTTTCATATTGCTTGCTCCTGTTAGGTGACCCGATGCAGTAGTACATTTAGTTGCTCTTGTTTATTGACATTCACTATATACAACTTTTTAGCTTCACATTTCTTTCTAGAATGTTTTAATTCTTTTACATAAGTTTTACAGGGCATACTATGTATTTGTTTTCACCCGCTCTCCTTGTTATTGTTGCCCTTTTAAGTTTCATCGTTGCCCCTTTAAGCAACGTTGTGGCTTGTGGTGATGTCAACAAGCCAGTTACTTTGTTTTAAATGCATTTGGTTTTAATCCTTTCAACTGCTGATGAAGCTTCTGGCTTTCTGGAAGCAAAAACGTTGTTTTGGTCTTGAAATAAATTGCGTTTCTTTTCTTTTACATCGTTCTGGCTGCAGTGGTGTTCCGTTTTTGTTTTCAGTAGTTTATTTGTTTCTTATTTAACTATATTTTGACCAGATTAAATGTGTGCAAATGACATTGATAGGAAAGTGGTGAAATGGGGTGGCAGGCTGAGGGAAGAACAAAGGGAAAGCAATACAGGAATATGCATGAGAGAATTAGGAAATAACTATAGATATCCATTTCTTCAACACAATAATGTGCACATGTAGGCCAAATTTTATGAATTTAGACTGTCAACCACAACATGATCTTTACTGTCTTTGTGTGGCTCTAAATATTGGGCAGGATTCACGAAGCCTCTGTGTAAGAGTTATAACTCTTACACGGAGGCTGCAGTTAAACGGAGTGATGTCAGCATGCTCTGCATATTCATGAGAGCATGCTGAATCACACCTAAGGCTAACACGGTCTGTGTAAGACAGTAGGGGGCGTGTCCGTAGGCCGAGCCCTGTAAGCGGACACGCCCCCAGAAGAGTAAAAGTGCCCAAAGTAAACACCCACGACAGAGTCCATGGAAATGTGAATAAACACAACACAACACATGCCCCCACAGACTATGAACAGAAAATATATAAATGAACATGTTATAATTTTTTTTAAATCATAAAGATGTTTGCCCGTGAGTGCGCTCGTTTGCGCAGGCGTGCCCATAGTGCAGCTACAGTTAGCAGTCAGTGGGAAAGCATATAAGAACTAAACATGCAAAGTATGCCAAGAAGCAATAGCGTAGCGGTAGAGATGTTGGCTGAAGAACAGGCATTCATGGTTCGAGCCCCCACAACACCAATTTTTATTTTTAGCAAAATAAGCACAAAACAAGTCCCTGACAAACATGTACACATAAAATCACATTTTATGTAAAATGTAATGAAATAGCCCATTTATATTGAAGAAATGTGAGGTAACAAAACAATAAAAAATGCCAGATGTGCCCATAGCTGAGCTATGGTTTAACAGGGTGAGTGCATCTGCCCGTAGGTGAGCAGTGGTTTAACTGGTGCAAAATGAGTGCCCGTAGCTGAGCAGTGGTTTAACAGGTGCAAAATAAGTGCCCGTAGGAGAGCAGTGGTTTAACACGCTGAAACTATGTGCCCCTAGCTGAGCTGAGCGTAATATGCGTGCTGATAGCCAAATGATGCTTAAACCAGCGTACCCCATTTGCGTGGAGCTGCGCACCGTGCAAACAAGCTAACAGACGGGCAACGTTGAGCAAGCCATATCAAAACTGCCTTTACACAGCCACACCCCTCAGCTTGTCTAGACAGTCATCAAAAATAAAAAGTAGTGGCCAGGTTCGAACCCAGTATACTATACACCATAGTCAAGGTACTGAACCACTAAGCCATGACAGCAGTACCTATAAATGCAATAATAGCAAATATATAGGAATGAATACAAACTGGAGCATGACAATGCAGGTTTAGTGAAGTTGATACAATTCCAAAATGGCCAATCACAGATATGTGCGGGAAAAACGGCCTATATAAGCCCCATAGGTGGGAATACACAGCATAAACGATTGTAGAACTGACTTGCAGCCAGAATGACAGGAGTAGGTGAGGGTAGTTGCTTTTGAGCACAGAGGTGGGACGTTGAGGAGTCCAGGTACATGGTCTGGCTCCTAGTCTACAATCATGAGGCCCAACTCATGCAGGGCCAGGTCCTGTGGGGAGCATATAGGGCTGAGGCATGGGACCGGTAGGCTCATGATCTCACCAATGCCACAGGGATTCCAAGGACTGGTGAGCAGGTCCATCACCACCATGCAGACCTGAAGAGACGCAAGCAGGACCAATTGAACCTTTGGATCCAGGAGGCCCGGCAAATGCCCAACGCCCCACTACTGAGTAAGTTACTTTTAATTATGTATGTAAGAAATTAAACTAGCTGATATTATGGAGATGTGTATTCCAATATTACTTCATTTATATTACAGCTGCAGGTGTCCGTTCTGTGAACCGCAGAGCCTATGGCGATAGGCTGGTGTGGTTGCGCCACCAGGCAGGTCAGTAATCCACTCCCAGTAACTGTAAAGAAATATAAAAGTATGACAGTTAGCAAAAGAGTGCAGTGTAGTCACTAAGTAATAAAATGTGCAAGTAACAGTGTAAACGTGTTTGCAAGTATTGCTTGATTACAAAAGTGTGTTGCAGTCTGTAATCCAAACAGAAAAATGAAAATGTCTGAAATAAATTCTGAAATAAAGATGCCCCACCTGTAATAAAATAGTACACAACCTGCAGCAGGCTGAAAAGTACAGCTGCAGAAGATGACCAAATCACATGTGTGAAATATATCCCTGTTGAAATACTGAAACATGACAGAAGTGAGAGTGCTGGAAAGGATTGTAATAACTACAGGTAAACCATGTCAATAAAGCCTAGAAGTAAGTACCATCCTGAATAGTAAAATGAAAACAAGTGAGAGAGTGTGAGAAAGTGTCATGAATCCAGCAATACATTAGTAATAACCCCTGAATAAAGTATACTGCAGTCAGTACAGAATGAAATACATGTGAGAAGCAAAACCAAACAGCGAACTCTGTTCAAAGTGTTGCTGCAGCTGGAATGTGTATCCAAAAATCTGGATATGTTGCTCTCAGTCTGCAATATGCAGATAGTATGATTGTCTGATATACCAAACATCCACACTTGTCTATAGCTATATAAAGCAAATGTAGCAGGATGATGTAGCTGAACAAAGCTAGATATGAATGTGTATGAAGAACAATAAAATGTATATTGATGTAGCAGTAACAGTCCTATCACCAAGTTGAAGTAGTTAGCATATAGGAAACTGCAGTTAGAACAGTAGTGTGTACATATGTGCAGCTATTATAAATGTACAGCATATGTATTGGTATTCGAAGGTGTTAATATTATTTTCTTCATCCCACCCTATAACCACATATAACCCATTCCACGTGAAAATGGTATGTGCAATCACAATTAACACCCCTGGACATTTGACCTGTTGGGTCATATATATTTGCATGTCCGTTGATGCATCTGCCCTGTTCATACATCCAAACCTGATGGCCTGTTGCCATCAATCAACCCTGCATGTTCTTGGACTGTGTATTGCTGTTCAAATTATGCATGTGTTATGCTCGCTGTTCAATGGTGTGAATATCTGGGTGTTTGGTTAATGGGAATACTAATGCATGCTGTTACAACTAATTGTGAATGGTATTATATGTCACTAACCCAAACTGTCATGACATAATGGAAAACATAGGATGACAGGGAAGGCGGGTTCCAGCGGACCCACCTCTCCCACCTCAGCTGACGAGTGCACCTGGCACTAGTGCCCAGTCTGGACCCTCCTCCAGTGGCCCTGTGCCACCTGCGGGTGGAAGCGCTGCAGGGGATAGGGCTCGTCCCCCCTCTGCAAGTGTGGCCAGAGGAGAACCACCACTCACCCTCCATAGTGTCCGGACTGTGGTGCGTAGGGAGATCCAGGACACTGTTCTTGGGCCCCTATGCCAGGTTGAGGCACAGGTGGCACAACTTACGGGCATGCCTGCTGCCCAGCCTACACAGCCCCCAGCACAGCCCTATCCTGGGCATTGAAGGAACAGTGGCAACTGCCTATGGGTGGGGATATCAGTTCCACTGTTGCCATCTGTGGGCTCATGGGCTCTGGATATCCAAACCTCCATCCCTGTCAATTGTGTAACCCCCCCACACGTGTCATACACCGCCCCTGTATGCGTCTTGTTTGTCTTGTCTGTTGACCTACCCAACCTACCTCCCCAGCTATACCGACTTCCTTCACCTGACATACCACTCTCACCTGAAAAAAAAAGGGCACTCTGTACCCACAAAAAAATTACACCCCATACATAGCTGCTCATTCCGCACACATGTCTGCTGGACATGGAAACGATCAATTACAATTGGCTGTACAACAAGTATTATTGCTGTCCTGACACCTCTCTCAGTGGTGGAAGGTTTCAAATCTCACACCAAATTACATACATATGCACAGCTGTTACTGATGAAGAAATGGGCAGCTATGGGCCTTACCTACATCCCTCCTGCAAAACCCAAGCTTGTTTCCCTACTGTCTTACCCTCTTTGTGACCCCTTTTTCACCACTTTCCTGTCTCCCCATTTTCATTTCTTTCAAAGAAAATAGCGCGGGTGTGCACCAGAGTAAGCACTGTTAAGCGGTTGTAAGCGGGTGTGCGCAGAGCTGAACGCCAGTGCGCATGCGGGAGCTCTGCGCAAACCAGCACTAACCCGGTTACAACTGCTTAAAGGTGCCTTAGTCACTCTGATTGACAGGTCCTGTAGTCAGTTCAAAAGCAAAATAAAATCCCGCTGTCAGTCCCGAACCCAGGACCTTGGAAACAGTAGTGTGTATGACCTACCACTAAGCCATGACTCTCATACAAGAACATTGTGCTAAAATAAATATAACATGTAATAGTAGGGATGAATGTAAAGGGAATATAGGATGTGTAGTACACAAAGCATGTCATTTAGAATTACTGTCAAAACTAGTGGATTCCCATAATAGTAGTGTGTGAACAGAAATAGCCATGCTAGTTGGTAGCTTGTAGGTAATAATGTCAGTTAATGTACATATATAAATGTATGTATATTTACATATATATATATATATATATATATATATATATATATATATATATAGTTGTAGGTGTCATTGTGCATACACACTTACTACAGGGAACAGGAGAGAGGAATGGAGAAATGTGAATCTACAACACAGCCTGAATCATGAGAGAGATACTAACCTTTACACTCACAGAACAGTGTCCACAGCATACCAGCATGGTCCCCGCCCTTACAATCTGAAAGGGCAACGCCTATCTCACATACCCTTTTCTAGCACTGTCCTGAAATCACAGTGATAACTGCAATCAGTACACAACTGGCTGCATGCAATTAGCAAATGCTGGCTTACAATTGGTGCAGAGGCCATCACATGGACCTATGCAGATACCTACAAAAGCATCCTGTACTAACACTCCACACATGCAATACGTTCATTGCACTGTCTGGAAGCAGAGAGAGGGAGAGAGACAGACAGAGACAGAGAGAAAAAAAATTACACACTACACACTGTGAGTCCACGCTGTCAGCAGTGACAGTAGCAAGCCATGCCAGCAGCAGCAGCAGGAAGCAGAAGCAGTGGTAACGCAACCAGCTGCGACAAACACAGGTAATGTAAAGTAGCAGGTTAATAGTCTGCATACTGTGAACCCTCCAAATGTGTCATAGGTCTGTATCTATAGGCATGTCCATGTGATATGTTGTGTGTATGTAGTTCCACCAAAAGGGGATGACTATACATTACATGTCATTCAGTGTTAGGCCATGATCCTGGCAGCAGTTGTATGTGCATTGCCCTCAGCAATGGCTGTAGTGACTGTTTTGAAAGGTCAGCCAGGTTCAAAAGGCAGGATCAGCCCATTACAAAGGCAAACTGGCTGGGAACAAGTGTCTGCAGGTACCCAATATCGCTGCATATGTGTCCCATACTGAATAATTCCATAGCTTAGCAGACCAGGCCGGTTATGCATATGATGTGGTAGTTCCCAGGGTCAGTAGAGGTGCCTCCTTAGTGGTGTGGGACCACTGTTGCTGTATGCCAGTGTCCAGGTACATATCCTGTAGTACGGCCAAGATTAATTATCAGTCTTATATGCGGCTGTATGTCCTCTTGGAGTGCATGTAGCACACATCCAGGGATACCATCAGGTCACAGTGATGCTGTGTGTTCTGCTTTGCTGAGGGCAGCCCTCACCTGGACATGTGAGATGATAGGGAGGTTACATACAGCTGTGATATGTATTTCAACTGGTGGGGGAGAAGGAGGGGGGATAAGTGCACTTAACCTGTCTGCAAGAATGTTGCCAATATCTGTGTGTTTGGTGAATGTTAAGTAGGTGTGTATTAATGCAGAGCATATCTGAGGCATTTGGTCCATATGTGTAACATAACTGAAGAAGGCTTGTGGTTATCCATAGTGTTTGTGGCCATTTCCCTCCCAGAGTAGGCCGTGGCCGTTGTTATGAGAGACCGTAGCATATTACCAGTGCTGACCACAGATGCCTTCCCTTAATGTGAATCTGCTCTGTCCTGCAGTAGCCTTCTGCCTCTGTCTGGGGTCCACCGGACAGGATGCCTAACCTTTGTGCATAGGGTCTGGGTTAGAAATGTGTGTGCAAGTTCCATGCAATCTGTAGGATGTCCATGGTAAGCATTTGCAAAGGGGTCAGCAGTGTGGGTTGTGGCTTACATTGGCTCAGTGTGCTGCATGGATACCATCTCAGTCCTAACAAGTGAATAACTGTCTAATCACATACATATAAAAGTAGTCTACCATGCTGGTGGTGGTGGTGGGATATGTATATCCAGGCTGAGTAACTTGTGTCCACATCACACTAGTAGATGGCGTCCCACATAAAGTACCTTGGGATGAACCCCCAGAGTAAGTTTGTGCATTGGACCTGTCGCAGTGTGCTGACCGATGGGGCATGCTACTATGTTGTGTGGAATGTGGCAGGTATTGTTGCACAGGTGTTGGCTGAGCACTGATATCTGGCCATGTACTTGTGTATCCACCATGAGACACACACATGCAACATATGGGAGTAGTAGTATATCACTACACATGAGTATCATGTATAGTATGTGTGCCATATATTGCTGACATAGTCTGCTGATATCCTGTTTGTGTTCACTTCCAGGGAGATGACGCATCAGCGTAATCCCACCTACTCTGCAGCGGAAAATGAGGAGATACACCAGAGCCTGGTGCGGGAGTATGACATACTGTTTTCCCGCACCAGTCAGAATCAGCAGGAGAGGGCTGCACTGTGGCAAGACCTTGACCGTAGGGTAAATGACATTGGCACGCATAATAGGACATATGAGCAGGTATGACATCACTGCAGTGATTTAATCAGGAATGTCCATCAGTGTGCGTCGGATATCCACAGGCAACAGGTTGCCACAGGAGGTGGGGTGGCCACACATCCCCCCCTCACCAGACTGGAGGGGCTACTCCTAAGTGTTGTGGCTCCAGCCCCGGAACAGCAACAGCAATACACCTGCATCATGATGGAGGCTGGATCCACACAGCAGCACGACATGGAGCATGCAGGTAATATGCCATATGTACACTTGACTGTTCTGTACACTGTTAGTTTATGCATGTGTAAGGTGTGTCCGTGGTATGTAGCTGTCAACATAGTATGCAATTGTGCATGTGTGATATTGGCAATATCAGCAGCTGACATGTGAAAGGCAACTGGTGTACTACTCCACTGTATCATATGCAGTATCAATGGCACAGTTGTGCCCACTGACATTAATCTCATCATTTCTGCAGGTCCCTCCAGGGTTACAGCAAGGCAGGCCATCCATGCTGGTGAGTGTGTTTAACAATACCTATAATAGTCCTGATAGGGCTAGTAACACTAGTGTAACTCAGTAGTGCTCTGTGTGTATACTGCGGGGTGCACATGTGTGCAGGTGTGCCTGTGTCCACGTGTGCATGTGTGCATGTGTGCCTGTGTCCACGTGTGCATGTGTGCATGTGTGCCTGTGTCCACGTGTGCATGTGTGCATGTGTGCCTGTGTCCATGTGTGCCTGTGTCCACGTGTGCATGTGTGCATGTGTACACGTGACCACGTGTGCATGTGTACACATGACCATGTGTGCATGTGTGCATGTGCCCATGTGTGCATGTGTGCATGTGTGCATGTGTCCATGTGTGCATGTGTCCACGTGTGCATGTGTGCATGTGTCCACGTGTGCATGTGTGCCTGTGTGCATGTGTGCCTGTGTGCATGTGTCCACATGTGCATGTCTGCATGTGTGCTTGTGTCCATGTGTGCATATGTGCATGTGTCCATGTGTGCATGTGTGCATAAGTGCATCACTGGTAACATTGTGTGGACACTGTAAACTGTGTTTCCTGTCTTCCTCCCACAGGTTCTGGTGCTGCTCTGGTGTCCTGCAGCAGGGAACCTGAATCTGGTGCCACAGGTACTGGTAATGATGATATCTGTGTAATGGTACAGGAAGGTGTGTCAGGGTCCACCATTGGTCAGCCAATTGACAGTACACAGCTGTCAACCCCATCATTGCGCACAGTCATCCTGCCAGTACATCCTTTGTCACCATTGTCCCTAGGTGATGGACAGGATACAGTGGGCATTGACCAGGATAATGTGGTATCTGTGGCACATGCTTCCCCACACAGCAGCCATGGGCAGGGTCCTGCGATGGTACCACACAGACAGTTGCCCATGGGTTCTCATGGGAGCATCCGTGGGCGTACTGCCTCTGGCAGACGTGCCCAAAGAGGTCTGTCAACCTCAGCTATGTTTCGGGATGTCATGCAGGCACAGTCGCTTATGGAAAGGTACACCAGACAGGGTCTGAGGGAGCTGAGACCATGTCGCACAGCCATGACTGACAGTATGCGTGACATCGCGGATGCTATCTGTAATTTCACCGATGTCATAGACAGACGTTGTGGGGACATATTACAGCAGTTCCACAACCAAATGTCCATGAGCCAGGGCAATGGTGGGCGGTTGCGGCATTGACGTGGCTGTATGCCAGCAACAGCAGCAGCTGGCAGTCGGCGCGGATGACAACAGGTCCGCGCACACTCCCATAGTGCCAGCAGCAGCCTCAGTAATGCTGGGTCTGTGCTGTCATCGGAACGTCCCAGGAGACCACGTGCACATGGCTCTGGACAGTCCCAACAGGGACCTGTGTCCAGTCAACACACCCCTGCTTCTGATGACAGTACCCAGTCTGTCTTAGTACTGGATATGGTCCGTAGCACCCCTGCCAGGCACAGGTACTGTGTCTGTGCCCACAGACACTGATCTGTATGACCTGCCAGGTGCAGTCTGTGGCTGTCCACAAACCCCTGTATATGGCAGCCATGAGGTGGAACTGTGTGCGTGCATACACACATGCAAAATGTTAACACCTAGGGCGACCACATACATGCACACACTGCACCAACAGTGCCCCACCCTGTACTGCTGCCCCTCACCAACACACATACACACACATGTCAATTGGTGGTATCAGTGGCAGACTCAGGCATACCTAATTCACACCCTGTGCATATGATGACACTGAACCACCTCCTGCAATCTCCAACATCATTGCGGGAACAGGTAAACACGTTGCTGATGCACAGGGTGACTACATAGAAGTGTATTAGTAGTATCATGTTGGTAACAGTACAGTGTGCTGATATAACTGTGTGTATATCCCAGCATGCCTGATGCAGTAACTGTATGAATGTCCTGAATTGTTATCTACACCCATAGTATGTACCAAAGTGTAACAGCTGCACATTATTGCATGCCGGTGGTAAGGATGTCAACAGATAGCCACATACATGGGTAGCACAGGGGGGAAGCTAATGCAAGTAGTGATATGCAATGATGGACATGTACAGTAATGGTGTCAAGTTGCCCACAATGACTATGCAATGTGGAAGTTTGCGCATGTTGATATGTGTGCAGTACCAATGTAATCCAAATCATAATTAACTATGACATAATATCAGTTCTACAATGGGCATCTGCGCTGTGCATTCCTGGGTACATGTTGATAGTGCCTACATATTTGCACTGTTACTTACTGTTAGTGTTACCCCTTCTTTGTTGTGCAATGAACTACTTCCAGCCCTGCTTACTGTAGCTTTGTTTGCATGCATGTTCGCTTGGGGTTCCTCTGGAACACTGCTTCCACCTGCAATGCAGAGCTACAGTGCTTCTGTGGACTCCTAGTGACATCTGCATAGAGTATGATACATATGTCAAGTTTACACATGACAGAACGTCACTGTCCGTCCTGTTCGCATGTACGTTGCCTGTGACTCATTGCACATGTCTTACCTGGCATTTACCCACGTGTGCAGTCATATATGCCAGTGCTATGAAACAGTAGCAGTACACCCACACATACACACCTTCAGTATGTTGTTCCCCATTGGCCATATGTGTTGGTACTCACCAGGGCAATCACACTACTATGGTAGCATGTGCAAAGGTAACCTGTGAATCACCTCTATGGTCCAGTTGTGGTTTATGTGAGTCATGTGGCAATGTCACAGCTGCCACATGTATGCAGTCAGCCATCACCCTTGGCCAGGAACGTACAACACATGTGTGGGATGCCACCACATAGCCAATCTGGGGACTGAGCTCTCTGAACCCAGTAATGCCATACCCTGTCAGGTGGCATGTCATACTACAGTGACTACAATACAAGTCAGATATAGACATGCACTGACAGCATGCTGAACACACTGGGGCATACGTGGGGACTCAGAATAGCATCCTGCCTGAGCATCACACACCTCCGCAGCTGGCGCACAGGCATATGTTACGTCGGAACAGAGCACATGCCACACATGGCACACACATCCTGTGTGCCACACACTCACAGCCTGTAGGGCTACACAACACACCTGCTACAGTTGTGTCAGGTACCTGTCTTGGGTGCTGCACTGGGGTCCCGCTCAACAGGCTGTATCTGGTGAAGGTCACAGTGATATGCCTCAGGGGCGCTATGGTCCACCACAAAACACATGCATACAGGTCAGTCAGAGGCATGGACACATATGACTCAGTCATTGACCATGCTACTATGGATGACCTGAGACATACCTCCCTGGACTACATGATAGGGAACATAGAATGGATCTCTCAGCATGTGGCACGGGCCAG
Organism: Protopterus annectens; assembly: GCF_019279795.1. Lineage (NCBI taxonomy): Eukaryota > Metazoa > Chordata > Ceratodontiformes > Protopteridae > Protopterus > Protopterus annectens. The sequence continues at coordinate 129,030,951 of NC_056741.1, forward strand.
TATGAGCCTGATCTTGGTTGCCAACATACCCTCACCAGGTATGCTACCACTATATGTAGGAAGGGTGTTGTATGTCTACATTCTGCTCAGTCGCCAATGTCATTCATAAGGTATCCACTGGCTGTCAATGTGTGCTTACATGCTAGGGAAGCCACAAAGATGTGCAAGGGGCAGCTTGCACGTGACACCCATGGCCCGATGTATATTGGCGAAGCTCCTTGATACACACATACTGCCTTATGCTACAGGACACGGATTACATAGCCACCTCCGCGGGTATCACACAGGTTAGGACACTAACAGTGCTGCTACACAACACCAGCAGTGTACACCGCAAGATGCATGCACTGGGCACTGTCCTCAGCACGGTGAACTGCAATGTCTGTGCAGTACCAGAGTCCTGATTCATGGCTCACAGGTGCAACCCATCATTGCCAGGTTATGCCTCATACCATGCCTGTCGTCCCCTACACATGTAACACACATGGACAGGGGGGGTGGTATCCCAAGGCACCACAGATACACACACCTCCAGGTTGTTGGCACAGCACAAAGCATCAGGGCCTATTCATGTGCAGCTAACAGTGTGTCGGACTGCCATCTGATTCATAGCCTGGCACACACAACCCTCCCATACACAGGAAAACCACCTATCCTCCATAACAACACTGGCAATATGACAGTCTCAAGAACTGAGCCTTATATGGCTGGACTGCATCCAGCCAAACATTGTGCGTGAGCATTACTGTAGCTACAACACACTAGTTGAAGGGTTCACAGCATGTGGTCACTGAATTGCAGTGGAATGACATGTTACCACTCCCACAACAAGTGGGAACATGCAGCACCTGTACATCGACTACATGTAGACTATATAGCCCAGACCAGATGTGTATCCCCTGCTGTAGGTATTTTACCATATACACCCACACTGTATAGACACATACCATGCCCCTGCACAGTAAGACACAGTCATATTGTTATGCATTGCAAATACCATTTATCCACTCGAGGCATGTGTCAGACATGGTAACTACTGCAGGTCACAGGTATTTATGTGCATGTGTCACACACATACATCATGTGTGCAATGCCATTGCTGGTGTAGGCAATGGCATGCATTGTTATGCACAAAGACCCACACAAGGTCATAATGTGTGACATAACCACACGTGGCAGTTGTGGGTTACCAAAACATACCTATCTGTACTCTGAAAATGGTAATAGACCCAGTAGCAGAGTGCACTATTGGCATTACTGGCCAACTAGCCCTGTTTGGCTGTGCTGATAGTGTGATGACATCCCCTGTGTTTACTGGGGGAATATGCAGCATCTGGTGTGTTGTAGTATTTGAAAAAAGGATCTGTTCTTTCACACTTGCATTTACACACACCCTACTACCCCCCCCCCACACACACACACACTTGCCAGATTCATACCGCTACCTAACTAAGTCACAACACGGGAGAGGGATGCATTAGCAAAGCGCACTATTCGGATTACTAGATGGTTCCTCTTATCTGGCTGTACTTATAGGGTGCTGACATCATCAGTGTTTTGAAAGGGTAATGCGCAGCAGGTAGTGTGATCTCCTAATTTCAAAAAAGCACATGTTTTTCATACAGACATGCACACACACAAACTCCCCACATCCAAACACACACACACACACTTGCAGGTTTCAAACCCCTACCTAAATATGTTATGGCACTTGAGAGTGACACTGTAGCAGATTGCGCTATTCTGATTACTGATAGATGTCTCTTCTCCAGCTGTATGTATAGGGTGCTGACATCATCACTGTTTGAAAAGGGTAATGTGCATCATGTAGTGTGATCTCCTAATTTCAAAAAAGCACATGTTTTTCATACAGGCATGCACACACACAGAGTCCCCACATCCAAACACACACACATGCCATTTACAGGTTTTAAACTCCTCCCTAACTATATTATGACACTCAGGAGAGACGCATTAGCGGAGTGCGCTATTCGAATTACTAAGAGGTTTCCCTTCTCCTGCTGTACTTATAGGGTGCTGACATCATCCGTGCTGAGATAGGGGAATGTGCATCCTGTAGAGTGCTTTCACGGATGCCAAAAGGGACATCTTCCTCACCCAGACTTGCACACACACTAACCCCCCTCCACACACACTGGGCAGTTACAGGATTCAAACCCCTACCTAACTATGTTATGACACTTATGATAGACGCATTAGTGGAGAACACTGTTTGCATTACTGGGAGGTTTCCCTTCTCCTGCTGTACTTATAGGGTGCTGACATCATCAGTGTTTAGAAAGGGGAATGTGCATCCTGTAGTGTGTTCTCCTAGTTGCCAAAAGGGATATTTCTTTCATACAGACTTGCACACACACTAACCCCCTCCCCACACACTGAGCATTTGCAGGATTCAGACCCTTACCTAACTATGTTATGACACTTGAGACAGACGCATTAGCAGAGCTGGCTATTCGCATTACTGGGAGGTTTCCCTTCTCCTGCTGAACTTATAGGGTGCTGACATCATCAGTGTTTAGAAAGGGGAATGTGCATCCTGTAGTGTGTTCTCCTAGTTGCCAAAAGGGATATTTCTTTCATACAGACTTGCACACACACTCACCCCCTCCACACACACTGAGCATTTGGCAGGATTCTAACCCCTACCTAACTATGTTATGACACTCGAGATGGACGCATTAGCGGAGCGCGCTATTCGCATTACTGGGAGGTTTCCCTTCTCCTGCTGTACTTATAGGGTGCTGACATCATCAGTGTTTAGAAAGGGGAATGTGCATCCTGTAGTGTGTTCTCCTAGTTGCCAAAAGGGATATTTTTTTCATACAGACTTACACACAAACTAACCCCCTCCACACATACTGAGCATTTGCAGGATTCAAACCCCTACCTAACTATGTTATGACACTCGAGACGGACGCATTAGCGGAGCGCACTATTTGCATTACTGGGAGGTTTCCCTTCTCCTGCTGTACTTATAGGGTGCTGACATCATTAGTGTTTAGAAAGGGGAATGTGCATCCTGTAGTGTGTTCTCCTAGTTGCCAAAAGGGATATTTTTTTCATACAGACTTGCACACACACTCACCCCCTCCACACACACTGAGCATTTGCAGGATTCAAACCCCTACCTAACTATGTTATGACACTCGAGACAGAGGCATTAGCAGAGTGCACATTACTGGGAGGTTTCCCTTCTCCTGCTGTACTTATAGGGTGCTGACATCATTAGTGTTTAGAAAGGGGAATGTGCTTCCTGTAGTGTGTTTTCCCAGTTGCCAAAAGGGACATTTCCCTCACACAGACTTTCACACACACAAACCCCACTCACCCACCCACACACACACTGAGCATTTGCAGGATTCAAACCCCTACCTAACTATATTATGACAAATGAGGGAGACGCATTAGCGGAGCGCACTATCCGAATTACTGGGCATCTGTTCTGCACCTGCAGTATTTATAGGGTGCTGGCATCTTTATTTCTACAGAGGTATGTACATGTAGTACTATCTGTCAGGTGGGGGATAGCATATATATGCATTTGCAGCCACCTACGTCAGGGTCAGATACGCACATCGCACTGGCAGGATATGTTCTATACCATGCTTTGTGACCACAGGACCTGTAACACACAACACAACCAGTCCAGAACACCACACCCACATCCAGGACACACACTTAGCTTCCCTGGGAACAGTGCCGGGATATGCAGGTGTTCACATACACCATTCCAGTTGTTAACATCAGGTACAGGCATATTGTGTGTGAGAACTACTCAGGCCACTACCACTTTACCCTACAGCCACTACAATTTGTGGGTCCATGTGCTATGGCAGAACCACACACCACAGCCACATGGGGGAATACATATTGCACCTGTCCATCTGCAATGTGGGTACTCACTGTTCCACACCAGAGGTAGACCACCATTGTTGATATCTGACCATACCCACCTTTCCCTGGACATCCACATCCCATCTCCACCCCCAGGCAAGGTTGTCACTGCACACAAACTGTATTTAGCACAAGCAGACTCTACACTTGTGAAGACTGGGGTGGACGACTTCAGAGGACCCATGCTGGGGGACTATACTGGCCACTCAGCATAATCCTTGACAATTGCATTCTATGAGCATGTGTAGAGTTTGCATTGATCATGATATCCCACATATACCCATGACTGCTCCACAACAAGACACCTGTCAGGTGTCCACCAGCCATATATGAGACGTACAACAGACAGAGTGAGCTAATACATTGCAGAGCTGTAGCCCAAAGAGGGAGGACATATGTGAACAGTTCCGGCACGGCACTTCATTCACACATAATCATCACAACACAGTGTTGACAGTGGAATTGTCCAAAGAATGCAGATAGGGCTCCCCTCAGTCTGTTATTGATGGCCACTTACTGTTAGAGATCCTCAGCAACCCTCTTCCAGCGCACACCGACAACATGGCTGTGGCTTAGCACATTCAAACCCTGGGACCTCCATGGTGCCCCTGCTTGGCAGAGGCACAGCTCACTATCCTCACACGTTGCCTTATGTGACCTACTTTATAGTGGCACAGTAGCCTACTGTACTGGGGATGCAGATGCTATGCACACTCTGGCTGAGCTGTCATTCCCTAGGGCAACAAGCCTAGTATTGACCTCTACACCCATATGTTCAATTGTTGGATACACAATATTTGTTGTACTGTTCTACTGTTTGCAGGTCTTTATTGCCATAGCATTCCCTGTTCCTATGACCAACTTGTGTATCTGTGGAAGATGTTTGCATATGACGGTGATCCACTATATCACTTATGTCTCTGTAGTCATTTACTGTGTGCACTGGGCAGATTGCTGTGTTGTGGTTGGTTCCTGGACTGACATGTACAAATACCAGATATGTGTGGCCAACTGCTAAACGGAGATATGGCCCAAGTGTGTGAGCATGCCCAGTTCAGCCTTTCCATGGCATGTTGTCTGACATATGCCTCATTTATCAAAGTGTGCGAGCATGCCCAGTGTGAGCTTTCCATATGTTGCACTCTGAAGTCCACCACATATTTGGGTGTGTGTGAACTTCAACAATATCTCACGTTTATGGTTGTGTGTTGGGTGTCATGTTGTGTACTAACTGGCCAACTGCTTCGTGTCTGCCACAACAGTGATTATACTGTGCCTGCAGGGATTGCATGGGATACTTTGCAGACAGTTGTCAACATACTTTCATAATGACCTAACACTGTATTACCGTATAGTGTACTGGTTCAGTACTTTCACTGTGGTGGACAATATCCTGGGCTTTAGCCCTATGACTGCTTGACATCTTCATAGTGAACACAACAGACTGTATAGGGGCCAGTTGTGCACATATGACCATGTTGCATTATGTTCAGATATGGACTACCTACACCAGGCTCGTCCAACATTGGTAGTGTATTCCACAACATGGGTGGACATTGGCAAACACTAGCGATGTTCCCTAGGCCATTTCTGATGCTAGTCACAGGGTGTGTTTGTCCTTTGACACACATTGTAACTGGAGTTTGCCATGACATATGTCATGGTTAGTATACTGTGCCTCCATCTACCTCTGACATAACAGTGATACCCAGGGTTAGCCTACCATCTCCCATCCACTCATCAGGATTCCTCTTGAGGGCCGATAAGTGACTCTCTGGCTGACCTGTACTGGGAGTTTACTGAAGAGTGGGGTGCCTTCTGTGTTATGGATCATTCTGTACAGCTTGTCCTATGTATGTCAGTGCTGGGGTTCAGGTCTCTCATTTGCATAGCTCACTGCCATTCAGATTGTACAAGGTGCAGCATGTTCATTGATTCCAGGTTGGACATGGCTTCATACATCAGGCACAGATTGCCTGTAGCTGGGCAGTATGGCAGTGTGTGGGGCTGCAGTTTGTTTACTCAGGCAATACATGGCATCTGTTCATGCTCTTTGCTACTCCTGGTGGGGTACTGTTGTGGACTTTACAGTTGATGGAGGTGTCTGCTGAGGTATATCCCACAGGGGCTATTGTAGTCAATTGTGACGCTGATGGAGGATGACTGCAGAGCCACAGTGACATCCCCTTATCTACATTTGCCAACCTTCATGTTTGGGTGGGTATATAGTATATGTTTCTGCGAACACTACAGCCACATGTTTGTCCAATGCAGGATATCTATCACCTTTTGTCCCCAAGTCTCTCATTACATGTTAGGTACGTAATGGGTTAACACCTGTGTGGTAATTTGTGGGCACTTACTGTATATCCATGGTGGTTGTCTATACACAGTTCTGCAATTAGCTTGCTGACATGGCTATGGCTCCAGTTTTCTGTTTGTAGGTGGCCCTTTTGTGGGTTGCTTGTGTCAGCTGGGGGTCGGATATGGTGGGCTGTTTGTACTCCTCTGCATACATGTTCAGTCACAGTCCTTCCATGTTGGCCTATACCTATGGGCCATATATACAGAACGGGGGGGGCAGGACCAGGCCTTGTGGGATGCCACTCATATCCGCTTTGTAGTCTGACATGGATGCGGCATGTCTGACCATGTCAGTTCTGTCCTTGGTCTGGTTTGCAACCCCTCTACTGACATAGGGGTATATATTTAAGCTGGTGAACATATCCATACTGAACTCGTAGGGTATTGTCTAGAAGCATATGCATGGTCCAGCTACGCTGTGTGGACCACATTGCCCTCATCAATGACCTTAATGACTGCTTCAAATGGGTCAAACATGTTTAGGGGCAAGATCTGCAGTTACGACAGCCACACTGTGTAGGGTCCAGTATCAGTAGGTCCACAATAGCTTTCTGTCTGCGGTACATACTGATCCTTTCTATAGCTGTGCAGACCAAGCTTGTCAGGATCCTGGGGTGGTAGTTTGCAGTATCCATTCAGGCAACACCTTTGTTGTGAAGAACCACTGTTGTTGTACACTGCTCTTTGGGTACATATCCTGTGGTGAGGCTGACATTGGGCAGTAGTGTGATTTGGCATTCCATTATTCTTGGAGTCCATGTTGGCCTCAGCCCAGGACACCATCACATACCTTTTCTGCTGTGTGTTTTGCTTTGCAGATGATGGCTGTTACCTCAGCATCTGCAATGTCAGGGGACCAGCAGTCTGCTCTGATAGATATTTTGCATTCTGGGGGGGGGGGTGTGTTTGCACTGCACCTGTCAGGTTGTATGTTAGCAATATGTGTGTGTGTTTGGTATGTTGTTTGTAATATCTGTGTGATTCAGAGCATATCTGTGGATGCCCAACATGGTTCCTACCATCAGTTAAGTAAGCCTTGTGATTATCCTTAGTGTCCTGTACAATTTGTATCTTCATAGGTTCATGGGTTCATACTAGGCTATCCACCCTAGGGCATTAGTAAGCCTAGCCAGAGTGTGTGTGTCTTTTGCCACCCCTTGCTATGTGTCTATTATGGCCATTTATGAATTTCTTTACTGTGCCTCTGTCTGGTCGTGACACAGTGAAGACCCCCAGTATACATGTACGATCATCCATCCACTTGGCAAAATTCCTGTTGAGGGGTGTCAGTGAGCGGCTCTGCCTAACATGGATTGGGATCCTGTTTCTGGGTGTGGGGAGCCTCTGGGTTATGTATCTATCCCTCCAGCACATCTTATTTCATTATGTGTTGAGGCTGACATCTGTCACTCTCACAGCTCCAATGGCTTTGATTTCCTGTGGTGGAGCATGTCTATTACTCCTGTGTTGGACATGGCCTTATACAACAGACATACAATGCCTCTGTGTAGGCAGTCTGTGACTGCATTCAGCTGGGGTGTCTACAGCCAGGCAGCATATGACATATATTTCACACCCTTTATCCTCTTGGTGGGGTAGCTATGAGGTCTTCCGAACTGCTGCAGGTGTCATGTATGGTACATCCCATATGAGTCATTGTACTAGATTATGGGTCTGATAAGGGAACCGTACAGCGGCACAGTGACCTCTGTTGATGTAGATGTGAATCCTTTCATGATACGGTGTCCGATATCGACAATCTTCCTAGGCACACTGGCATTGTGTCACATGACAGATTACTGTCGACTTGTGTCCCTAGGTCCCTGATTACTCCTTGCATACATAATGGTTTGCCACCTATGTGGTAATTTGTGTGTACCTTGTCTGGTATTTGGAGGGACATTCATACTGTCCATTGTCTTCAGGATGTCTGGGTGGAGTTCTTGTGTGTGAGAGTGTGGTCTGTCACATGCTACAGACTGTACAGCAGTTTTGACTACACTTAGGTGCACATGGGTGGTCTCCGCTGCTTTGTGCATTGTCAGTTACCTGGCCGTATGGGTGTCTGTGCTACATATGGATACTCTCCCTCCTTTGATGTTTTGGTCCAGGTGTTGGGGCCATAAAGCATGATATGTGGTATAACCTGGTAGTGCTGGTGTGCTATCACTAGGATTGCAGCAGGCTTCTGTCACTGCACAGACATCAATGTTCTCCATAATGGGAAGTGCCTCAGGGGCATGCATATTGCAGATTACACATCTGGCATTGGTCAGCATTACCCTTATGTTTCTTACCACTTATGTTTTCTAGGGTGGTGGGTAGTCTTTTTGGACTTGCCTACATACGGCTCTATGGAGGTGGCAAAGGCCTTATCCAGTATCCAGACGCACAGGGGTAACAGGTGCAAGCCATCCCTGGAACAGCAGCATGGCTTGTCATGCTTGACATCTCAAGCAGACAGACATTAGACCCTCTTGGACTGACAGCTGTAACTGTGCCAGCTGTTTAACATAATCATTCTGTGTTTGTACTATGGCATCATTCTTGGTGAGAGTTGGATGCTGCACACGGCCAGTGTCATACCGACCTGGGATACATACTCAGAGAGATCATCCATGTCTCTTTTCATGTAGACCAGAGAGGTACATCTCAGGTCATTCACACCAGCATGGACATTGAGTGCATCATATTTCTGCTTGCTTTGAGGTGACCTGCGTACTTGTGTTATGTGGCATTTTGTGGCAGCCTACAGGCAGCTTACTCTACCCTTTCCCTTGTTCAGTCTGGTGAGTGGGACAGCAGTGTGTCTGCCTATACAGACACCTATTACAACTGTATCAGGCATGTTGTTTCTCCTTCTGGCCTGTGACTGTTTGGCACACCAGCTTTGTGTGCTATGCATTGCATGTGCTATGTTTAGAGGTTGTGGTTGCTGGTGATCTGCTTTGGAGGCTTCTGTTGGTGTGGTGTGTTTGTAATTAGGGCCTCCGGGAATGTTATTCTGTGTTTATGTGTTTGGTTTACAGTTGTGGTAGGTCTATGTGTTACTGGGTTTGTGGTGTATGTGGTTACCTTCTCCTCCTGACTAGTTTTGACAGTACTGAGTTGGGAGAGCTCAAGCTCTGGTTTGGATACATGGTTGCATCTATCACATATATTTGTATTTATTGGGGAGAGTTGTGGTTGTCTGTGTACTTGGGACAGGTGTCACATTGCCTCTGGATTCACAGATTCTACTTGTTGTGGCTGGACTTAGTGGATTGTATGTGTGGACATATGTTATTGCCATACTACTGGTCAGTGATTACTTCCCTTTTTATGTTTGCTCTATCATGTGGTAGCTTCCTCATTCTCTTGCATGGTTTGGTAATGGCTGGAGTCCAGTATGCCAGATGCCTGCATGTATGGCATTGTGTGTTGTTGTTATTTGTGAATGCATACTCCAAGCATTCCTGGCTGCGTTCATGGAATGCCTGTATAACATGTTCTGCGGTGTGTCCCATATTCTGCACTTGCACAGGGCTTTTCGTGGATTCCACATCGGTTTGGAGGGCTGCAACCTATGCTTTACACATGTTTTTCACTGTGGTATTCTGGCCAGGGACTGGGGTCGGGATGTGTATATCCAGTGTGATTACTCTATGGTCTGGTCTTACCAGTGAAGGATACACTTCTCATCTTGCCATCCAGTACACATGTTGCTGATTATCACATCCAGTATGCTTACCCCTCTTGTGGGAGTGGTACGTTGTTCCTGGGCATTTTTGTTTATGGATTCTGGGAACTTTTCTCCGACTGTGTTGGTGCTAGTATAATGCTCCCGGTGTATGTCTGGGTATTTTCACTCAAGCAATATAATGTTGTTTTGGGGGCTTGATATATTCATGTATTCCAACATAGGCCAGGTGCAGTTCCTGGTATTAGGACAGTAGTCTGCAGAAGGCTATATACTGGGAGGCGGTTTTAGCCATTGGTATTTGACCATGGCTAATCCATGCTGCTTCTTGTTGTGGTACCAACATGGGGGTGTGATTATCCTTGACATTTATTGCTAGTCACCCTCCTTTTGTAGCTTGTTCCATGTTTTGTGGGTGTACAGCACAGTATGAGGTGTGACCTGGTAGTGTTAGGGTGGTGATGTGAGTCTTGACCCAGTTCTTTATTACAGGACTGATATCTACATTCTCCATAATGTGTGCGTTTACACTGCACACATCTTGCTGTTTAGACTTCTGGCATTGGGTAGCATTACATCTAGGTTCCTATCCCTTGTGGTACCTATGAAGCTGGGTTTGTGTTTTGAGACTTACCTATTCAGGGCATGCTGTGGGTACTGACAGCCTTTGCCAGTATCCATGGGGCATGGAATGATAGGTGCACACCACCCCTAGCAGGTGGTGCATCATGTCATGCTCCACATGTCTTCCCAGCCTGAAACACATTGGCTCCCCTTTGACTAACTGCATTACTTCAGCCAGTTATTGCACTTGATCATCCCATCATCATTTTGTGGCTTCATGCTTGGTGAGGGTGGATGTTAGTCAGGGTGCTCAGGTGTGCATATAGTACATGGTGTTACATTACATAACACATGGCATTCATGCATCAGGTGGTGCTGCAGGGCTGCCTCTGTCGGATGCACATATTACACTTCCCTGTACATATTTGTGAGCAGGTCATGTCATTTTAGGCATCCATGTTATTATTTGAGAGAGTCAGAGGGGGTATCATTCCCAGGGTTCCTACTGAGCCAGTGTATGTGCTATGCGTTGCCTCTTTGCCAAGGCCAGGGCATACTGGGCACGCCTCCTTCTGCCTACTGGGGCAGGCTCAGGTTGTTCCTCCTCCGAGTCACGCTCTGCCTGTGATGGCCTTGGCAATGGTGGGGGGCTGTTTGGACCAGCCCTATGCTGGTCCTGCTGCAGCTGTTTTCGCAAGATCATATTATGTAGCATAGCACATACCATGACAATTTGGGTACATGTAGTTGGTGTGTACTGCAAGGCTCCACCAGATGTGTCCAGACACCGGAACCGTGACTTCAGCAGCCCAAACACACATTCTATTACATTACGTGTTTGTGCGTGTGCCTCATTATGGCGTTCCTGTTCAGGTATGTGTGCGTTTCTGATGGGTGTCATCAGCCACGGCTCCAGTGCATAACCTGCATCCCCCACTAGGTGTCCGTGTGCGATGTCCCCATTGGCAAATGTCTGGTATAGCTGCGTCAAATGCCAGATGTGGGAATCATGGTAACTCCCAGGGCAGCCAGCACACACATTCATTATTATGCCCTGGGCATCACACATGACCTGGCAGTTGATGGAGGGGAAGCCCTTGCAGTTAATTTAGGCCCTACCCCGCTCACCGGCTGGTGCTTTGATGCGTATGTGCATGCAGTCTATTGCACCCACTACCTCAGGGTATTCCGCTATTTTCTGGAAGAGATGCATATTGCTGGCCAATACCTCACGGGCATTGGGGAAATATACATGATCACCGACATGTGCTGACATGGCAACCAGGAACTGGTGCAGTACCCTGGAGGCTAATGCCTGTGATATCCCCATCATATCGCCAGTTGCTCTCTGGAAGGTACCTGTTGCTAGTATTCTTAGGCCAACACATACCTTGGTTTCCACTGGGATGGGTTCCCCTCTGTTGGTTCTGTGTGTGAGGCATGGCCTGCATAGCTCAACTATTTGCTGCAGGAGCTCTCTGTCCACTCTATAGCGCTCTACTATCTCCAGCCCATGTAACCCGTGGTAGGTGACCCTGGGCCTGTATACTCTTCTCCGTCTCCTCAGTGTGGGTTGCCTGGCACCATTCTGCATTGTCACCACCCTCAGCAAGTTGCCTATGTCTCATTATGACAGCTATGGCAGCCCCTAACATTTCTGCTCTGAGTGAAGCTTTTTCAGTTTTCACTTCTATTAGCTTACTCCTGTCTTGCAGTGTCTCTTAAGAGAAACATCTTGCACTACTGTTTGCAGAGTTTTAAGTGCTGGGCTGGGCTACTATTCTGCCTGTGTAATTGCCTGCTTCTAATTGTTTTCACCTGCTAGCTTCTGCAGTAATCCCTGCTAGCTTCCTACTAATTCTGTTGCTTCCTTTTTCCTTTCTGTTTCCTCAGGGTGGAGCAATGTGCATACTAGCAGAAACATGCTCACAGTGGCTTACACGCGTGCACACGTGCTTACACGGTTCAGAATCTACTTATTCGGCTTAAAATGCGCGCACACCCATGCAAACTGTGTTACAAGTCTGCCAACAGCCTCCTACATGCTCAGCCTGCCCTACACGCACGCACACCAGTGCAAACAGTGTTAAACATCTACCAACACGTTCCCACATGCTCAGTCTGCCTTACACGCGCACACACTGCCCTACTCATGCTTCATGGTGTGCACACATGCGCATGCACGCCCAGCAAGAAACGTTAGTGTAAGTAACAGTGTACACCTTCCACTTCTTGACTTTCCCATGCTTATCTTGTGGCACTCCTCTTTCCCTGATCTGTGTCTGTCATCTGTCATGTTACACTGACCTCCAATGAACTGCATTTCTTTCTACCATTCCCCCCTGTGATCTCACCTATCTCCTACTTTATTCCTCCCCCTTATGTATCTCTTACACTACTCAGACTGTGCTCATTTGCTATGTGACTGTGAGATTCAGTATCCTAACCCTCATTTACATGAGATTGCCTACTAATGCTTAGTTACATTTCTTACACTCAGCTTCCCCCCTTAGCAACCACTACACGGTGGCCATGTTGTTTTTGGTCTGCTGGTCCCTGCATTGTCATTCCATGTATTGCATAAAACCCACATTTGTAGGTTTATAACCTTCATTTTTATGTTTTATGCAGCGCAGCCCGTTTGTGTGGGGCTGCACTGGGTTTAAAAAAAATTATATTTTTATTAATTTTGCATCGGGTTACCTTGCCAATGGCCATATATTTGGCCATTGGCATGCTGCCTGAGACATATGCACCCTTTATTTGGAGCTGACATGGCTCGCTAGGAATTTGCAGAAACGTTCTCAGTTGTCAACTGAGTACATTTCTGCAGCTAAAGCGTCTCTTACACAGGCTGGTTTCTGCTTCGTGGATCGCTAATATACCTCATTTGGATACCTTTCAGCTGCAAGTGAGGTATTTAGCATGTCCATGCCCGGTTCGTGTAAGAGACATTTTAGCTGGTCTCTTACACAGAGTTTAGGGCTGTTCCTGGATTGCGAGGCTTGCATGGAGTGTTACACATCTCTTACACTCCGTGCAAGCCTTCGTGAATCCTGCCCATTGTGTAGAGCCTCTTACTGAATACAAATTGGCACACTGTTGTGTGCTCATCATGGAGGGATGCACACACATATTCAGTGAGCTATGTAGGGTTTATTGAATCCTGTCCTAGATGTTTCTAATTGAAATACACTGCACAGTTTCACAATAAGTTGTTAGTGAGAATCAAAGTGCACTCTAATCTTCTTAGTGGATTCACATATATAGCAAATCATAGTACCAGTTCAGCATGCCAAAAACCTGCTTTGCATCACAGAGGGAGTGCTGCATCATCTTTAATACAGTGCTTCCAAACAGGGAGTCTGGAGACAGCAGTACTTATTTTAAGGTACATGACCAATGCTCTATTCACAAAACATGGAAGAAAGGTGTGTGTGTGTGTGTGTGTGTGTGTGTGTGTGTGTGTGTGTGTGTGTGTGTGTTTGTGTATGCATGCATGTGTTTTCAAACATGTTTAGAAATTACAGCCAGGGAGTTATCCATTACCCAATTAAAGATATGTATTTTAATAGGAAAACATCAGGTATGGTTTGAATTATGCATGGATTAATTCATACCATATTTGAAGAGTAGTCAGTCATGTTTTACTCTTGTGACCAGGCCATTCATGGTATAAGAAAACTCAGCATAAATTACATTCAATAAAGTTGCTTTACAATACCAGTATAGCTATGAATAATGTGCTTTTCATCTTTTTTAGCTGATGTGAAGGGTTTTTCTTACTGCTGTTGAGCTGAGTGATATTCTGCTGTGCTCTCTGGAGCTGTACTTGAAGATCTGACTGCTTCTGTGTTAAGTTACTCATTTTTCTTTCTGCTTGCTCGAGTTGCATTTGAAAGTCTGTCTGATTCCTTGTCGACTCACTGATTTTTATTGCCGATTGCTCGAGTTGCATTTGAAGGTATGTCTGATTCCTTGTCAACTCATTGATTTTTATTGCTGATTGCTCAAGTTGCATTTGAAGGTATGTCTGATTCCTTGTCGACTCATTGATTTTTAGTGTTGATTGCTCAAGTTGCATTTGAAGGTGCGTTTGATTCCTTGTTAGGTTAGCAGGTTTAATTTCTGTTTGATTGAGCTGTTTATCAAGACCAGCACTGCAATTTAGTAAAATATTTGCTTGTTCCAGTTGTTTTGACGTCTGCAAATCTATTAAGGAGATAAAAAGAAGTTTGTGTCAGTTAATTTAGCTGTTGTCAAAATAAGACAAGAATGATATGTTTTGTCAATTAGTAAACATAGCTTTCTTCCACAAAATTTCTGTAAAGTCTGCAGTACTCACTACATATAAGAAGTATTCTGACATACAGTATATTAGGCCAGCATACCAAAGCATGGGTATCTTCCTCTCCCTTCGTACATCTGACATATGCCCTAAGCATGAGACTTTGAAGTGGTACACATGAGATATATGGTGCACAAATCCTTAGAACTTTTTTGATCCCAGACAAGATCAGTGAAAAATAACTTTGAATCAGTTTGCCAGTCATACGTCTTTTGAAAATTTTCTATTGCACTGTGCAACAAAGTATCCTCATTGGGGAAAACTTCCTGTTTTATTTATTTTACCAACATTTTGTACTTTTCCTTGTCAGATAGAAGGTATGAATGTGATTGTGGGAGGTAGATACCATGATGAGATAGTCACACAAAATGTTTGTCCAGCTAAGGATGCAGGCCTAACTATAAAGAGTGTTCCATTTGTCATTCCTCAGATTCATTAACTAGATGGTTTTGAATCAGAAGATGATGGTGATGGTATGACTCCAGATTCCCTGTTTGGTAGCACTGTATTAAAGATGATGCAGCATTCACACTGGGATGGAAAGCAGGTCTCTGACATGCTGAACTGGTACTATGATTTGCTATGTATGTAAATCCCCAAATACCCCAAATATTCTGTTATACCACCAGTCTCGGAAGGTTTGGAGGTTACTTTTAATATATAAATAATTTATTTATATATATATATATATATATATATAAATACTAATATTTAATATATAATTAATATATTTCATATGTATACTTTATAAATATAATATATATATATATATATATTTATATATATATATATATATATATTTTTTTTTTTAATATATATTTTTTTTATATATATATATATATATATATATATATATATATATACTTTTATATATATATATATATATATATATATATATATATATATATATATATATATATATATATATATATACTTTTTAATATATGTCATTTAATATAATGTTAAACTGTGTTTGTAATGGTTATGTTTTTTGTAACTATGTTTTGGAGCTTTTCTCCCCGGGCCTCCTCTACTGAAAAAGGGCTTTTGCTCAGTTAGACAATCCCATTTAACAAATGTAAAATAAATGCATTTATTTTTATTTATTTATTTCCATTTGTTTACCAACCCAGCCACTGAGGATGCACAAGCCAGTGCATTTCTTTGTGCCGGTCCCAAGCCCGGATAAATGGGGAGGGTTGTGTCAGGAAGGGCATCCGGCGTAAAACCTCTGCCAAAAATTACTGATGCGGAGAACTTTTCATAATTACATAACGGATTGGTCGAGGCCTGGGTTAACAACGACTGCCACCAGTACTGTTAGCCAACAAGGGTGCTGGTGGAAATTGGGCTACTGTCGGCCGAAGAAGAAGAGGAGGGGGAAGGCATGCCCGAAGGCAGGAAGAGAGGAGGAAGGTTAGGAGTGTAATACTGAGGGTAGGAACTTTGAATGTTGGCAGTTTGACTGGTATAGGGAGAGAGCTAGCTGATATGATGGAGAGAAGGAAGGTTGATATATTGTGTGTGCAAGAGACCAGATGGAAGGGAAGTAAGGCCAAGTGTATAGGAAGCGGGTTCAAATTGTTCTATCATGGTGTGGATGGCAGAATAAATGGGGTAGGGGTTATCCTAATGGAACAGTATGCCAAGAGTGTTTTGGAGGTGAAGAGTGTCTGATAGAGTGATGTTTATGAAGCTTGAAATTGATGGTGTAATGATGAATGTTGTTAGTGCATATGCTCCACAAGTTGGGTGTGCAATGGAAAAATTTTGGAGCGAGTTGGATGAAGTGGTGGTGAGTATACCCAAGGGAGAGAGACTAGTGATTGGAGCGGACTTCAGTGGGCATGTTGGTGAAGTGAACAGAAGGGATGAGGAAGTGATGGGTAGGTATGGTGTTAAGGAGAGAAATGCAGAAGGTCAGATGATTGTGGATTTTGTGAAGAGGATGGACATGGCTGTGGTGAATACATATTTTAAGAAGAGGGAGGAGCATAGGGTGACGTACAAGAGTGGAGGAAGATGCACACAGGTGGATTATATCCTATGTAGGAGGGCCAGTCTGAAGGAGATTGGAGACTGTAAAGTAGTGACTGGGCAAAGTGTAGTTAAGCAGCATAGAATGGTGGTCTGCAGGATGATGTTGGTGATCAAGAAGCAGAGGAGGAGTGTGAAAGCAGTGCCAAAGATTAAATGGTGGAAGTTAAAAAAGGGTGATTGTGAGGTGGACTTCAGGGAAGAGTTAAGACAGGCACTGGGAGGCAATGAAGAGTTACCGAATAGCTGGGTAACTACAGCAGAGCTAGTAAGGGAGACTGCTAGGAAGGTGCTTGGTCTGACATCTGGACAGAGGAAGGAGGACAAGGAGACATGGTGGTGGAATGAGGAAGTACAGGAGAGTATACAGAGGAAGAGGCTGGTGAAGAAGAAGTGGGATTGTCAAAGAGATGAAGAAAGTAGACATGAGTATAAAGAGACGAGGCGCATGGCAAAGAGAGAGGTGGCGAAGGCTAAGGATAAGGCATATAGATCGTTGTATGAGAGATTGGACACTAAAGAGGGAGAAAAGGACCTGTACCAATTGGGTAGACAGAGGGACAGAGCTGGGAAAGATATGCAGCAGGTAAGGGTGATAAAGGACAGTGAGGGAAACATACTCACAAGTGAGGAGAATGTGTTGAGTAGATGGAAAGAGTACTTTGAAGGGCTGATGAATGAAGAGAATGAGAGAGAGAGAAGGTTGGATGGTCTGGGGATAGTGAATCAGGAAGTGAAGCAGATTAGCATGGAGGAGGTAAGGACAGCTATGAAGAGGATGAAGAATGGAAAGGCTGTTGGCCCAGATGACATACCAGTGGAAGCATGGAGGTGCTTAGGAGAAATGGCAGTGGAATTTTTAACCAGATTGTTTAATGAAATTTTGGAAAGTCAGAGGATGCCTGAGGAGTGGAGAGAAAGTATTTTGGTACCTATCATTAAGAATAAGGGTGATGTGCAGAGCTGCAGTAACTACAGAGGGATAAAATTGATCAGTCACCGCTTGAAGTTATGGGAAAGAGTAGTGGAAGCTAGGTTAAGAAGGGAGGTGATGATTAGTGATCAGCAGTATGGTTTCATGCCAGGAAAGAGCACTACAGATGCAATATTTGCTCTGAGAGTGTTGTTGGAGAAATACAGAGAAGGTCAGAAGGAGTTGCATTGTGTCTTTGTGGACTTAGAGAAAGCATATGACAGGGTGCCTAGAGAGGAGTTGTGGTATTGTATGAGGAAGTCGGGAGTGGCAGAGAAGTATGTAAGAGTGGTACAGGATATGTTCAAGGGTAGTGTGACATTGGTGATGACTGCAGTGGGAGTGACAGATACGTTTAAGGTGGAGGTGGGATTACATCAAGGATCAGCTCTGAGCCCTTTCTTATTTGCAGTGGTGATGGACAGGTTGATAGATGAGATTTGACAGGAGGCCCCGTGGACTATGATATTTACAGATGGCATTGTGATATGTAGTGAGAGTAGAGACCAGGTTGAGGAGACCCTGGAGAGGTGGAGATATGCTTTAGAGAGGAGAGGAATGAAGGTCAGCAGGGCTAAAACAGAATATATGTGTGTAAATGAGAGGGAGGGTAGAGGAATGGTGAGGATGCAAGGAGTAGAGTTGGTGAAGGTGGATGCGTTTAAGAACTTGGGATCAACAGTTCAGAGTAATGGTGAGTGTGGAAGAGAGGTGAAGAAGAGAGTACAGGCAGGGTGGAATGGGTGGAGAAGAGTATCAGGAGTGATTTGTGACAGACGGGTACCAATAAGAGTGAAAGGGAAGGTCTACAAGAGGGTAGTGAGACCAGCTATGTTATATGGGTTGGAGACAGTAGCATTGTCGAAAAGGCAGGAGTCAGAGCTGGATGTGGCAGAGTTACAGATGTTAAGATTTGCACTGGATGTGACTAGGATGGACAGGATTAGGAATCAGTATATTAGAGGGTCAGCTCAGGTTGGACAGTTTGGAGGCAAAGCAAGAGAGGCGAGATTGCGCTGGTTTAGATATGTGCTGAGGAGGGATTCTGGGTATATTGGGAAAAGGATGCTAAGGATGGAGCTGCCAGGTAAGAGGAAAAGAGGAAGGCCTAAGATGAGGTTTATGGATGTGGTGAGAGAGGACATGCAGGCGGTTGGTGTGAAAGAGCATGATGCAGAGGACAGGAAGAAATGGAAACAGATGATCCGCTGTGGCGACCCCTAACGCGAACAGCTGAAAGATGATGATGATTTCCATTTGTTTACCAGGAAATTCTGGCTGGGCAAAAAATAGCCCATTTTCAGTGAAGGTCCAGGAAGAAAAGCTCCACAGAGTAAACACTTGTAACAGTTCAATATATATATCAGATACAAAGTATTTACAGTTCAGTTATCAGTTAGATTACAAGCTGACAACAAGTAAGAGGTACATATTAAAAGAAAAAAGGCTAAGAAATACACATTTCCTTGAATGTGGCTGTACAATTAAAAACTGTTGAGACCAAAATATAGAATCTAGGTTGTTGCCATAGGAGATAGAAGTAGAAGTAGACAGCTGAGAGGTGGAGGAATTGGTGTAAGGTGGGGATAGGTAGGGTAAGGAGTAAGAGCTGATTATGATTAGAGAGGGGTAACAGAAGTATGCCAATAAGTCAACTAAGCAGGATACTTTCACCACTGCTTTAGTAAACTCTAAATCTCAACCCCCAGCACCTAAGAAACCCTAAATGTTTGACAAGATTCCAGGCACTCACAAATTCCTTTACAAAAATCCTTTTTTAGACCCTGCTGTCATTTTTATACAATCTGACAAACCTGGTAATGTCCTACCCTATGATAAGGACAGTAGGGCTACGAACAGGTATGGAAAGAAAGTGTACACCTCTGCTATGTTTTCTTAAATGACCATAAACTATCAAACCCATATGACTAGGTACCTTTTGGCTATTATGTGAGACATGAGTAAACTTTTAACTGACAAGCTTGAATCAGATAGTAAAACATCATTATCTTTGCTTAATTCCAGTATCCAAGTAGTTAGACACTATGTCAAATGCAATTTATGGATGCTGATGATGCATCTTCCAGAGATGCAGTTACCAGGTCTGCCTTAAGGAGGTGCTCTTATTTAATACTCCATTTTTTACCTGAATATGTCAAATGCAAATTATTGGATATCCCCCTAGACAGGGAAAATCTTTTTGGACCTGCTGCTACAGAAATCTTTAAAAGCCTGCAGGAGAGAGGCAAGATAATGCAGGATTTTAAACAGATTTTTCTCTCTTCTGTGCCTATGCTCTATACGAATTGCACTTCAATGCCTCAAGCTATTTTTTCCCGAAAGAATAGACAACAACAAAAGGATAAAAGGTTCACCAAAGTTGAAGGAAAAACTATAAGCCTCAAAAAAGGATTTCTTTCCAGATGAATCTACCAGTTTGACTATGTGCTTCATCCCCTCCTTTCACATCCCCCCATCTTTCTTTATCAAGCAAGTTATCACACTCCCCTCCTGTATGGAGAATAACTGTGAACCAATGGGTGCTCATCAACATATAGAAGGGGTATAAACCAACCCTTTTCAGTATTCTGCATGTTCCCTCAAACCAAAATACACCTGATTTTTCATATTCTGAAAGAATTTTTCCATCAGGGAACCACCAGAAAAAGGTGTTTACTCAAGACTTTTGTTGTCTCCAATAAAGGAGGGCACTTGGAGGCCACTTCTGGATCTATCATTCTTCAGCATCTTCCTAGGGGTCACAAAGTTTAAAATTATGTCTCTTCAAACCTTGCTCTGTATGATTCTTCTTCAAGCCTTTTTCATTACCCTACAGTTCAAAGCTTCATGTCTTCATATTCCAAGCCATCCAGAAAACAGAAAATAGTTAAGGTTATGTGGCTTACAGTTTCACGTTCAATTTTCTGCTTTACCCACTGTCTTTTTTAAAGCATCAAGGGTATTCTGCAAACGCCTCTCCTCACTCACTGATTTGTGCAGGCCGCAAGGTATTCATAGCTATTCCTATCTACAATTATTTTCTCTAAGCTTCTTTGAAAGAAAAACGTATCCTCGATCTCAAGTACAATATGAACTTTTTTCTCTTGCCTTGGCTTTACAATAAACCTGAAAAAGTCTGTAATTCTTCTGTGTCAAGAATGGATCTTTCAAGGTTTCCATCTCAACACTCTCCATGATAGAATTTATTTCACAGGACAAGAAACAGTTTCTGATTGCTTACTTCCAGTCATTCATTCCCCTTGAACTGACCTCAACAAGAGAGATACCGAGAGCTCCTGGGTTATATGACTTCATGCATAAAAACGATATCTTCCTCATGTGGACTCTGGCTAAAAATTCATTGGTACCTGAGGTCTGTTAGGACTTAGCACTAAAACCCATTAAACTCTCCAAATCCTGTATTGCCTTCACAAAGAAGGAATTTCTTTGGTGAATTACCCAGACATCACTCATTCCAGGAGTCCATTTTCTGGGTCTCTTTCCCAATTAGGAAGTCAAGAAGTCTCCTGGGGTGCTTCTGATCAGGCAAGGGGGGGGGGCATGATTGATGAAAATAAAAGTCCACAGAGTTTAGTCTGGTTAGGAGCAAAACATTGTACATAAATGTCAAGAAAATCAAAAAGCTATTAATTCGGCAATTTAGTCTTTGCATAATCTGCACACTACAGAAAACCTTCAAATCCTTATAGGCAATACCACCGTAATATAGTACATTACCAAAAAAGGAGGAACAAAATCTTATTTCTCCTGGAGACCTGCTTTGACATCATGGAAAACTGTTAATCAACACAGTCTCTTTTTCCAAGCAGTTTACATTCCTTCAGAGATGAACACTTTGCTAGATTATTTAAACAGATCCAAACCATACTATCTTAAATGAATGTTAAACAGACAGGTCTTTCTTTAGACTGACCATCAGTGGAGAACTCCACAAATAAATCTGTCTTCCTCTTGCCTGAACAAACAGTTCAAATTATTTGATCAAGTGCCCCTTTGACCACAGGCCTAGAAAATGGACACTATATCATTCTCATGGAAATGGTAATTCCTTTATGCCTTTCATCCCTTTACTTTGACTCCAAAGTTTTGCTCAGAACTATAAGGGACAATCCAAAGATGCTGTTGGTGACCCCCCCCCCCCCCATTTAGCCCAGGTGACATGTTTTCCTCATTGTCTTTCTTCACTTTAATCTTTTCCCCCAAACCAAGGGGAGTCACCAAAAGTTACCCCACAAGGTAACCTTACTCACACAATAGGAGAGCTGTCTCATACACCCATACTTACAAATGATAAAACTCACTTTCTAGGTGATATGATTCTGATACCATTTAGGCACCATC
This sequence comes from Protopterus annectens, assembly GCF_019279795.1. Lineage (NCBI taxonomy): Eukaryota > Metazoa > Chordata > Ceratodontiformes > Protopteridae > Protopterus > Protopterus annectens. Next base: position 129,053,193 of record NC_056741.1, read on the forward strand.
TTCAGGGACAGGAATTACAGGAGGCTGGAAAACCTGCTACAAGAACATCTTATGTTTGAAAAAAGAAAATATTTTCTATCCGGGTTCCAAAAGAGAAAACAAGACCTCTACCACATGCATATTTCTACTGCTCATTAATACTTACTCATTTCAGGACTGACATATTCTTCAGTCAAGGGAAATGTCATATGAGATATTTTGAGGTCAAGCAGTTTTTGAAAGGTGTCATACATATCATGCCACCGGGAAAAAATATACCTCCTCCTCCTTGGGACCTTAAATATGCATTGGAGAAGCTGGTTCTTGTTCCTTTTGAGCCTTCTGCTTCTTCTTCTTCTTCTGCTTCTTCATCCTCTTTAAATTCTGTTCCTTGAAATCAATTGTACAGTTTGCCATTACCTCAGCTGAAAGGGTCTCAAAGTTAAATAGCCCTTTATGGCATCTCCTTCTTTCATAGTTTTCAATAAGGACATGGTGTTCCTTAATATCAGCCTTGCTTTTATTCCTATAGTTGCAAATGAAATTTGTCTAAACAATCAATAAACCTCCCTATGTTCTATTCCAGTCCTCTGTGCTACCTACCATGATATGATGTTGGGCTGCAGGAGAAAATTCATTTCTAGACTAATTTCCTTAGTCAGTTCCTTTTGTTATTCCTTCTGTATGAAACCCCTTCCACACTAAGTTAAATGCTTTTCCATGAGGGCAACAGCATCTTCAGAAAACTGTTTCACGGGTCTGGACTCTAGATCCATTTTACAAGTGACCACCTGCTCTTCCATAGACACTTTTACGAAGTATGATAAAACTGATGCTTTTCCCAGATCCAGGACTGTTTCACCTGCTCTGTCCTAAAACGAATTATGGATTTAATTTCCTCTGCTTTTTCTTCCTTCACCTGACCCTCTAAAAGTTTTGGGAGTTGTCCCACATGTAGTTAATACTGCAGCAGTGATAAATGAAGAACATAGTACAGTTCTGCAAAATCTTACACCGATACAGTAGCTGTCCAATTGGATCAATGCTGCGGTATGAATAGCCTTCCTTTATCTCCCTTCTCTTTTATATTTTTATATATTCCTTTCTGGTTTTGGCTGAGGTGGATTCCTTTTTTCATATCCTCTTCTCTAAGTTAGCAGATAAAACTCGAAAACTCGGCCTTTTGCCTCGACATTTCTGGTCAGGGGCAAGAATGTCCTGAGGATTTACTTGTCCCTATGCCCTTGTGTACTGCTTCACAATCTCGTGATTAAGACGTACATTAGATAAATGGTTTAAGAGGAAAATGTACAAGTTTTCCTTTGCAGTTCAGACATATGGTATCCTTGCTTCATATATGTAGTGAATACTGCAAAAGGGATCAAATCAGACATCTACTGTTATGATAAGATTTTTACACAATTGTACTTTCTCAAACAGAACTGTATTCTTTTCATCCTATAGTAGTACATTGATAATACCCATAGTTGTTGCTGTAACATTATACTGAGATACATAAAATAATCAATCTTTTTGGTTACGGTTTGTTCTAGGTTTCTCATCAGACTGTTTATTATGACTTAGAAAAAGTGATATTACATAGTTCATGTGTGCTCTGAGCTGCACACCTCACTGATTGTAATTGAATCTCTCTGCCATTTCCTACATAACTGGGTGACTATTCTAAGTTACATGATGGTTGACAGATCTAAAGATGTTCCAGATAGTATCTCATCATGCATATATAATTAAATCCAGTAATTATCCTTTGAATCAAAGGTTAGATCGCCTAGCATTTTGCCCATTAGATATTTTGTAATAAGAATACCTTTAAGGCAGCACATCTGCTACAAAATGCACTTTGTACTTAGATATGCATTTATGTTTGTTTAATAATCTTTGCTTTTAAAATACTGACTGCCCAACATGGTGCACTTATGCTTTATTGAACAGTTAACTTATGGCAAATAACATTTGCGGTATCAAGTTACTCTGTGTTTTCTCACACAGTAGTTCCACAGAAGTCATTTGTTCATTCCTCGTAAAACAAAAACAGTGATTTCTTGAGACTGCTTGTGCCACTTTGTGGTCTTTTTTTCTTTTCCCTGTATTATTTGACCATATATTCGTTAACAAATCCAAGATGTGTGGTGGGAGACAGGGGATTGTATAACCTGCAAAAAATATATTTCCATTTTCTGGCATTTGGGTAAATGTGGTTCAAGTTACTTTGATCACTTGTGATTGCTTAAGTACTTTCAGAGGATTTGTATTCCAAACGTACATATTAGAAGCTTGCTATCACTATTTCTACTGATGTAAAGGTGCCCCTTACCTCTAAACCATACCTTATCACTACAGTATCTCCATTTCTAAACGTACATATTAGAAGTCTGCTATCACTATTTCTACTGATGTAAAGGTGCCCCTCACCTCTAAACCATACCTTATCACTACAGTATCTCCATTTCTAAATGTACATATTAGAAGCTTGCTATCACTATTTCTACTGATGTAAAGGTGCCCCTCACCTCTAAACCATACCTTATCACTACAGTATCTCCATTTCTAAATGTACATATTAGAAGCTTGCTATCACTATTTCTACTGATGTAAAGGTGCCCCTCACCTCTAAACCATACCTTATCACAACAGTATCTCCATTTCTAAACGTACATATTAGAAGCTTGCTATCACTATTTCTACTGATGTAAAGGTGCCCCTTACCTCTAAACCATACCTTATCACTATAGTATCTCCATGCAGGAAACTTAACAACAGTTAAGCAGTGCAATCCACCGTAACACTTCAGGTGTCCCCAAAGAGTCTGGTGTATTAAAATTAAACTAATTCAGATAAGAAAATATCAAAAGGCTCAACATTTATATTCTGATGCCGATGCAGAACACATCACATTTGGTGGCTTGCCAGATTATAATGAGCCAGTGGAGAATAACAAAGCTTGCTAAGCCTTAAAAACTATTTTTATAATATTATAAATATTTGATTAGGTGCAATATCAGTCAAAGCAAAAATGATGTAGTGGTGTGCTATTATTTGACCTATCTTTATCTTTAGAAAGTGCACACACATTGCATTTTCTCAGAATTTCATCCAAATTTTTTATGTTATCTCAGTCTGAAAAACTGTCCATTGTGAAGCATACAGCATATCCTTGCAGTAAACTACCTACACCAAAAGTCTTGAGACTATTTACAAAATAATGTATTTAATGAACTTTTCTTGGGGCTCACTCATGTTGGTTTCTCTTCTTGATTTAATATTCTGTATTTGCTTTGTGAGTCTTATGTTTGCCACATATTATAATGTTAAACTGTATATCTCAGAATTTGTTAGTTTATATCATAAAGCTTATATGAATCACATTTTTGAACTGGATAACTATTTTTTTTCCTGAGAAACTAATAATTTAAACAATTTCTTCAATTCTATTTGCAGTCCAACATTTGTACATTGTATAATAAAATCCAAACTACAACAGCTAGGTTTATAGAAAAAAAAGGCAAAACACACACACACACACACACACACACACACAAGGCAGGATAATGAGATATTGTAGAAAATTATTTAACTGAAAAAGTTAAGAAAGGATGAGGCTGTTTCGGATCAGCAGAAGTAAATTTACAAAGAAGAGTTATGTAAAAAGTAGATGGAGCTATGTAAGAGATATAAAGGTGGAACATGATGTATAGCCTCACTGCTCTATGTAGTTTAAGTGAAGAATTGATGTCTCGAGCTAGAAGTTTTTTCTATTGTCATGGAGAGTAGTTACTAGGTTTAAAATGTAAAAAGTGTTTTATTGCTTTATGACTTACTAGCAACTGCACAGTTCTGTAAGATATGTATTTCTTACACAGAGGTGTTAAATTCTGTTAAGTTTCTGTTTAGCCTGGGAACTGAAGTCAGATGACAAAGAGTGATGTCTTCCAAGTTGTCCCAGTAGTAATATTTGATATTAACTTAAAAACTTTCTCAGAGAGAGAGAGAGAGAGAGAGAGACTGTGCATTTTGTATTTTGTCTTGGACCTATCAAGAACATCCACTCATCATCATCTGTATTTGCCTGTCTGTCAGTAAGATTCTGGGCATAGTATCTCTCTTACATATAGATAGGAATATAGCAAAGACTAGTTTACATGTTTTCTGTATTTATTTGAAACTGCCCTGCAATGTTGCTTTAAAATATTTCCTGTGATTTTGAACTCTGGAGTAACTGTGTTTGTCTTCTGAGTATTGTCTTTTTCTTTTGTTATTTATTATTACTACCAAGGATAATGAGTTATGCTGAAGACCTGTAGTACTAGTCCAAACAATACAGAAAAAACAAAGTACAGGTCACCACTGAATCTGTTCTTAGAAACTTCTTCTTTAATAAAAGTAAGCGCTTTCGGAACAATCCTTCATCAGACATAGTTTTAACATCACTAAAACAGCCATTTTTAAAATACAATACATCCAATCATTTACTCTTAAAAGCCCGCCTTTTTTGTAAGACTGGTTTAATAGGTAAGACATCATTAAGCCCAGGTGGTCTATGAGCTCTAAGATCCACAATCCATTTAGATTCAGCTAAAGCTGTTCTATGCTGAATGCCCCCCCCCCTGTCATTAACTGCAATATTTACAATGCATCTAAACTTAAAAGTGTGTGTGGGGTGCTGATTTATATGCCTATATAAGGCATTACTCTCTTGTCCTGTTCTAATATTACTAATATGTTTTAAAATACGGACTTTCAACATGTTGTTTGTCATCCCCACATAAAAACATTCACATTGTTCACAATTGGCCATATACACTAGATGTTTCGCTTACAAGTTGCCCTCCCTTTAAATGAAAATTTTTGTCTCATGTCAGGATGTTGATATTCCGTGTCACTATTGATGTACTTACAAGCCTTGCAATTGCCACAGGGGTATGTGCCTATATTAAATTCAGGAGTATGTCTCCTATCTAAATGTACCTCTTTGCATAACAAGTCCTTGAGATTATTATTCCTTCTATAACGAAATATAGGACGTTCAGCTACTACATCTTTAAGGCCAATGTCACTCCTTAGTATGTTCCAATTGTTTTGGACTATCTTGCATATGTCTTTGATGTTACTACCATATGTAAAAAGGAGTGTGGACTGATCATTGTTATTGCTATGAGCGGCAGTATCTGTCTCTCTATCCTTGATAGGTCTCTGCATCCATGGCCTATTATGCGTCCGTCTATGTATTTTATTATTACTTACTACATTACTGACCATGTCTCTCCTATAACCCCTTTCTGTAAAATGCTGGCTCAACTTGGATAACTCTCCCTCACAACACACATCTTCTGAACAAACCCTAGATATCCTGCCCACTTGGCTCTTGACAATATTGGGAAAGATATATCTAGGGTGCATACTGTCATAAGATAACAGTGTATTCCGCCAACACTGTTTCCTATGTAGTTTGGAAGTGAAACCATGGTCACTCTGTTCCACACAAACATGCAGAAACTCAATCTGGGTAAAGGAAGTCTTAGAACTAAAGGTCAAAAAAGTAGTGGTAGTATGCAAAAAAGCCAAGAACCTCTCAAAGGTGGATGGATCCCCATCCCACAAAATAAAGACATCGTCCACAAATCTGACATACAGGGCTACATATTTTCCCCATTCCTGATTATTAAGGATTGCCTCAGTTTCCCATTTAGACAAAACCAGATTAGCATAAGTATTGGCACAGGGGGTACCCATGGCCACCCCCTGTGCCTGTCTAAATATAGACCCAGGTCCTATAAAGACATTGTTGTGCAAGACCAAAGATAATAAGTCCTGCACTGTTTGTCGCTTGTTTTCAGTCGCTCCCAATCTACTTATAACCTCTCCCACTGCTGTTATCCCATACTGATGTTCTATAACAGTAAATAAACTGTTGACATCCAATGTAGCCATCAGAAATCTATTCCCATTACGTTTGGTAACTGCGGCTAAAAGCCTCAAGAATTGCCCTGTGTCCCTAAGTATATTGTCTAACTTATCTAAATATGGTTTCAATGTAAATTCCAACCATATAGAAATGTTTTCCGTGACCCACCCTCTCCCCGAAACAATGGGTCTGAGTGGTGGGTCCGTCAATGACTTATGTATCTTAGGCAGGGCTTTAAATATAGGCGTAACTGGTTTATCTATCTTTAAGAACTCATATACTTCTTGTTCTATCACACCTCTTTCTAATAGGTGATAAAGCTTACTATGTACATTGTCTATGATCATTCTAATTTGTAGTGGATTGATGGACTCATATGCACCATCTGATGTTAATGTCTCTTTCAATTTGTTCTCATACCAGTGCGTATCTAACACTACAATGGCTCCCCCCTTATCTGCCATCTTGATGGTTATTTCTTTTCTATCCATAAGCCCATGCAGGGCAGTCCTTTGCGTGGGTGTAAGATTGTAATAACCATGTGCACTTCGTCCTTCAAAATATTTAAAAAGGTCATTTTCACAACCATTCATAAACAAGTTGAGTGTAGGTGTAAAGTTAGGAGCAAAAGTACTAGGTTTCCTGGGTCCTAAAACACCTCTAGCTTGATTGTCAAAAATCAATTTGAGCATAACACCCCTACAAAACAACATTAAGTCAAAAACAATATCACTGTATACACATTGCTTGCTGGGGACAAAGGTCAAGCCCTTATTTTAAAACATCTATCTCATCAGTGCTTAACTCAAATTGTGATAAGTTATATACAATATTATTGCACATACTAAAAGTCACTGTACAGTCCTCCGACGCTTGTCCGTATTCCTGTCCTCGCTTAAGGACCTCTTTCCTGCTCCTCTCCTCCTCACAGGAGCTGGTAAGTTTCCCAAAAAATGTAGGGACCCTGCATAAGTTTTCGGTCGAGCCCCTGTTTGTTCATCGCTCTCCCTTGCTGTAGCCATCTCAGAGCTGGAAGCTCCCCCAGGAGTTAATACATGTTCCGCCAAACGCGGAAAATGTGTCTCACTGTTAGAAAACACATTGTCCATATGCAAGGTATTGCTGTTACTCGAGGCAGTATCCTCCGTAACATCCCTTGCATGTGCATAGCTCGTTTCAGCAACCGCATTGCTCATACATTGGGGCGTTCCTCCTGCGATGTTCCTTGCCTCCATTCCAGGTAGTAAAGACTGTGTAACAACAGTTCTAGCCCCCGGTGAAACCGTATCCGCTATGGTTGCTGCTGAGTGTGACTCTGAGACCTGCGTGGTCTCTGTGCGTGTTGTCATCGTCACCAGAGGACGTCTCTCCGTAGCATTAGCACGTTCCATGAATCTGGGCCAAACGAAGATGTTTCCTTCAGTGAAATCGGAGTGATCTCTCCTGATTTTACTTAACTTAGTTTCTTTAAGTTTATCTGCTTCCTTCGATAAATGAAGCAGGGCTGAAGAAAGTCTCTCCTTACTTTTATCGTCGGAAAAGTCTGTCTGTAGTCTCAAGTGTATAGAAGCTACCTCTTGCTTCAAGTTGGCCAATTCAGGTGCAAAAAAATTGATTAACAGCTTCATATACTCCATGCTCGTATGTAGGTTGAGAGCCTGCCATTGTGCTAACAAATCGGGGTATCTATCACCCTGTGCTGGCATGCACAGGACTCTCATACCCCTAGGGACAATGCCATACTTAATACAAGCTTCTAGATGAAAAGCCTGCCACTGCAGGCGCTGCATTTTACCCGCCTTGAAGTTCCACTCTGAGTAAATCCTCAAAGGCTCTGTCCACTGCTGCTGGTGCTTTTCTTCCATGTAATCCTTCCCTCTGGATACCAAGACCCAAATCAAGGAGCAGATTGCCCAAAGTGTCTGCTTCTACGCCAGATTTGCCATAAACAATTCCTCCAAGGGCACCATATGAAGCAGTTACTGTGTCCTCTTTAGTATGTGTAACATGTTCAGCAGGCATAACGTCACCAAAAGTGAAACAAAATACTACCAAGGATAATGAGTTATGCTGAAGACCTGTAGTACTAGTCCAAACAATACAGAAAAAACAAAGTACAGGTCACCACTGAATCTGTTCTTAGAAACTTCTTCTTTAATAAAAGTAAGCGCTTTCGGAACAATCCTTCATCAGACATAGTTTTAACATCACTAAAACAGCCATTTTTAAAATACAATACATCCAATCATTTACTCTTAAAAGTCCGCCTTTTTTGTAAGACTGGTTTAATAGGTAAGACATCATTAAGCCCAGGTGGTCTATGAGCTCTAAGATCCACAATCCATTTAGATTCAGCTAAAGCTGTTCTATGCTGAATGCCCCCCCCTGTCATTAACTGCAATATTTACAATGCATCTAAACTTAAAAGTGTGTGTGGGGTGCTGATTTATATGCCTATATAAGGCATTACTCTCTTGTCCTGTTCTAATATTACTAATATGTTGTAAAATACGGACTTTCAACATGTTGTTTGTCATCCCCACATAAAAACATTCACATTGTTCACAATTGGCCATATACACTAGATGTTTCGTTTTACAAGTTGCCCTCCCTTTAAATGAAAATTTTTGTCTCATGTCAGGATGTTTCTAGTTAATCAGCTTGGCTGCTGTGCGTCCCGAACCAGGCACTGTACGGAAATTTAGATTTGCTAGGTGGACCCTGTACTCACTGGCATTAACTGACTCTGCCCTACGGGAAGACCTGAACTCTGCCTACTGAACCCCATCCCTCATCTTAAGGAAATCTACCATTACAGATTGTGAAATTTGCTAGGTGGACCCTGTACTCACTGGCATTAACTGACTCTGCCCTACGGGAAGACCTGAACTCTGCCTACTGAACCCCATCCCTCATCTTAAGGGAAATCTACCATTACAGATTGTGAAATTTGCTAGGTGGACCCTGTACTCACTGGCATTAACTGACTCTGCCCTACGGGAAGACCTGAACTCTGCCTACTGAACCCCATCCCTCATCTTAAGGAAATCTACCATTACAGATTGTGAAATTTGCTAGGTGGACCCTGTACTCACTGGCATTAACTGACTCTGCCTCACGGAAGACCTGAACTCTGCCTACTGAACCCCATCCTCATCTTAAGAAATCTAGGATTACAGATTGTGAAATTTGCTAGGTGGACCCTGTACTCACTGGCATTAACTGACTCTGCCCTACGGGAAGACCTGAACTCTGCCTACTGAACCCCATCCCTCATCTTAAGGGAAATCTACCATTACAGATTGTGAAATTTGCTAGGTGGACCCTGTACTCACTGGCATTAACTGACTCTGCCCTACGGGAAGACCTGAACTCTGCCTACTGAACCCCATCCTCATCTTAAGGGAAATCTACCATTACAGATTGTGAAATTTGCTAGGTGGACCCTGTACTCACTGGCATTAACTGACTCTGCCCACGGGAAGACCTGAACTCTGCCTACTGAACCCCATCCCTCATCTTAAGGGAAATCTACCATTACAGATTGTGAAAGTATGTTATTTTCATATGTGTCATCCATTAACTCTGACCTGTGTATCCTAGTTTAGCTACCTGCCCAGGACTGCCAGCAGCCAATAGCCCCTGTCTTCTCCACATTCTAACCTAGTCTCCCATTTTATTCTCTCCTCAAAGCTACTACTGTGATTTTCTTTATCTACATTTCACTAACTCATACCTCTCTCACCTCGTTCTTACCTGCATAACTGTGATATTTATTCCTTTTGGCCACCAGGTGGCTTCCTACTATTACCTGGATTGCTCCCTTTTGGGTTATTTCTTAACCCTCAAATACCTTTGTTCTGAACCTGTATCCTCTCTCTCTCTGCTTCACATTTTCTTTACTCTTGACCCTGCCTCATCACCCTTCTAGTAAAGTTACTGCTACAACCTGTACATCTTCTCAGATTACAGCTCATTACACAAACTATACCTTTTATCTGATATAAACCTACCTGCTGTTTCCACAGCTCACAGATTGTTTTTTCTGGGCCTCACTACTCTTTTGTGTCCTGTTTCTACTTTGTTACCCTCTCCTCTATAGTATTGCTCACTAGAATCCTCCTTAGCTCACCTAGCTACCTTCTGCATATTCCCTCCCATAAAGCTCCTCACCCCATTTCTCTCTGTCTTACCTTTCACATATCTACTCTACTCCTACTTCTCCTACACTCCACCCACTTCTACAGCCCACCCCCTTCCAGATCTTAACTATTCTCTCTCTCTCATTTTTTTCCCGCCCATGACCTGTATTCTGTGCTCATCCCCTATACCCTCCCCAAGCTACCTAAGATACCTTATAAATATATCCCTACACCCCTGGCCGCCATCTTTCCTTTCTAGTTAATCAGCTTGGCTGCTGTGCGTCCCGAACCAGGCACTGTACGGAAATTTAGAGTAAGCTCTACTTCAGATTGTTGCTTTAAATGTTTAGGATATATACTTATTTTTCATTACACCTGTAGTTTCTACTCTGTGTATCCACTATATGTACATGGACATGTGCTACGGATCAGTGTAGCTGCTATGTTTGTTTTACGCTGCATTTGAAAGCTTGTTATCTGATTATATTTATGTCCTATATTTCTGTATATTTTGAACTTCATCTCTTTAAGAAACAATGTTAGGTTGTTGATCCACCACTTACATTTTTGTGCTGTGTTACTTTAGACTTCAGATACCTTATGCTAAGTTATCACATGCTGATTAAAAGCTAATAGCAATATATCGTGCTTCCTAACCATTACCGCAGAGAGACATACTGCGCTTTTAATTGGTCTGTTGAAACCACTCATAAAGCCTAGCGACTCTTGGATTAAAGCATGTATTGTATTTTTAGAGTATGCTGATAGCTCCTATCACCAGCATACCGGTTATTTACCGGAGCCTTAACAGGATCTATCCGTGGGTCATCGTAGGTACTACCTCTCATTGAGATTAATTCCACCTCATTGCAAGCATTTTGCTCGTAGTAGCGTTTTTAGCCGTGGGTCATTGTAGGCACTACCTCTCATTGTGATTAATTCCACCTCACTGCAAGCGTTTTGCTCGTAGTAGCATTTTTATTTAACCTTACCTTATAACGCAACTAAACCGCGCTACATATTATTTGGCGCCTTTTTAGTCCTGATACTACATAGTAGTCATTTTAATGAAACCTGTTTGTACTAGGGTTGATGATTAACTACCTCTCATTGTGATTAATTTCCACCTCACTGCAAGCATTTTGCTCGTAGTAGCGCTCTTATTTAACAATACCTTATAACGCGACTAAACCGCACTACATATTATTTGGCGCCTTTTTAGTCCTGATACTCATAAGTAGTCTTTTTAAGGAAACCTTTTGTACTAGGGTTAATGATTATTGCCTGATAGATAAGCTAACCAGCTTCTATTCTCTTGGCGTAAACAAGCACAACACCTTCTAGATAGGTTAAATACAGATAAGTTGTATACCTCTCTATGTATCCAACCCTCAGGCTAATGTTAGAGTTCTTTGCTCAACAGTAGCGTAGTAGTGTTGAATGTTGTCGACTGTTATATCCTATGGACCTGTTTCAATTGGAATAACTAATGAAGCTATGCTTACTTATACTGCTATTCTCATGTTTTAACTATGAATACTCAAACACTGATTGTAGTTACTTTTACACTGTGAATGAAACTGTATATCAGATACCTGTTTAAGTAGAATATTGTTAACTATTGACAACTGCTCTCTTATTTACTCTGTTTTGACTTACTATCTTCCTCTCTCTCTGTCCTATTTTAATAGTTTGCTAGGTGGACCCTGTACTCACTGGCATTAACTGACTCTGCCCTACGGGAAGACCTGAACTCTGCCTACTGAACCCCATCCCTCATCTTAAGGGAAATCTACCATTACAGATTGTGAAAGTATGTTATTTTCATATGTGTCATCCATTAACTCTGACCTGTGTATCCTAGTTTAGCTACCTGCCCAGGACTGCCAGCAGCCAATAGCCCCTGTCTTCTCCACATTCTAACCTAGTCTCCCATTTTATTCTCTCCTCAAAGCTACTACTGTGATTTTTCTTTATCTACATTTCACTAACTCATACCTCTCTCACCTCGTTCTTACCTGCATAACTGTGATATTTATTCCTTTTGGCCACCAGGTGGCTTCCTACTATTACCTGGATTGCTCCCTTTTGGGTTATTTCTTAACCCTCAAATACCTTTGTTCTGAACCTGTATCCTCTCTCTCTGCTTCACATTTTCTTTACTCTTGACCCTGCCTCATCACCCTTCTAGTAAAGTTACTGCTACAACCTGTACATCTTCTCAGATTACAGCTCATTACACAAACTATACCTTTTTATCTGATATAAACCTACCTGCTGTTTCCACAGCTCACAGATTGTTTTTTCTGGGCCTCACTACTCTTTTTTTGTAGCTTCCCGCTCCGTTCGCCCTCTTGGGCTCACTCCGCTCCCCTCCCTGCCCCCAAATCCCACCCGCCCCTGCCACCTGTACATTTATACACTCATAGGCACACCCTCACTTCTAACCACCAATCACATCCTGCCTCTTAAGCACACCCCACTCTAAACACCAATCATATCTTGCACTTGTCTCCACCCCTTCATATACTGCCTCCTCCCTCCCCACTTAACTTCCTTACCTACTCTCTGATATTTTCCCTCCATCTAATTATTCCAACTCTATTACTGCATCTCCTATCATGTCTAATAAATACAGACCTTTTGCTACTACTAACACTCCTAACTACTCTCACCTCTGCCTATCTTTTAACCTCCTCGAACTACCACTACCATTTATACTTACTATCCCATTCAAACAAACCCTGGCAACTCCTACCTCCATCTATAAGCTATCTTAACCCCACTTATAAGACCTCCTACCTTAAACCTAAATATCACCGTCTCTCTCACATTAAATACCTTATTCATAACCTTAAAAAACATGTTAACTACCATTGTAAACCTCCTCAATTTTACAACCCAATACTAATGTCCTCATTAATTGATGGAGACATCCACCCTAATCCTGGCCCTAACCCATCCCCAAAATTTGCTAATAGCCACATACTCAGAACAAAACCAACACCATTAACCAAACCCCCCAAATCACTATCTATTGCTCAACTAAATATACGTAGCATTTGCAACAAAATACCACTAATTCATGCTCTTCTAGATGTTCAACAGTTTGACATTCTCTGTCTAACTGAAACCTGGCTCAAACCTACAATAAAGGATAATGAAATTACTCCCCCAGGCTACAACATCCTTAGACATGACCGCTTATACAAAAAAGGTGGTGGGGTCGCTGTCCTCTATAAAACTGGACTACAAATAAGTAAAGCAAATCTTAACCTTCCATCTGACATAAATGCCGAAATAATAATTTCAAAACTTCACCTCAACCCTCACAAAACAATTAATATTATCTGTACTTATCTTCCCCCAGGTAAAAATCCTGCCATACTAGAAGACCTGTTAAATTGGCTTTCACTAAACCTCCTACAAGAAACAATACTTTTAGGAGACTTTAATATTGACTGGAACTTATGTAAACATACCAACCCACCACCCACATTAACCTACATGGCTTCTCTCAAATCATTAACTCACCAACAAGAATAAACAAACTTAATAATAAAGAAACCATACTTGACTGGATATTAACAAATAGTCCACAGCAAAATATACAACAGGAACTCTCCCAGATGACCTCAGTGACCACTCCCTAACATATATTATCAGGCATAAAACAAATGTTGCTATCCCCAGCCAAGTCAGAACATGCCGTAGCAAAAAATATTTTGACCCCAATCTGTTTCATAATGAACTTATGCATGTTAACTGGTCACCCCTGAAATCTCTCCCTATAGATGAAGCTGTTACGCACTTTAATAATACTTTTCTAGACATCCTAGAACATCATGCCCCAATGCGTTCTATCGTATGATGAAACCCAAAACTGCCCAATGGCTCTCAAAAGAAACTAAAACACTAATCCTTAGCAGGAACAAAGCCTGGGCTAAATGGTGAACCACAAAAAACATAACTGATCACCTCACTTTTAGACAACAAAGAAATGTGACAAAAAAAGCCATTCTACAAGATAAAAAGAACTTTTATACACAGCTTCAACATTCATCCCTTAACCAACCACATAAATTTTGGTCCTCTATTAACATGCTGTTATCCCCGGGCAAAGTTGCCACACCAAACCCACTAGACTCTAACCCTGACAACCCACTACAAACAGCTAATGCTTTTAATACCTTCTTTACTTCAGCCATATTAAAACTAGCTAAACAACAAAGCCCTGATACCTCCAAACTACAAACCCTATACTCCCTCCCTCCATTTCACCTAAAGCCTATACCAACCTCTTATATATTGTCCTTGCTTCAAAACTAAAACCCATAACCCCCTCGGCTGACAATTTACCAGCAGAATACCTCCAAATAGGAGTTAAGGCTGTAGCCTACCCCATCTCTATACTGATCAACAGGACCATAAAAGAAGGTACTATCCCATCACTCTGGAAAATCTCTCATATTATCCCTCTGTTCAAAGGAGGTGACTCTACTGAGTATTCCAACTTCCCCTATAGCACTACTATCTCCTCTTGCAAAAATAATGGAGAAATGCATCCACAAACAGATACTTAATCACCTACTAAGCCACATCCTCCTTGCTAACTGGCAACATGGGTTTCGACCATTCCATAGCACTACCACAGCCTTATTAGCCTTTATTGACTCTATTAACACAAACCGCAACAATAACACTTCTTCTTCTGCTTTCTTTGTAGACCTGTCTAAAGCCTTTGATATGGTCAATCATGAACTTCTCCTCCATCGTCTAAAATCCCTCTCTCTAGACGATCATGCCCTAAGCTGGTTCATATCCTATCTGGATAACCGTAAACAGGCAGTACTCTGAATAAACATCTCTCTGATCTCCTCCCAACTTCATAGGGGTCCCTCAGGGCTCTATCTTAGGTCCCCTGCTATTCTCCATTTTTATAAATGACCTTCATCTAGCCATTACCCAATCAACTTGCATTCAGTATGCAGATGACACGACCATAATCTGCTCAGCCTCAACACAGACTGAGCTGCACACTCTCACACAAAAACTTTCACTACTATAGAGCAATGGTTCTCCAATCATTGTCTTCTCCTCAACCCTAAGAAAACCAAACTCCTGCTCTTGCACTCACATGTCCCTTCTATTAACTTCACACTTACATCCAATGATGGTACCCTCATCTCTCCAGACCAAGCCACTAAACTCTTGGGTATTACTATTGACAATCAACTAAAATTTGACACTCATATCAACTCTACAATAAAAGCTACTAACAGAAAACTTGGTTCTCTCTACAGAATCAAATCTTTCCTAACTCCCAAAGCTAAAACTACCATAGCTAGATCACATCTAATATCTACCCTACTATACGCTTCACCCATTTACACTAACCTTTCTAAGTATAACCTCAACAAACTAGCTTCATCATACAACAACATTGCTAGATTTGCTACAGATTCTCCTTATAGGACTCATCATTGTCTTAATCTTAAAAAACTAGGCTGGCTAGAACTACCCACCTAATACAATCTTACCAACTTACTGTGCCCATAAAGCCCTTTATCACCCTGACAACACTCCTATGCTCTCCTCTCTCATTCAACCCTACAAAACCTGAAGAACCTACGCTCTTCTAACAAGATACTGATTCAAACTTCCCTATCTAATAACTCAGCAGGTGACTCCACATTCTCCAACTCAGTTGGCAAAATATGGAACCAACTACCTCAAGACCTCACTACCACAACCTCACTCCCATTATTTAAAGCTAAACTAAAACTTTTCCTTTCCAATCACTGGCTATGCTCTTGTAACAACCCTGACTAACCGTTTTTTTCTTTCAGCCATCTGCTTCTTTCATCCCCTCACTTCTTTTTCTCATTTCCAGCTCACCTGAGTTCCCTTTTCATAAGTGTCCCTGTGACTCTTTCTTAAAATAGAAATATATCTATTTTTTTCTCAACTTCTTACAATGCCGCAATACACTACCCTAGTTGTTTATTTAACTTGACTTTTTGTCTCCTACTAAGCCTCATACTGAACTCTATTGCTTATGTTTATATAACTTGTAGCAGGTTTAATGTATGTTCTATAGTATTGTATAATGTATGTTCTATAGTATTGTATAATTTTGTGTTCCTCCACTGTGTGACATTTTTAACTTGTTTTAGTAGATTGTAGTGGAGCTTTTCTCCTCGGGCCTCCACTGAAAATGGACATGTATCCAGTTGGACTAGCCCGGTTAACAAATGTAAAATAAATAAATAAAATAAAATGTTGATATTCCGTGTCACTATTGATGTACTTACAAGCCTTGCAATTGCCACAGGGGTATGTGCCTATATTAAATTCAGGAGTATGTCTCCTATCTAAATGTACCTCTTTGCATAACAAGTCCTTGAGGTTGTTATTCCTTCTATAACGAAATGTGGGACGTTCAGCTACTACTTCTTTAAGACCAATATCACTTCTTAATATATTCCAATTGTTTTGAACAATCTGACATATGTCCTTGATGTTACTGCCATATGTAAAAAGAAGTGTAGGTTGATCATTCTTCTTACTATGAGGGACATTACCTGTCCCTGTATCCTTAACAGGTCTCTGCATCCATGGCTTGTGATATGTCTGTCTATGTATTATGTTATTACTTACTACATTACTGACCATGTCTCTCCTATAACCCCTTTCTGTAAAGTGTTGGCTCAACTTGGATAACTCTCCCTCACAACACACATCTTCTGAACACACCCTAGATATCCTACCCACTTGGCTCTTGACAATATTGGGAAAGATATATCTAGGGTGCATACTTCAAAAAAAAGGATTAAACCCAAATTTGGGGGAAAAATTCCCGCCCCCCCAACCAACTTGGGGTTTCCTATTGTTTTTAAAAAAAAAAAAAAATTTTTTTTTTGG
>NC_056741.1:129070660-129185459 GCF_019279795.1 Protopterus annectens
ATCCCAATAGAAGAGAGGGGGATCTAGTAGGGTCTCTTGAATTGAATGAATTAAAGTGGATTTTAAACCTTAGGGCCCATATAGAGCCTGGTTTGAATTCGGCCCTAAGTATTAGACCTGCACTTTTATAGACAACAAATGGTTTTAGATTACTACTAACATTTAATGTTTTAATTTATTCATGATTGATTTTCATTCACATTTAGATTTTCTATGTGATGACCTTGGGGTTTTGTTGGCCATAGGTGTTTTTTATTACACCTACCCAGTCAGGGTGATTGGTTCCATCTTTTTTGTTTTTCCCGTTTGCTCCCCCCCCCCTTTTTTCCCAGCCTTTCCCTTCACCCCTTATGTAGACCACACTTGCCCTCAGAGTGAGTGTATAATTTTTACATATGGTGGATATAGAATGATGTGTTTTATGCTGTTTAATTTTATGATAATGTTTCAATTCTGATTGGAGCTTGGAAGCAGGACTTCTACTAAATATTTTTGTATTGAGACAAAGTTTTTTAAAGGCTTTATAAACTGTTAGTAATAGTATTATGATATAACTATATTACTTCTGACTAAACTGGATATAATTTAGAGCAAGCATTAGTTTCTATGACTGCTCTGAATGGAGTTAAGTCTTGTCAGTGCATGTCAAATTGTTTGATTGTTAAATCATTTGTTAATTAGGGTGTGTACTTTTGTATATAAGGACAATGATTAGCCCTGTTTAATGTAACCTGATGAAGCGCACTAGTAAAGTGCGTGAAAGCGCTTGTTCTTCTCTCAAAATAAAATAACTTGTTTATTTTTACATCGTGGTGGTTCCAGTGATTTATCAGCTATAGGCTCTACAGACATGTCACAACACAGAGTAACAGACACCTGTGTGACAGTGCATAGCCAAAACCAATGTGAACACAGACACATGTGGTAGCTAGTGTAATATTACAGTATACGGACTATCTGATCAACACCATCCTCATATGTGCCACTCACACACTAACCCTACATATACTGGGCCATTACACAGTGTGGTCCAATGCCTGTCAGTGTATGGGACATGTGTGTGTTTGGTCTACAAACATGTAAGCTGATAGGGTAACATACAGTAGAGCAGCATGTAACATCAGATAGAATAGGACCAAGAACAATGACATTTACCACAGTCTGTACATAGTCCAAGGTACATATTCACATTAGACACACAGTTGACAATCACCATAAGTACACAGACCTCAGTACTGTACACACAACCACAGTATGCCCACATTATGTCCTCAAAGAGAACCCCTACTATACATAACATATGTCGCAGTCTGATATCCCATTGGTTTGTTATCAGATATGATGTCAATATGGCGTAGAAGACATATGCACCTCTTACTGCATGACATATGTACACAGGTTGACAGAGTTATGGCTGGAGGCACAAACACAGGGCCATTATTGACATGTTGCTGTGATAACCTCATACATTTACTGTTGTAACAGGGCTTGTGTGGCATATGTCCTATGAAGGATATGAGGTCAGTAACTCTCATGGCTGTCACACTCTGCAATCCTCACACTATGCTTCTGCAGTTCACAGATAGGTGCTCTGTGGGTAGCACAAGAAACAAAAGGCACCACCCACTGCCCAGTCTGCAGATGCCCTACAGATGGGGGTTTACTCAGAAATATAGCACTGTATAACAGGTATTAAAACATGTAGAACAGCCATATCCACACACACACACACACACACACACACACACACACACACACACACACACACACACACACACACACACACACATACACACACACCCTGTTAAAAAAACATTACTACAAATGCAGAATAGCAACACTTACATTATGTAGTCATGTCAGGCACATCCTCCTCCTGTGTTTTGGTCTGTTTCCACAGTGTATGTTGTTAGAGGTAAATCCCCACTCCATCTGTGATGCTGTTTGCCAAACAACAGATCTAGGTCCTGCTCACAGTGAATGAAAAGGCACAACACCAACATGATGTTCCTAGATATTGGAGTGTGTTTCCATGCAATTGGCTATGGGAATGTTACCACAGCTGTTCCACATGCAATCAGCTAGTGGAGGGCTGAAATTCATGCAGAGGCCATCAGCTGATCATGAGCATCACTTAAAATACACATGCTGCCGCATAAGTAAAGCAGGTGTAAGTCTCCACATCAACCAGATAGGGAGTGAGAGAGGCAGACAGAAGCAAAGATAAGTCAGGGAGGGGTGGGAGAGTACAACATAAGCATGTTTCTGTCACACACCTACCAGTACAGAGTATCAAACTCCTGACTATGTATTGCTACCACATGTCTATGTAGTTATTGGATTACCCACATAGGTTACATGTTGAGGAGCTCTCCAAACGTATATGTGATGGTGAGTGACATCTGCAACAGTGATATGGTAGCTATACGGTAGGTGTAGTACACATGCCCCTCCACATGAACAGGTGTCAGCATCAACACAGCCACACTCTGTCAGGGACCCACACACATTGACACACTTGGCAGGGTCAGGAATACAACTCCTCACTAGTTAGTTTGCCACAATACAGTACTGTGCAGGTATCACATGCACCACAGGGGTTATCTGGAGGTTATATGGGCAAAGGGTATGTGTAGGTGTCTGACATCAGACAGCATGCTTCAGTATGCCAATGGGGGTTATAGTGAGTGAATGTGGTCATAAGCATCATACACCACACACACAGACACATGGTGCCAGTACTGACATGCATGGGTGCATTGCTTCACGGGTGTGTAGTGGTCAACTGTGCCAGATGGCTATACAAGGCTAGGTGATGGGTATACCTTGGCATCAGGCCACATGACAATGGTCTGCAGTGTAGCTCAGGGGTGTAGTGTCTGGGTTGGCCCACACTGGTGGGTATTGTATTCACCATCCAGTCACCTGGGTAACTATATTGTGTGGCCATTGCTGTACATTGCTTGCCATGTATATGTTTTTTAGTCCATGACATGGACAGTGTCTGGGATGTGCACATGTCCCACATGCATGTACAGTGACATGTGGAACTGTAGCTGGGGTGTCTGGTCCATGTTGTGTACACAGATTGTTATCATCAGATGTGCCAGTCCTGACCTCGTGATGGGAACTGGTAATGGACAGCAGATTGACCCTGCACCTACACTGATAGGATGATACAGGTATTCCCTGGTGTCAGTGGCATCTGTCCATACAGGGCATGTGTTTAAGGCATGGAATGTCTTTTGTGGGTCACATTTGATGTCACCACAGGTGTTGTAGATGTCCAGTCAGGAACATAATTAAGGTGTACTGTCTGCATGTGCGTGCCTCTTGGACTAATGGACAGGGTGCCATGCTTTCTGTAGTCCATTGCAATCACACCATGGTTACTATCTGTGGGCAATATGCATAGTACTACCAACATAGCAGTTGTTGCCTAAACAATTGTGTTTGTGTATGAGACATGGGTTGAGAGTGTTCTCTGGGTAATACAAGGGTTGCTAACTTTGTTCACCAGGCCTTTATGTCACATGTAGGGGTATGGATTGGCACCCCAGCCTCTCAGCTATTTCATATCTGTTATCCCTGTAAGGTGGGCATTGTGACATATACTAGGCCACCATATAAGAAATTTGCAAAACCCACTCTACAATGAGTCCAGTTGTTACACACTCATAGCCACCTACACACAGGATGCAAATGACAAACACAGACACACACCTGCCTTGTCTGGGATTAGAACTCCTACCTAACTAGTGTATTACACTACAGTACTATGCAGTTATAGGATGCACCATGGAGATTACTGGATTCTTCCCCAAAGATGTATTTCACAGAGAATGACATCAGCAGACTTGCCAAAGTAGGGCATTTGAATTGCAGTGAGCATGACTAGCCTAAAAAGCATTGCTTCCTACACAGACATAGAAACACACACACACAAACATCCACACCTGCCATGTGTGGGAATGGAACCCCTACCAGAGTACTATATCACACTACAGCATTATGCTGATAAATGACACGTCATGGAGATTATTAGGCTGCACCTTACTCAAAGATGTATTTCACAGTGAATGACATCAGCAGCCTTGCCAAAGTAGGGCATTTTATCTGTAGGAGTGCGACTAGCCTAAAATACATTGCTCCCTACACAAAGTAACACACATACAAACCTCTACACTTGCCATGTGTGGGACTAGAACCCCTACAACAGTTGTATATCACACAACAGCATTACACTGTTATAGGACAAGCCACAGAGATTACTGGGCTGCACTTTTCCCAAAGGTGTATTTCTCAGTGAATGACATCAGCAGCCTTGTCAAAGTAGGGGATTTGAATTGTAGTGATGTTTCAAGCCTAAAAAGCATTGCTCCATACACAGACAGGGACACACAAACACACAGTTGTCATGTCTGGGATTAGAACCTAACTTGTTTATCATACTACAGTAGTACGCAGTTATAGGATGCACTACAGAGATTACTAGGCTATATCTTTCCCAATGGAGTATTTCACAGTGAATGACATGAGCAGCCTTGCCAAAGTAGGGCATTTGAATTGTAGTGAGTATGACTAGCCTAAAAAGCATTGCTCCCTACACAGACAATCACACACACACACACACACACACACACACACACACACACACACACACACACACACACACACACACACACAAACACACACACAAACAAACAAACAAACAAACAAACAAACAAACACACACACACACACACACACACACACACACACACACACACACACACACACACACACACACACACACACACACACACACCATGTCTGGAATTAGAACTCATACCTAACTAGTTTATCACACTACAGCAGTACCCAGTTATAGTGCAATCCACAGAGATTACTGGGCTAAACCTTTCCTAAAAGTGTATTTCACAGTGAATGGCATCAGCAACCTTTCCAAAGTGGGACATTTATATTGTAGTGAACGTGACTAGTCTAAAAAGCATTGCTCCCTACAAAGACAGAGACACACACACACACACACACACACACACACACACACACACACACACACACACACACACACACACACACACACACACACAGTTAAGAACAAACAAGCACTGATAAAACTTTACTTGAGCTGTGTTTTGATCGACAATAAATTCAGTGGAATACCTTCTCTTTGGTTGCAAATCAGTGCTTGTTTGTTCTTAGTTGTTGGAGGTTCGTTTATTGGTGGTAATTTGTTTAGTTCGACACACACACAGTTGCCATGCCTGGGATTAGAACTGCTACCTAACTAGTTTATCACACTACAGCAGTACACAGTTATAGGATGCACCACAGAGATTACTGGGTTACACCTTTCCTAAAAGTGCATTTCACAGTGAATAACATCAACAGCTTTTCCAAAGTAGGGCATTTGTATTGTAGTGAGCGTGACTAGCCTAAAAAGCATTGCTCCCTACACAGACACACACACACACACACACACACACACACACACACACACACACACACACACACACACACACACACACACACATACACACATGCACACACACACAGTTGCCATGTCTGGAATTAGAACTCCTACCTGACTAGTTTATCACACTACAGCATTACATAGTTTTAGGACACATCATAGAGATTACTCTGCTACTCCCTTCCCAAAGGTGTATTTCAAAGTGGATGACATCAGCAGGCTTGTCATAGTAGAGCTATGGGGAGGGCAGTGTGTGTGCATGAGCCATAACCCATTCATCTAAAGGTTGACACACCACATGTGAGCACACGCATGGTTATATTCCGCAGGTACATGTATACAGCTGCTAGATGCCTACTGCCTTGTACAGTCATGTTGCACAGCTAGCACGTGCACCACATAGTCTGTAATGCTGACGGATACCGGTGGATATCTACAGTGAGTGACATTAACACATCATGTGGTTGTAGCCATTTGGCTGTGTGCTGGTTGGGACAGGCCTCATGATGGATGGCTCTTTGTCACAGTCACTCTTCCACACATCTACATATGTCTACTTTTGGCTTATTATAGTGTGTTGTCCTTGGATATGTCTGTATTTCTATCCACTGTGTGTGCAAAGCATGTGGTGCATACTGAGGAGTGTATGCACTAACATCTGCAACTGTCAGATATGTATGGTCCACTGTTGTTTGCAGACATGGGCTTCATTTAAGTGTACGAGCATGCCCAGTATGACCTTTCAGTATGTTGTTGTCTGACATTGCCTTCATTTCTCTAAGTGTGTGAGAATGCCCAGTATGCCCTTCTGTATTGAATGTGTGGATCCATTCCAGGTAGTTTGTACTCCAGTGCAGTTCTTTGTGTTGTACACCTATAGGTAGCTGACTGTTTCTGCAGGGCATCTGTAGATCATTTGGCAATATGGGGACAAACTGTGCAGTGGATATTGTGTACTGTATGTGATTGTGTCTGTGCTGCTTCTGCTACATGGTACTGGTGCTAGCAGAGATATTCAGACATGTACTGTTATACACTGTGATGTCTTATGTCCTCATGTACTGTCAATTGGACATTCTTGCTCACAGTGGTGTCCTGGGGAACAAGGGTTACTGCAGCTGTGTCCGGTATTGTGGGCAGACACCTACATATTCATGGTAAGTTATGCCATTCTGGATAGGAAGTTGCAGACACTTGCTGCTGGGTCTGTGTATCCAGTTCAGCACCTTGGTACAGTGCTGGCAGAGGATCCCATACTTGTACATCCATTGACATGACAGTATGGCCTTATCTTGCTGTGGCAATACCTCACAGCTGTACAGATTCACACAGGTTACCCAGAGACAGGGACCATGAGTCAGGACATTACCCCTATTGTGATGTATGGGCAGGTATGTAGCCACCCATTTATGTGTTTGCAGCCAGGGATAGTGCGTGCAAATAGCAGTGTGTCAGACCTTGCACATTCCATGCTGCCCACTCTCCCAACCCCCTCCTCTATTATTCTATCCACTTCCATACATTATGCATACATTCTCTGATACTTTCCCTAAGGTTATCACCTCATCACAGCTGTGTTTTGGTGTTGGTCCACAGTTCATGCAGTGGGATATGGTGGACATGTCATTGTGGTTTGTCCACATGGCCTTGCTTATGGCTTATGTGGAGTGTGTGTTATGTTGTTATTTGGGTGTCCATGACATAACATGCATTGTCAGTACGTGTGAGACACAGGCCTTTAGCAGAGGCCTGTAGGCCATTTGGTGGGGATGCAGGCCAGCTGTGGCAGGCCATTGCATTCTGTCAGTCCTACAGTCTCAGACCACCATACAGTATATTCCATTGGGGTGACAGGGTAGGTGTGCTAGGTATTCATGCAATACTTTTAACAGTCTTGATCAGGTGGTGTGGATGCTAGCAGGGTGCTACCTATGTCTAGGGACACATCTGCATGGGACACCTGCACTGCATTCTGCATTCTTTCGCTATTGCCATATACAGGTGGGGTCATATTGTACCAATTCCCAACAGCAGGGATACGACCAGAGAGGTACCTGTGGGTGGAGTTTGGGTGAGCTGGGTGCATGTGTGCTATGGACACTACTTGCATCTGATGCACAGATATGCATGGGGCACTCCAGTTATGCTGGCATGTACAGGTACATCAGCTGTTTCCCAATACATCAGTCCTACCACCTTTGTGATCTGCAAGTGTTCGGGCAGATGACACCGGCATCCCCAACTACATGCCCAGATAATGTGATGCATACCTGTATGCACAATTCCAAGGGTGTGTCCATTTAACAGTTACACATTATATACTGTATGTCTGGGGTACTTTTCCCCTGTGTACTGCTTGTATATCTAGCCCAACAGCCATGCTATGTCAATCTTTCAGATGGTGACACATATTACCACCATACATTTACAATGGCTTACTGCTAGCATGTGTTATACTGGTGGGAATTGTCTATGGCACTGCAGTTGTGAGAACTTGGCCCTGTCATCAGCAGTAGTGGGCAATGGCCACCAGGTCATACCTCAACATGCATACTTACTGACCACTCTCACAATATGAAACACACACCAATGTAACACATGCATACCTGCATATTGTGCAAATGCTACAATCTACCCTGCTTCCTTGGCCACCTCTGGGCATCTGTGCTCCACTGGTATTAAACCTACACATACATGTTACTACATTTCTACATAGGATTGGTGGGACAGAACTGACTATTACTACATGTGTACTTCAGATTGGGGGGGCACACCAGACCATTACTACATTTCTAAATAGGATTGGGGGGCACACCTGACTGTTACTACATTTCTAAGAAGGGTTGGGGGGAGCACACCTGACTGTTTCTACATTTCTACACAGGATTGGGGGAGGGGCCACAAATGACTGTTATTACATTTCAACACAGGATTGGGGGACGGGGTACACCTGCCTGTTTCTTCATTTCTGCACAGAAGTGGAGGGGGCACACCTGACTGTTACTACATTTCTACACTGGATTGTGAGAGGGGGCACACCTGACTGTTTCTACATGTATACATAGGATTGGGGGTACACCTGACTGTTACTACATGTCTACATAGAATTGGGGGGTCACACCTGACCATTTCTACATTTCTACATGGGATTTGGGGGCACACCTGACACTTGTAAAATTTTCTATGACTGCACTGGTATGTCAGGTACTCCATTTCATTATGTATTCTAACCTATCATGCTGACTAGAGGCATATCAGTGTACTACAAGTCTTAGATTTGATTGACCTATGTATTAGTTTCTGACTTCCTACCATTCAGAACTAACATCCCACTGCCTGACCTGATGTAGTCTGTCTGTGTAGGCCTGGGGAGGGAATTACCCATAGCCATCATTCAGAG
Organism: Protopterus annectens; assembly: GCF_019279795.1. Lineage (NCBI taxonomy): Eukaryota > Metazoa > Chordata > Ceratodontiformes > Protopteridae > Protopterus > Protopterus annectens. The sequence continues at coordinate 129,079,537 of NC_056741.1, forward strand.
ACCTTAGCACAGCCCTTGTTTGTGTTTGTCTACACCTGTTCTGCTGGCTGAGACTGTTGTTGGGTATGTGAACCTCCCTGACTGGCATGTGTGAGTCATATGGACACACATGTGGCCCAGCACATTTCCTGCAGTGGGTTTTTCAACATGTGTAGTACTGGCTACTATGGTGACACCGGTATTTGTTACAGATATCATGGTGCCACTATAGGTGTCTACTATCTGCTGGCATACCATTCAGCCACCCGATTCCCTTGCATGCTCACATCCATACCATAGATACAAGTAACAACAGATACTACTCCAATTGGCAATTGGTAAGGAAAGTAACTTACCTTGTGGGTATGCCAGTATTGATGATGGTGCTGGGGGCTGCCTATGTCAGATGCACATAGTACACTCCCTATACATGACTGAGCACAGGTAGTGTCATGTTTGGCATCCCTTTTACTGTATGTGCGAGTCAGAAAGAGGTGTCATTCCCTGGGTCCCTACTGTGTCAGTGTATGTGCTATGCATTGCCTCTTTGCCAAGGCCAGGGCATACTGGGCACACCTCCATCTGCCTACTGAGGCAGGCTCAGGTTGTTCCTCCTCTGAGTCACTCTGTGTCTATGCAGGACTTGGCATTGTTCAGGTGCTGTGTGGCCTGTCCCGTGCTGTTCCTGCTGCAGCTGTTTCCATAGGATCATATTGTGTAGCATGGCACATACAATAACAGTCTGGGTAAATGTAGCTGGTGAGTACTGCAAGGCTCTACCAGATGTGTCCAGGCACTGGAACTGTGACTTGAGCATCCCAAACACACACTCTGTTATGATTCTGGTCTTTGTGTGTGCCTCATTATGGAGTTCTTGTTCGGGTGTGTGTGCATTGCTGATGGGTGTCATCAGCCATGGCTCCAGTGCGTAACCAGCATCCCCCACTAGGTGACCATAAGGGATGTCCCCACTGGCAAATCTCTGGTACAGTTGTGTCAGATGCCAGATGTCAGAATTGGGATAGCTTCCAGGGCAGCCAGCACACACATTGAGTATAATGTCTTGGGCATCGCTCATGACCTGACAATTGATGAAGGGAAAGCCCTTGCGGTTGATGTAGACCCTACCCCGCTCACTGGGTGGTGATTTGATGTGTATGTGCATGCAGTTTATAGCATCCACCACCTCAAGGTATTCTGCTATTTGGTGGAAGAGACGCATATTGCTGATCAACACCTCATGGGTGTTGAGGAAATATACTTGCTCACTGGCTTGTGCTGACATGGCATCCAGGAACCAGTGGAATACCCTGGATGCTGATGCCTGTAAGATCCCCATGATATCCCGAGTTAGGCTTTGGGAGGTACCTGTGGCTAGTATTCCTAGGCCTACACATACCTTGGTATCCACTGGGATGGGTTCCCCTCTGTACGTTCTGTGTGTCAGGCGTGGCCGGCACAGCTCAACAATTTGCTGTAGGAGGTCCCTGTCCACCCTATAGTGCTCCACTATCTCCAGCTCATGTAGTCCCTAGTAGGTTACCCTGGGTCTGTACACTCTTCTCCATCTCCTCACTTTGGGTTGGTCGACAGCATTCTCATCCTCACCACCCTCAGCCTCTTCCACATATTGATGTCTGATAGCTGCTGCAGCGTCTATCATTGTGTTGTTTTAGTTTGTTAAAAGTTCCCCACTTGTATACACTGGTGGTGTAGAGTATATGGGAAAAAACAGAGGGAAAGGTGTTTGCATGGTTTATAGTAGTGTTCTGGGATGGGCTGGTCTCCTGCCTGTGTAACTGGCTGATTCTGATACATTTCACCTGCCAGCTATGCTAGTTCTCCTAGATTACTTCCTACTGCTGTTTTCCCTTCCCATTGCCTTCCTCTTTATACCCGGTGGCATGCCACACAAACACAGTGCTCAAATGTGCACAGAGCTGCTATTTCCTGGTTTACTTTTTTTCAATTTAAAACCCGCCTAGGCAATGCAAAGAGTGCCAGGCAGCCTCAGACACACACCCTTGCATAGCTCTGCTAAGATAGGAGCAAATCCGAGCCACAGGGCTCCGATCCATTTACAGTATGCCTGACACACCCCGTATGATGTCAGCTAACTCCTAGGCTTGCATCAAGCTGTTCCTGCTCTTACACTGTTGGGTGCTGACTAACATGCAGGGGAAATCTGGGATTCAGTATCATTACCCTCATTTGCATAGGATTGCCTGCTGATGTATAGTTACATGTTCCACACTGAGCATCCCCCCTTAGCAACCACTATTCACTGGCCATGTTGTCTTCTGCCTTCCATTGAGTATAATGGCAAAATAGTGATTTTGGTTAGAATGCTTATTTTAGTTTTTTTTTTTTTCTTATTTTCCACCCAATCCCATTTGCGCACTGCTGCCCTACACTTAAACAGCCAAGATCGGCTAAAAAAAAGTAAAAGTTGACTTTTTTATTTTTGCAACTGTTTTCCATGTCAATGGCCTTATAGTTGGCCATTGGCATGATTTCTCCATGATATCCACCCTTTATTTGGATCTGTCATGGCTCCGTTTTGTAATTTGCAGGAATGTACTCCGTTACTGGTGGAGTACATTTCTGCAGATTACACTAGTCCTGCACGGCTGATTTCCAGCTTCTTGGATCACAAATTCACCTCATTTGCATGGATTTCTCCTGCAAATGGCCTAATTTGCAAACAGGGGCTGAGACCATGCAGGATTAGTGCCGGAGCACTTGTACGCATCCCTACAGGTTATTCCTGGATCGCACGGCAGACATATTGCCTGCTGGAGCTCCTGCACTAGTTCTGCATGCCGTACAGGGCTTGCAGAATCCAGTGGATGGACTGCTGGCAGTCACATGACATCCTATTGTGATAGCAATTCTGAAAGTAATACAGTATACATGATATCCTACATCCCCCTTTATTTAAAAATATGATGTTAACAAGTAGAATAATGCCAATATGACTACTGTTAAGACGTTCTTCTATGAACCTGTTATCATTGTTAGCCAGCCATTCCTTATTGCATGGCTAATCTAGTTTTGGAAATGTTATGGCAATATCACCAGTACAACATTTTTTAAATCTAACCTAGGAAATGTAATCTTCAGTGAGCAGCAAGCACTGCATTTGTAAATGGAACACTGAAATTATAAGTTGCTTGCCAGCAACAACCTCTGCATTAATAAAGGTTCTCCTTAATGTGGAATTTATCAGATAACTTTTACTTCTGCAGTGATTGTCCATATTGATTTAGCATATACTGTATTATCGTGTGCTTAATATTTCTTATGTTCTTATGAGTACTGTTCTACTTAAACTGTGATTTACATAGCTGGATCTTAAATGCAGCTTAAAATAGTTCATTAACAGGTACAAATAAAGTTCATGTAACTTATTTCTTCAGATCAATAAGGGGTGTACACAGTTCACATAGTAGCTATAACTAGTGGTGGAGTGAGACTGTCTCTGTGGATGAAAGTACCTTATGTTCATATCATCTTCACATTTTTAAACAATCTTTAATCTGATTTTGCAGGTCTAGCGTGAATGTATGAATTAAGTTGGAAGTATTTGGCTAATGTGTGTTTGTGTGGGGTTCTGTTCAGAAGCTCGAAATACTGAAATCTCGAATTTCAGTATTTCGAGCCCATGAAGCCAACTCCACATAATAACGAAAGTTTAGAAGCATGAAATTCAAAGCCTCTGGAGGTTTTGAATTTCGTGCTTCTAAAGTTCCGCTATGGTCATGTATTCAGGTAAATGTGTTTGTGTGTGTTAAGGTGTTTGGGTAGGGGCTGTGGTGTGTGTCAGTGTGTTTTATTGCTGTGATGTGTGTGTGCAAAGAGAAAGTAGCTTGAGTGGGTGTGTTTTGTGTGTGTTTGCATGTAGTGTGACCTCAGAGTGAGAATATTTAATTAGGGTGTGTGTGGGGGACACAATCCCATACATGTGGGGGTGCAGGGGTGCTTGCCCCCCTGTTTACATGTAGTAGAGTGATTGTGTGTGTTTTGTGTGGTGGATGGTGTGTGCGTGTTTAGTAAAACTGTGAAATTCAAAACCTCTGGTATTCGAGGTTTTGAATTTTGCGGTTTTTAGTTTTCGTTGTTTTGTGGATTCGACTTCTTGGGCTCGAGATATTGAAATTCGAGATTTCAGTACTTCGAGCTTCTGAAGTGAATCCATTTGTGTGAAACAAATTTGAAATATGTGACTTTGGTCATTATTATTGCAATTTGTTTTTGACAAAGATATCTGAAAAGGTTGTAGTCCAACTTGGAGTTATAATTGCTAGGTTTGGGAATATGTGTAGATAAAAATGACTGACCCTGCTGATCTGAGAAAGTTAAAAAGTCATTAGTTTATTTTTGCAGGGTTAGTGTGCATTTGTGAAAAGCAAATCGTAATACATTCCTGTTGCCATGATCACAATCAGGCATGAGATATGTACAAGGTCAGTAAAATGCATGTAATTGTTGAGTAGGTATATTGGTGGATTATAATGACCACAGCGTGGGTAGCTTTTGTAACAAAAATGTTTTGAAATTGGTACTTTTGTCATTATTGGTTCATCTATTTTGTTTCAGTATGAACTGGAAAATGTATAAAAACTGCACATTTTAAATGCACTCTAACAAATGTTGCTGTATCGAACAAGAAATATAATTTAATTAAACAAAATCAGGTAAAGCAATGTTCACATACATTTATGCATCACTTTAAAAAGATGGACAAGGGGGTCATGGATTGAAAACAGCCCTACATCAAGATATACTTAATGCACCACTGTCTTGATGCATTCTCAATGAATATAAATTTCAGTGCACTTTCATTCGGGTGTAGGTTTGGCAAAATGGTTAGGGTTTTCACCTCATAGACACAAGGTGTAATGTTTTATTCTGACCCCTGGTGATTGGGCTTGGTTTGTAACAGTCTCCAGTCTGAGTATCTAGTATTTACCTAATGTGGGTTTCAGTGCATTTTCAAAAATGTGAATGTCAAGGCAAGTTGCTCATGTTAAGTTTGTTTTCAATATGAAACTGTTTTGTTTAGCAAATGTCCATCACTGTTTGTGCAATAAAATCTGAACTAAAAGCTTTTTTAAATTAAATATAAATCTCTGTAATTATTGTAAAAATAAAGAGGAAAACAGTATGCATTCTGACAGATTCGAACTGTGTTTAAGGTAACTGAGGAGAGACAGCCAGGAAGTGGAATAGTGGAAAGGCTGGGGGGACTGATCCATTGTCCAACCCTGCTCACCTTTTAACCATGATCCTGCTCTGCCTATGATCTTTTTGGCTAGGAAACTTTGGTGTTTTTCCTAATCAGAATGCCAGTAATGTTAGAAAATAAAGCAGGGCAGCAAACAACACTAGGTTTAAGTACAATGGGATTACAAAAAGGTTTTCAATTGCAGTTACTAGAGAAAATAGTAACACAGCATTGAAGTACATTGTGAGGGAGGCAAATGCAGAAGCAAGCCCCAAATGGGATGAAGAGGAAGAATTGCAGTCCTCTACATTACGGCAAAGCAGTACGTCATTAATACATCTGAACAGAGGTACTTTAAATGTATCTAAATAAGAACTCTGGGATACACATTTGTTCTTATTAGAAAATGGTTTAAATTTCATCCCCTGTGCTGTAGATGATCTAGTAGCAGCACTTACAGACTTGAAATTGTTCGTGAGAACTCTAAAATTGAAAATGTTGCTTAAAAATGTCCACTCTAGCTTGCCGTTTGTAAGAAACATAGTACCTTTGTACCAATAAGCATACCTGTCACAACAGCATTTCGTTATGTGTGCGAAGGGGAAATTCGAAAAATTTATGCTAGTGAAACTAGAAAGAAAAGTTATAATTTAACAGTTGTTGAGTATATAAAGATGAAAATGGTAAGCTAAGTACACAACTCTACAGGAAATCATGTAGGGTGAACCATCTACTTAGCAGGGATAGCATGCATCCACAATGCATCTTTAGAAATGTTGTTCAAAATCAATTTTATAGAGCCTCAAGGCTAAATGTTAGTAATACAGACTTTCAAGAACAATAAGCATCACAGGAGATGAATTATTAAGTAGGGGATATGAAAGAGAGATGATAGAGAAAGGAGCACTGGATGTCCTTGAAGTAAGAACAACTAGAGCTAAACCCTACTTCTCCGAGTTGACACAAAAGAGAGAAAAGCAAAGAAACAGAAGCATAAGTAAAGTATGAATGTCTTTTGCATATTCTAATAATATTAATCAGTATACCAGTGTTAGAAAAATATGTATTAATGTGTGTATGCTTAATGCCAATTAATAATCAAATGAATTAATATACTTTTTATTCTATTTTTCATGCACTGTATTACATATAAATTGCACGTTTTTGTCTCCTTGCTGCAAGATTAAAGTGCCTTAACCTGAATCTACCATGTTTTGATCATCTTTAAAGTATATTTTTCCTTTGACAGTTTGGTCCTTCGGACTGGAAAGTACCTCTCGCTCTAGGCCTAGGTCAGAATTGGGCCCGGTGGCATGCATCTGTACGGAGAAGAGGCCAAATCGGCTCTTCTGTTTTGAAAGACCTCTGACTGAATTGTCGTTCGAAAGAGGCCAGCCACTGTTTCTGATCTGGGATTGGAGGACGGGTCAACGATCCGGTGGATCAACTCACGGAGGGTCAGGTAAGGAGGAATTACCTTATTTCTGTTTTAAGATCAGGGACTAGTTACAGAACTGTTTTTGTCAGGAAGATTTGCATGTGCAGATCAGGGACAAAAAAGGGGTTACTGTTTTGTTATAGATCAGGGAAACAGAGTGGGTAGGCAGTTATTCTAGATAAACTGTGAAAAGGTATAGAACCATGGTACCACGTGATAAAAAGGGTTACGTAACAATTTACAGCTTCGCTAAGGCAACAATGGGAAATCAGTGTACGAAAAGTACCCAAGACCCGCCCCTAACTGAAGACGCGAAATATATGCAATTACAGCGTGCCGACAATGTTAAGTATTATACAAAATGGGTTGATAAGTATAAATTCGATGGTAATTTAGATAAACTCACATTTATTAAACTTGTCAGGCGACTAAAAACAGACGCAAAAAGTCAATTAAAAAAGCAATGACAATTAGGAGTCCCTCAGGCGCATAGGTGGATTTAGGAAGCAAATCGCAGGGAACAAAAGATAAAGAATTCAAAAATGATGTTCTTAGACAAAGAAGATAATAACTTGGTAATAGCAACGGCCCCCTCCTTCACCCCCTCCACTTCCCTTACCAGAATATGAAGCGAGTGGACAAGCTGATCCACCTCCGCTATACCCAGCTGTTTCCACAGCATCAAAACCATTTGTCAGGGATCCTATCGAGACAAGGTCTTGAGCACGCAACTTGAGAAGGGAGATTGAATTATGTGAAATAAATAGAAAATCACAAGCTATGAGTGAGGAAGAAATATGTCCACTCATAGAAGTACCAAATCCTCAGGCAGGGCAGGCAGGACAGGATCCGACTCTTTTAGTTTATAGACCATAGACACCGGAAGATATCTGGAAAGCCACGGTGGGATTTCCCCATCCGAAAGTGAATTTTCGAAAAGTTTTAGAAGACTTACAGGGTATGAGATTAAGTTACCATTTGAATGGAGAAGTAGAAGAAAAAGTAGTTAGACAAATTGTAGGTCCAGACTGGCACATGATCAGTGGCGACTGAAATCCTCGTGATGCACAGCTTAGACCATTCCCACATACTAATGCAGAATTGGATGGCAGAGTGAAAGGTCTGACAGACCGAATCTCTGAAAAGTGGAAGCCTAGGGCTGATTGGACTTGCATAAATCAGTGCATTCAACAAGAAGGTGAAACAGTCGATAGATATTATGCTAGATTATTAGAGTGTTTTAATAACCACTGCAGAATGCAGATACCAAAAAAACAGACACAAGATTCCCCATATGATCAACGGCTAAAGAATGCATTCTTGAAGGGTAGTATAACTCCCATTAGCAGCTTTATTACAAAGCATATGGTAGATCATTGTACAAGTAGATTGCAGCCATTACTTGAATACACTAGACATGCAGAGAGACATTTTAATAGTAAAAAGAAAACTCAAGTATTTTCAGCAGAAGATGGGTCAGAAGTATTTGTAGTACAAACTGGGAGAAAGGGTAAGAAAAATACCCAGGGAAATAAACAATCTGACAAGTGACCAGAAGACTTTGAAGAAAGAAAGAAAAGAGGTGAATGTTTTAAATGCGGGAAAAAAGGACATTTAGCAAGGGATTCCAGGCTAAATAAGAAGGTGACTACAGAAAATAAGGAGGATGAGGAATGACTATATGATAGTCAGGAATCACTAAATGAAAATAAACAGGAAAAGACAAGTACAAATGTGATAGCAAGGGTAGAGGATGTGACAGAAGGGGTAGAGGATGTACATGAATTTGTAGACATTGAAGAAAATGAAATTTTGGACTTAGCCTTATTGAGCCTAGAGCTTCTGGTAGAGGGGAGGGAATTCAAATTTTTGTGTGACTCAGGGACTTCACGGACCCTGATACACCCTTCCAAATTACTGGAAGATTCAGAATCACCAGATTATATACTAGTGAAAGTAGCTAATGGACAGCTGTATCGGGAGCCACTCTCCCATGACATAGCGATAACAGACCCTGTTTCAGGAATGACCCAGAGAAGTAAAATTGTAGTTTCTGCAAAATGCCCAGTAAACCTTTTGGGTAGAGACTTAATGCAGATATTTGGCATAGCCGTAGTTCCAACCATGCAGGGTATGGAAGCACAGTGACAAATGGATACTTTTGTAGTGCGACCGGAGGGTGAGACATATTATTGGTACAGCCAGGACTTGGTTACGACTGGTCCAGGGGCAGTAACCGAAGAACTGATGAATGTAGCCATCAGTAAGTACCCCTCCCTCGATATTGACAAACAGCATTTGTTGCATTGTACTCTATATTACAGTAATAGACCAGGACCACATTGTACTCTATATTACAGTAATAGACCGGGACCTGATAAAGATTATGAGCAGGAATTGTTTCAGAACCACGTAAACAGACTAGTGTTACGGAACTTGTACTGGGACACAGAAGGAAACAGTATAGTAAGCTGTTCATTGCCCTAGGAATTTTTAGCACATTACAAATCTAATCGATTGCCACATGTTAGCTCAACTAAGAATAGAAATTTGAAATGGGCAGACTTAGGAGAAAAAGTCACAAGGTGGGAAAAGCAGACAGAATTAGAACTCTCCGAACAAGGAGTACAGAAACAGAAATTGAATTGGATAACACGGACACACCCAGCTGTGCACTCGCAGGCTAGTGAGAATAGCTGAGTATTACTCTTATTGGAGGAAGAGGAAAAAGCCTTGCGAAACATACCAGAGACTCTCTGGTCAACAGGGAAATCAGATGTAGGACTTACACGAACAGCAGGACCAGTTACTATTACGCCAAAGTCAGCATTTAGACCTCAGAAAAGACGGTATCCCTTGAGAAAGGATGCAGAGATAGGGATCAAACCTATAATAGCAGCCTTACTTAAGGAATGAGTCTTAATAGAATCTCCTGATTCACCATGTAATACACCCTTATTTCCCGTCAGGAAAGCAAACAGGAAATGGCGTATGGTCCAAGATTTACAAGCTGTAAATAATGCAGTTATACCCAAGGCACCAACGGTGCCAGATCCGCACACCTTACTGAATGATTTAAAACCTCAGCAAAAGTATTTTTCTGTGGTAGTTATTAGTAATTAATTTTTCTCAATACCGATACACCCTGACAGCCAATATTGGTTTGCATTTACATTTCAGGGGAAACGGTATACATATACGAGATTGCCACAGGGATATTATGAAAGTCCAACAATATTTGCACAAGAAATAGCAAGCAACCTGGCGGGATTTATCCCACTGAAAGGTAGTCAGATTTTACGACATTCTGCTGGCAGCCCCCACCCAGCAAGAATGTAAAGAGGACACCGTAGCATTATTACAGTTTTTAGCTACTCAAGGACACAAAGTAAACAAGAACAAACTACAGCTTTGGAGAAAACAAGTTAACTACTTGGGATATGTAATATCCAAGGAAGGTAGAATATTAGACAAAGATAGAAAAACAGCAATATTACAAGCACCTAGACCAACTACCAAGAAGGAAATGATGTTCTTCCTGGGAACTACTAACTTTTGTCGGAGTTGGATACCAAATTATGCTTTGGAATCTGCTCCACTGGCCAATTTAATATTCAAAAAGCCAATGGCAGCACAGGATTTATTACAATGGACACCAGAAGCAGAAGCAGCTTTCTGCAAGCTGAAACAACTGATAGCATAATCCTTAGTTTTAGGATTACCAAACTATCATAAGCAATTTTTTCAAACTGTAGACTGTAGGCAGGGTTATATGACATCAGTATTGACACAGCAGCATGGGGATAAGCAACGCCCCATAGCTTACTATTCATCACAGTTAGACCTAGTGGCGCGGTCCTTGCCCCACTGTGTACAAGCAGTAGTTGCAGCTGCAATGGCAGTGCAGGCTTCGGCCTCAGTAGTATTATTCCACCCTCTCACATTGAGAGTGCCTCATGCAGTTGCAATTATTTTACTGCAAGAAAAAGTAGCATATCTCTCTCCTGCTAGACATCTTTCCTGTATGACTATACTGTTGAGCCAGCCTCATATGACAATTGAACGATGCACAACTTTGAATCCGTCAACCTTGCTCCCAACCCCTGCAGATGGCAAACCGCACTGCTGCCTGCAGGAGATTGAGCAAAAGACATTACCTAGACAAGACCTTACGGATGTTCCCTTGGATGATGCCAAGGTGACATACTATGTGGACGGCTCATGCAGGAGGGGTCCTACAGGACAGATCCTAGTGGGGTATGCCGTCATTCCTGATACTGAAACTTTAGAAGCAAAATCTTTACCACACAATTTATCTGCACAAGCAGCAGAGTTGATTGCCTTGACAAGGGCATGTACCTTAGCGAAAGGTAAGAAAGTGAATATTTATACTGACAGTCAGTATGCTTTTTCTACTGTACATGTTTTTGCGCAACAGTGGAAAAATAGAGGAATGATAACATCTACTGGTAAACCAATTAATCATGCGCAATTCATTTTAGATTTATTAGACTCTATTCAGTTACCTCAAAAAGTAGCTATTTGCAAATGCGTAGCTCATACCAAGCAACAGGATAGGATTTCAAAAGGTAATGCGCGGGCTGATACAGCTGCAAAACAGGCAGCTTTAGCCTCAAAAGCTTTTCTTTTGAGTGAGGAATTACAACCCTCTGAGATTTTAGATTTAGAAATGTTACAAACAATGCAGACACTTACTACAAATGTAGAAAAACAGAAGTGGATAAAATGAGGAGCAATCCTTGAAAAGGGACTGTACATCTCCAAGGAAAAGAAACCAATTTTGCCATCTAACTTGTTTAAATATGCAGCTTTGTTGAGCCATGGGCAGAGCCATGTCTCAACAGGGGGGATGGTACAGTTAGAGAATCGAGTGTTTACAACCTATGAATTTACAAATTACACAAAAAAAATTTTGTGCAGCATGCCATGTTTGTAACAAGCATCACGCACAAGGGGCATTGAAGCCTAAGCAAGGGAGTTTCCCTACACCACCATATCCGTTTCATACTATTTGTATGGATTTCATAGAACTGAATAAATGCGAGAATAAAAAGTATTGCCTTATCATTATAGATATGTTTTCCAAATGGGTGGAAGCTTTTCCAACTAAAAATCCAGATGCAGCTACTGGTGCAAAGGTCCTTGTTAAAGAAATTATACCCAGATTTGGTATACCGGAAAAGATTTATAGTGATAATGGTACACATTTCGTGAACCAAACAGTACAGCAACTTAGTCATTATTTTGGAATATCGTTAAAAAAAATCACTGCGCTTACCACCCCCAATCTGCAGGGTTAGTGGAGAGGCATAATGGGGTGTTGAAGAGTAAGCTTAGGAAGTTGATGAGTGAGACACAGAAGAACTGGGTGCACTGTTTGCCTCTAGCACTGTTAAGCATGAGAACTGTTCCAAATTCAAAGAGATTAACTCCTTTTGAAACTGTTTGGAAGGGCATATTATACACCTCAATGGAAACCTCTCATGTCTGCAGAGCAAGAGCCTGACAGTTCACTTGCAGGGTATATGAGACGATTTTTGAATAACAAACGTTTGCAGTTAAATTCTGTTTCAGATAAAGAGCAACCGAAATCGGAAGCACCAATAGTCCCAGGCACCTGGGTCTGGGTGAAGACTGTGAAGCAAAAGAACTGGAGTTCTCTGAAGTGGGAAGGACCATACCAGGTACTACTGTCGACACCCACTGCAGTCAAGATCGCAGAGCGAGCTTCCTGGATTCATTTGATGCACTGTAAACTGGTTAATAACATTGAATTGGACAAAAACTTTGTTACTGTTGGACAACGAGAACATAATGGCCAGGTACAGAGTGCATAGAGACATTGAGCAACCTCAGAAAACTTGTATGATCATTTTAACAACTATGCTAATGACACTGTTCTTTTTGTTGTGGCCACTCCTTTTTCCTGTCATGAAAGTTGAACTGATTAAACGTAATGAACCAAACATAGACTGGCATCCGAACTTAAACACTTATCAGGCAATTACATGTGTGTATGCTGAGACTTTTAATGTTTCGAACTGCTGGATCTGCACGGCCATGCCAACAGCATACAGGGGTTTATTGATGGCTGCTATCCCCCTAGGGGTCAATGAGACCTGGGAAAATCTGTTTTTTGACACAGTTGCTATTAAAGCACATGATGAGGTAGCACTGTATTTGCCTGTAACACAAAAAGGAATTGTATGTTTTTACAAAAATGATACCATCCAAGTGGGATGGAGTAAGTGTAATGTCACCATACAGTATAAATGTTATAAAAAAGCAAATGATTTAGGTGGATTTTGTAGTACAGATTATGACTCATTTTTAAAATCTTTGCATAAGACTCTTGATCAAGTACAACGTAATCCTGTACTTTTTAAACAGTTATCTGTAATAGATAGGAAAATGATTCATGCAGGGCAGTCATTTCGTAACAAAGTAACAACTAAAGTAGAGGACTGTTATTTTGTGTCTGGTAAAAAAGCATATAAATAGTTACCTGAGAATTGGTCTGGCAGTTGTTTTTTGGGGTACCTGGTCCTGGCCATCCGACACACTGCAGTTTTGCCTCAGGGAAATATTCGAAATATCCGAGATGTGACCAAAAAGACTGTTAAGAAACCTGAGAATCCGGTGGGACAGATCAAAGCAGGCTGAAAAGACCATCGTAATGTGGGAACCAAACTTGCGCACATGGACTTGAGTGATGCTGTCATATCCTGGGCAGGTATTTTACCTGCATATGGTGCAGTTAAAATGATATGGGAGCTGCGAAAACTGTCAAAACTTCTCAAAGTAATGAGTAATGCGACTTTTTCTGCTCTTGAACTGATAACTGATGAACTGAATGCCATGAGAACTGCACTACTCCAAAACCGAATGGCTCTTGACTTCACCCTAGTGGCGAGGGGTGGGACGTGCACTTTAATCAAAGAAGAATGCTGTGCGTTTATTCCTGATCATCAGCATGAGATTAACGATCATCTCGAGGTGATTCAGCAAGTGTCGGCCATGACCAAACCAGGCCCAAACCCTCTGACAGACTTTTTCCAGAATGTATTTGGGGGGTGGGGTTCCATCCTAATGAACATATTGATTGCCATTGGGGTAGGATTACTCCTAATAGGAGTTTGTGTTTGTTGTGGAATCCCCTGCATGAAGACATTAATCAAAGAATTCATAGATATATCAATATCTGAGACTATGTATCAAAGTACTGAATTGGAAGAGCTGCTAGAATGCGAAACACTTTCATAAAAGTTTAAAATGAATGACTTTCTTAACTGCAAATCCTGATTGGAAGAGGTTAGGAAAAGAAGCAAACTGTTTATTCTTTTTTGAAAATAGAATTCAAAAGTATTAACAGGAGGGGAAATGTTAGAAAAATATGTATTAAAGTGTGTATGCTTAATGCTAATTAATAATCAAATGAATTAATACGCTTTTCATTCTATTTTCCATGCACTGTGTTACATATAAATTGAGTTTCATATGAGACTGAAAAAGATGCTTTTTGAAAACTGCAGTATGCTTTCTGAAACTTGCAAGATGCCCTCTGACCTAGCAATTGCTAGCACAGCAATATTCATGTTTATGCCTTTTGGAAATGTACTTGAGAAGCAGGTGCATATCTGCTAGGTCAGGAACGAATGAATGAACAATACTATATTCTGTAAATGTAATGATTTCAAACAATCAGCTCTGTTCAAAGCATGAGAACATGTGCAGCTGCAGTAGCTTAGAGATAAAGTAGACAAAGGATTATTAGAGAAATGAACTGTTAGCATTGTGCTTGAATTAGCCATAGTACCTTGAATGGTAACATAACATGTATCTAACTGGGAGTAATCAAGGCCATGTTGTTTTCCTCGGGAAGTTTCACATAAAAAAATTGATAAATTAGCAGAAATTCATGGGGATGATGGTCAACAGATGATGATGAAAAAGGTGGTAATCTGTTACGTCAGCTTAGTAGGCCATGTCTAGTTATAGAATGTATAAAAATGAAAGTATTTCCTGTTTCTGATCAGACAAACTCTGTATTAGCACGTTTTTGTCTCCTTGCTGCAGATTAAAGTGCCTTAACCTGAACCTACTGTGTTTTGATCATTTTTAAAGTATATTTTTCCTTTGACAACCAGCATCATTAAGAAGAATTGGAATATACTTAAAACTAATGCACAAGTTAGTAGATTTGTAGATACGTTCCCACAATTTGTTTTTAGAAACAAAAAGTCTCTTAAGAGATGTTTTTGTAACCCCAGAGACAATTATGACACTGAAACATGAGGTAGTACTAACCTGTGTAATAAATGCTCTTATTGTCCATATATTAACAGTAGTAATAGTTTTGTACAACCAGATACAAATGACATTTTTTATTTTAGTATTAGGGCTACATGCACAAGCATGCATATAGTCTATTTGGCTGTGTATAAAATATGCACATAATTCTATGTCGGTAAAACTGACAGAATGTTGAAAGATAGAATTAGAGAACATTTGTACCATATAAACAAAAAGAGCATATTTAATGCTCTGGCAAAACATACAGTACAAACTGACTCCACACACAGTTTTAGCTTCAAGGTAATAGGCATGAATTATGTAAGTAAAAGGGGAGGAGATGTTAGACTGAAAACAGAGGAGTTAGAAACTCAATGGATTATAAAATTGAGAGCTAATGTTGGACATGGATTAAATGATTGTATTCCCTTGAGACCAACTTTGAGATCTAGACCATTACTTAAGAAGTAATATTTGTTTTGAAAGATCTTTTAAATAATGTATACATGTTACTTGTAAGATTTTTAAGACATGTCTCTTTAAATGTATTAAATATTTTGGTCATGTGATTTTAAACTTGGATTTAAAAGTAAGTGATATGTATCAACACATCACACCTGATGAAGCCTATGGTGAAAGCACTAGTGTGTTCTAAGGATTTGTTTGTTGTATATTAAACTTTTTACTATTTGGAACTTGGAGCCTTGCCTGTGCTGGTTTTGTTCTTTAGTTTTGCTCTTCTTCTTAAGTGCAGGTACCTGGATTTTGGTGGCGGTTGTGTCTGTAGCTGCAAGATATAATAACAGAAATGTGCAAAATACAAGTGAAAAAAAATGCAGAAATGATTAAAATACAGACGTTAACATAGAGTTCCTTACGTATATGCAAAAGATAAAAAAAAATAACTGATGTTTTCCTATTAACAGCAAAATAAATCAGAACTATACCTGTTTAAAACTTGCAGGATTCAACAGATGGGAAAAGAAAAACAAGTACTGATAGTGAGGTAGAAAAAGAGAAGTATAAATGAGTCTTAAGTACAAGGTGATGAGAGAGAAGACAGAAGTAGGAAGTTAATTAGTTTTGAAGAAAAAAGACAGTGAATTAAAGTATACTACTGTTAAGTAGACTGAAAGAGGTTATACAAGTATTTAAATGCATTGTGAGGGAAGTTATATAAACATAGGAAAGAGATTCAACCTATGTAGAGGGTCTCTGATCATAACTTCTAACTTTGGTTTTAGAAATTGATTTCTAGAAAACCATGGCAAAAGCATGGCATAGAATATTAATTTATTGACATCCAGTTTGAGAAGATAGAGCAAGTATATTAACTTCTATTATATAATATCACTCACAATTACCTCAAACATTTAAAAAATTCTTCCTGTTACATTTTGCTGAATATATTGTTTTCTTTCTCCTGTCTTAGCCGGTATCACCCCAGTCTTTATTTACTTTATTCATAAATTCATTAGGATGATACTAAGGTCCTTGATTTGTTACTGATACTAAAGCATTAAGAAACCTTAAGAGGCATAGAAAGGGGAGAATTAATCTCTAGTCCAGTCATATTGGACATCGAGAACTAGACTACGAACACAGATGCAGGAGCCTTGGGGAACCACACTTTTATTTGAAAAGTGAAGCACTTTCTCCTAGTATCCAGACTTCTTCAGAACAAAGAACAAATTAAGTCAGAGATTTTTATACATTCAAATCACATAACCAAAGAAATTAACTAAACAAACCAATTGGAAGGTTTTAATTGAATTAGCTAAAAGTATCAATTAAATAATTTAACCAAAACATTCATTAACCCAAGTAAAATGAGAAATACAGAATAAGACACATTAACCTCACCATATTTCAACACTTGTTTGTCTTTTCCCAGTTAGGGGTCACCACAGCGGAACTCCAGTCTGCTAATGATTGGCAGTAGATTTTTATGGTGCCGAGTTGCCAGCCCAACGCACAACCTTCAGCAAAGGCACGCCCATTCAAGCATGTCTTTCGAATGCCACTCGACCACGGGGAGGACATGCAGAGTCCACACAGAAGGCACCCCAGCCGAGAATTGAACAGGAGAACCTCTTGCTGTGAGGCAAGAATGCTACAGCTGCACCACTGCGGCTACCATATTTCAACACTAAAAGTAAATAATTATCTGACTGAAAACAGTTAAAAATAAACAATTATGATGTTGAATATTAAAATCCTTAAAGTCTTAAAAATATATTCATGTGTTACATTAAAAGGGCTGCTTTTAACTGCAAGGCACTAGAAAGTGAGGTCACATCATTTAGCCCTGGAAGCATAGTTTAGTTGGTCCTAAGTTGCCATTTATGCTGTATCAGCTCCAAAATATCATCTTCTGGACCCCCATCTGACTACCAGTGTTAACTTGGTCAATGATATAAAACTTAAGACTATGACTACAATTTATGCTAAGGTGCTTATATAGTGTAATCCACAAAATGAAGCAGCTTTTTCAGGCAAAACAATAAAGCCCTGAGCAGGGCAAGCTTAGAAAATTGTGAAAAAAAATGTGAAAAATACCCACAGATGGCTCAGTACACTTCAATTCACTTTATTCCATGCTTATATAGTGTTAGTGTCTTTTTTCTTCCTAATGTCATACAAATGATGATAAATCCTTGCTTTAGAAAGTTTTTTTCATTTTGCCAATATAAAAACATATGCATTGTTGGCACTGTGCCACATAAACTACTCCAGAACCAAAACAATAATAACCACAGCTAAGTTTAACCATCCCATACTCATGAATACTAAAGGTAGACCCCTCCATTATGTCCTTACATTGGCCACATTTCTTCACATTGCCTGTAAATCCAGGTTGGCTTGTTCTCTCTAAAAAATTCTTAAAACAAGTGTCTACCACCAGGAGCCCTTCATTTGTTCGAACTTTCAAATGTTCGAAACTCATATGGCCGACACCATATCAGCGAACATTTGAAAGGCCAACAAATGATAGCAGAGATCCTGCTACAGTGGAGGACTGGGAAATTTCTTTTTTCTGCACTGTAGTGCAATCTCAGAGTGAGAATATTTAAGTATCAGGGGGTGTGGGGGGTGCAGGGGGGCTTGCTCCCCTGCATAACACAGTTTTACTGTGTTTACATGTAGGTAAATGGTGCTATTTCAGGATGTCGGTCTTTCGGAATGTCAATCATATGGTGTCAGCCATATGAAAGTCAGCATTTTGAATGGTCGACATTCTGAAGTAGACCCCTACCACCCTAGATAAACTTCCTGTCATGTTCCAATTCTTGTAAATTATAGCTCTTACATCATTAAAATCAGCATTATAAGTAAGTATCATAGTTTCATTATATCTGACCTGATCAACAACAGGGTCTTTTTTACCACACACTGGGCACATTTTTCTCTTTTTATCTTAACCTCATGATAGATTTAATTCAACAACCTGATAGGATAATCAAGAACCTCAAAATCCTTTTCAGCTTAACACTTTCCTGGGCAAATATATCATCCTAAGAGACCATTTGTAAGAGTCTCACAAATTGCCCCTTAACCAATGCTCTTTTTTGGTGGATTGGGTGTCAACTACTATACTGTGATAAAGAGTTAGAGTATGTAGGTTTCTTATATAGACGTGATTCAAAACAAGACTTCTTTCTGTTCTTTGAAACTGAAATATCCAAGTAACTTAACTCCTCAACAGAAAAATGCATAGTAAGTTCTAAGAAGTCAGTTGAAGAGTGCAAAAATTCAAAGAATTCAAACAATTTATCCACTGTATCTTTCTAGGAATTTATAATATCATCCAGAAACCTTCCATACAATGACGAACAATTTCTAAAATGAGAGGGAAACACAAAATTGTCCTCCAAGTAGGCAATAAGGTTGGCAAAAGTAGAGGCACAAACCACACCCCCCCCATCACATGCCCTGAACATTGACTAAATAATTTTCCTTCAAATTTAATAAAATTGTTGTCCAAGACCATCTCCTTAAGATTCTTAAGGTTTTAACCCTACCATGGTCATGGTCTGAGTTCTTCTATAAAAATTCATATAACCAATCAAGTCCAATTTGGTAGGGAATCACAGAAAATAAGTCTTTCATATTAACAGTAGTAAAGGTCAGTTCTTCCTTTTACAAATCATTGGTGACCATGATTAAAAAGTCCTAGTAGTCTTTGTAAAAACATTGAATCCCTTTCACTACATCTTTTAAGTGCCAGTCAATGTAACATGCAATACAGAATTCCTTAGAACATTTATTTTATATTTATTTATTTATTTTATTTTACATTTGATGACCGGGAAAGTCCAACTGGACACAGGTCCATTTTCAGCGGAGGCCCAGGGAGAAAAGCTCCACTTAAAACAATGCTACAAATACATTTTATAAAATACATGACTGTATTCTTAAGGCATACAATTAAACATTTAAGAACATATTTAACATTTCTTCATAGACATAAACATCAATAGCATCAGAATAAAATGTAACATTTGTTCATAGACTTATAAATCAATACCATCAGAATAGACCATTGGTAAGAATAAGTATTCAGAGGTTAGAAACTTATAGGTGATCTTTGGCAGAATACTTGCAACACTAAAATGTAGTTGATTAGCCTGGGGAATCACATGTGCACAGCCAATTGTTAAAATAGTGGGTTTTGAGTAGCTTCTAATAGTGAAGCAGAGCTGGTAGAAGTTATATTATTTGGGAGCGAGTTCCAAATTTTTGCTATTGTACAGCCAAAGTTTTACCCACTTCATTCTTATGTTTGATGATATTTATGAGATTTCGGTCTGTTGATCTTAAGGCTCGGTGGTGGTGTAGGGCTGTATTAGATCCTGTAGTGCTGGGATTTTGTCAGGGAAGTAGTACAGTTTGTGGGCTGTGGAGAGTTGAGTAGTAAGACGTAGTTGGGGCAACTCAAGCCATTTGAGCTGTTTGAGAGAAAGACAGTGGTGGGATCTATTAATGGCACCTGTAGCAAGCTTGGCAATCTTGTTATAGCAAGATGCCATTTTGTTTTGATCGCTGTGGTGAAGATTAGCCAGGATAGGGGAGGCATACAGTAGGGTGGATAATAGATAAGTTCTAGCAATAGTGGCTTTGGTATAATTGGTCATGAATTGCTTGTTCCTATATAGTAGACCAAGCTTTTTGTTTAGTTTTTTGATTGTTTGGGCTATATGTACATCAAATTTGAGATTATTGATTACTACTCCTAGGAGTTTAGTGTCTGTTGTTGGTGTGATTGAGGTATTATCTTTGGAGTTTATAGTGAAATCATTATTTAGAGCAGGAGATCTACCAGGACTGAAGAGAATTAGTTTTGTTTTTTTGGGATTGAGTATAAGTTTAATGCCAAAAAACATGCTTCAGCTAGAGTAAAGTTATGCTATGTTATTGTTTGAAGTTTGCTTAAGGTTGGGGTGGTGCATATGATAGTAGTGTCATCTGAATATTGCACTATAGAGGCAGAGGGAGAGGATTCAGCTATCTGATTTGTAAATATGGAGAATAGTAAAGGACCAAGTATGGAACCATGAGGGACTCCTATGGATACAGGTAGAAGGGAGGATAGTTGGTCCTGCCAAAGAACTGCTTGTTGGCGGCCTGATAAATAGCTGTTGAACCATGATATAGTAAGGGAGTTAATGTTAAGGGTAGACAGAGTTTTGAGAAGCATGCAGTGGTTGACCATATCAAAGGCTTTAGATAAGTCTAAGAATCGAGAGGAAACAAAAAGTCAGTTGTTTCTATGGGTGTTGAATATGTTGGTATATGAAAGTAGAGCTGTTGTGGTACTATGGGAGGGTCGAAAGCCATGTTGAGATGTTGATATAAGGTTATGTTGAGATGTTGATATAAGGTTCTTTTGTAGGTGGTATTGCATTAGTTGTGAATGTACTACTCTTTCTAGTATTTTTGATAAAGGAGATAAAATTGCAACTGGGCAGTAGTTGGTGAGCTCAAGGGAGTTGCCGTCTTTGTGGAGTGGAATAATATGAGATATTTCCTACAGGTTAGGTACTTTGCATTCAGATATGGATCTATTTATGAGGATAGACACGGGTAGGATATGGTTTCAGCTGATAGTTGAAGGAAATCAGCGGGAAGTTTGTCAGCAGCTAGCGTGGTAGGTTTTAGTTTTTTGAGGAGTTTAGTAATACGTTGTGTAGTTGCTGGATACAAGGAAAAGCTAGAGGGAGTCGGTTGTGTAGTAGGGTTAGTAGGGGATGGAGAAGGCGTAGGGCTGGTGGTGTTATTTAGGGTGTTAGATAGAGCTAGGACTGTTTCGGTAAAGAATTTGTTGAATTGTGTGGGGGTGTCCTCTTTGTCGGTTGACAGTATGGGTGTGGGAGTGTCGGTTTTACCTGGGTGCAGTAATTTACTTATTGAAGCCCAGAATGTCTGAAGGTTGTGAGTGTGTTTTTCTTGTAAGGTTTTGTAGTAATTGGTTTTATCAAGTTTTATAAGTTGTTCATAGGTTGGTACTAGGCTGTCGGCCCTAGGGTCTATACAAGCCTAGCAAAACAATTCCCCAGATATTTCTTCCCACAATATTTTGACTAGTTCTATAGTGCTAAGTAGTTTTGTTTTGAGGTAGTGGTTTTAAATGTATGATATTGAGCCCAGGCTCTGTCTATGTCCTTCATTATGGTTTTAGTTTCTTTTGTTAACCAAGGGGCGTAGTTTGTCTTAACTCTGATGGTTCAGGCTGGTGAATGATGGTTTAGGATTTTAAGAAAGGTCGAGTTAAAGTAATCTACTGCTTCATCTAGGGGTAGGTGTTTTAGGGAAGTCCAGTTACAGTATTTTAGTTTGTTGTTTAAGTTCTTGGCTTTGAAGTTGTTTTTGTTGTGAACTATTCTAAGGGTGGGTTGGTTACCATAGTGGGATTAATTCCTAATAAGGTAGGTTGGTTGGTGATCGCTCAAATTGTCTGGTAGGCAGCCTGATTGGTGTGCTAAGGTGGGGTCAGACAGAAGTATCCAATCTAAGCTGGATTGATGTTTGGATTTCTTATTGACTCTTGTGGGAGTGTCTATGATTTGGGTAAACCCATGAAGATTAATATAGGTAGAGGTATTGAATTTGGTACAGTCAGACCAGTCAATATTAAAATCTCCTAAGAGAATGGTCTCTTGTGGATGGGAGGTAGACATTCAGTGTAACAGGTTCTCCATGGTGGCAATGTTATTTCCTGGTGGGATGTAGGCACCTGCTATAACTGGTTCCCTATTAGAAGACCGAAGATGCATTCTTTCAAATGCATCTTGGTTGAACTCAAAAGACTGAAATGGCAAAATATTAAAGTGGCTTTAAAGCGAATTCTTTCCCTGGGAAAGAATTTGCTTGTCCGCTTCATTACTTTGCCGTTTTCAGCACTGTAGTGCGGTCTCGGAGTTGGTATATTTAAGTAGGGGGTGTGGGGGGTGAAGCCCTGCACTTAATGTAATGTTTAAAGTATGTTTTTTTGTTTTGTTTTTTGTTGGAACAGTGATTTTTTTCCCTAGGAAAAAAATTGCTGTTCTAACAGATAGAAATTGTAAGCTTTCACTTACATAGGGTCTATTAATCACCGTTCACTTTTTTAAGCACTTGGTGATCTAGTATAGACCCCTATAACTATATGTTTGTTAGAGTTTAGTTTTAATTTAGCAAGAATAAGTTCAATATCATTGACTTCCTGGGAATTGTAGCTAACCTGTTCCAATGTGAGATTTGGCATCATCATTTAGCATCAACTATCTGACACATGGGGGGGGGTATATATGTTTTTTATGTATTTTAGGGATCCCAAAAATTATAGGAATTTTGGAATCAGGGACCAACAGATATTCATAGTCACACCTGTAAAAATAACCATTTAAAATGAGTAACTCTAACTATGCATCCAGTTTCTTATATGATATATTATTCTGATTGACTGACACTTACTCATTAGTGTCAATGTATAACAAAACAAATATTTTGCTGATGTAATCATTCATATTGATTACAGTCAAGGCCCCCTCCTTATCAGGCCTCATAAGCCTGATTTGAAGATTGTTAATAATATGTTTTAATAAGTTCCATTCATCATTGCTTAAATTCTGCAGGTAAAATGTTCTACTTTTGATATTAATGATTTTCTTGAAGTCAAATGTGCATATTATTTTTCAAAAATGGAAATAATACAGTTCATGGGGGGTGAATTTTCTACTTTTTTTACATACATTTATATATGGAAAAAATCACAAAAGGAACGCTGAAGCTTGCAAATACAAAATAAAGCTGCTATCAGTAAAAAGCACACCAAATTCACCAAAATAATCCACCGACTCAAAGGAAAACGGATCAGGAACGTCCTTTATTCAGTAAGCGCTTTCACCCAATGAGGGCTTCATCAGATTCAAAGTTGGCAAATCAATGTAATAATAAAAACAAAGAAAATAATTATTTCCTTATTATCTTATTTCCTTATTTCCTTAAAAACAAAGAAGATAATTATTTCCTTATTATCTTATTTCCTTATTTCCTTATTTTCTTTGTTTTTATTATTACATTGATTTGCCAACTTTGAATCTGATGAAGCCCTCATTGGGTGAAAGCGCTTACTGAATAAAGGACGTTCCTGATCCGTTTTCCTTTGAGTCGGTGGATTATTTTGGTGAATTTGGTGTGCTTTTTACTGATAGCAGCTTTTATTTGTATTTGCAAGCTTCAGCGTTCCTTTTGTGATTTTTTCCGCATTTGAAGTTTATCTTTGGAACGCTGCTTCTCCGGTGGAGTATATTTACTGTTTTTGATACATTTATATATGAAGCACTTTCAGTCTCAGTTTTACTAAAATAAAAACTTAAATTCAATTTATGTGTAAATAGTTTAAGATCCAAAGTGCATCTTCTGTTCTAGCTCTTTTTACAGAAAGAAAGGCGAGCCCTTTTTCAAAAAGTTCTGCTCATGACCTGTTAACAGTTATATCACTGTAATTAAACATCTTGAAATCATGTCTAGTGTTGTAAATATTGATCAGTTATCTGTAGGGCCTGTGACTGCTCCTCGCCTTCCCCTCAGCTGTACTTGGCATTTGTTCTCCCTGTGCAAACTCATTTGTCTTGAGTTGCTTTGTTCAGGATACCCTGCTTACTAGTTCTTTAACTATTCCAATCTCCTGGGGGAAGAGGTACCTCCAAAGGGTTTAATTGTGGTGAGAATCGAATTGATCGCCATAATTGTTTACTACTTCACCCTCAAGAAACCCCTGTTGGTTTAGGGCCATCCATTTGATCTATCTATGAACGTAAGACATTTTACAGATAATAGCTATTAGTTTTACTCTCTCTCTATGTCTGACCTACTGCTCTAAATCTACTATACCTTCCTTCTATAGTTACTTCTACTGCTCTTAATCTCTCTACACCTACTCCAATATAGTTTTTTTTCTCCTTTTTTGCTCTCTCATCTACTATCTTAAACCAAATGTATGGTAAAGTGTTGTTGTTTTTACAAATTATTGTACTGTTGTTATGTTTTTTTTTAGTAGATGCTTAGTATCTTTAGTCACTTTGTATAATCCTGTTTGGAGCTTTTCTCCCCGGGCCTCTACTGAAAATGGACATACATCCAGATAGACTAGCCCAGTCAACAAAGGTAAAATAAAATAAATAAATAAAATATCTGGCCACTAGTCATGTGGCTTGATCCCTTATTAGAAGATGGTGGTCAGGGATAAGCTCTGCACAATTCATAATCAACCTTATACTGGTGTAACTTTTTAGCTTTTTATTTCATTAATAATATTATCCACTTTGTAAAATGTACCCCGATAATCATTACTCTTAGTGTTAAATGACAAATCTGTTTTAATACTATTGTCCATATTGGTTATACAGTTTTAAGGCGCAGCCATCTTTTTCGAATTATCTTTGATCAGTACCTCAATGAGCTCGCACCCATGCCGGTTGAACAATTGCAAAAGATCCAGGTGTAAATCTGAATCTTGGATAAGGTCAATGAAGAATTTCCAAGACAGAAGGCCATTAGAAACCTGGTTCATCTTGATACACTCATTGAAGTACCTGTTCTCCAATTGCAATTTGTGGTACTTTAAAAGGTTTTCCTAGAATATAGTACATTGTTGATTTAATGTGCTGAAAGAGCCATTCAAACTTTCATAATCGGCCTGCAACTCCGTGCATCTGTTCAACCACTCCTGAAGTGAATACCTAACTTATTGCAAAGCCTGCCCTTCTCCTATGGTCCAGTTGCTGCACATGGTTCGCCCATTGTCAGTGGAAAGAAATCTCCAGTTGTCATGGTTATCTTGGACTCTATGCAATGAATTGAAGATGAAGGAAAGGAGTTCAAATCACTGACTTCATTCAAACATATTGAAGCCTGACTATTAAATACGTCTCCACCATTACCTGCTGTTTGCTAGGTAATCTGCTGTACAAAATAGTCAAATTATTAACAGACAAAGCAAATTCCATGTAAGTAACATGTGTTACCCTTCCACTTGACCAGCATCTTCAGATGGCATAGTGCCACCTCAAGAACTCAAAAAACACAAAGCCACATAAAAATATTGACAAACCTAGAACTAGACTATGAACACAGATGCAGCAGCCTTTTTCATGTAATGCATGAACATAGTTTTAAAGACTTTGAGGAGTTTAATATTCAAAAACATAATTGTGTACCTTTAACTTTATTCAGTCAGATAATTATTACTTTTAGTGTTAAAATATGATGGGAGTTCATGTATCTTATTCTATGTTTCTCGTTTTAATGTGGTTGATGGATTTTCTTTTGGTTAAATTATTTAATTAATTATTTTAATTAACTCAATCAAAACCTTCCAAATGGTTTGTTTAGTGACTTTCTTTGGTCATGTGATCTGAATGTATAAAAACCTCTAACTTAGTTTGTTATTTGTTCTGAAGAAGTCTGGATACTAGGACAAAAGAGCTTAACTTTTCAAATAAAAATGTTGTCCCTGAAGGCTCCTGTGTCTGTGGTCATAGTCTAGTTCTGGGTTTGTCAATGTTGTTATGTGGCTTTGTGTTTTTTGAGTCATATTGAATATAGTTACTGAAAATTAGCCATAATAATCCAAACAGGCAAGGCTTAATATTCCTGACTCGCAGGAAAATATTTTGTTGTTTACAGAGACTTTAAGTCACGAGCTGTGTAAGATTAAATGAACAGAAGGTTGGAATATTCCCTCATTCAAGAGCTAAAAGTATAAGCATGCCCTAGTAGAGATCAAACGTTAGACCACCGTTGACATGTTAGGTATAGTTTTTGGGGGAGGTCATATAGTTTTTAACTATCTGATAGACTTAGAAGCTTAGAAGTAGCTTTATTTTTATCACAATTCAACATATTACTCACTCCTCTTGCCTGGTGCACTATTCTCTTCTGGCAGAAATGTACCCACAGTATCATTCACATTCACATTAACAATTGCTTAATTTCTGTAAGCACAAGGCACAACCCAGTCCAGATGTCACACATCAGTTGTTGTGCAGAACTTTTACTTTTTTCCATTCGTACCCAGACAATTCCCGTAACCTTATAATCCTTCCAGTCCTCTCTTCCCCCAATCTGTTAATTTATTCTTTTCACTTTCAGACGCCTTTTTATTTTTAATACCCTACTTTGGTGTGTAATTGTTCCAAATGTCCCCCAGTTAAAAACATAGTGGAAGACATGAAAGAACTGGAGGGGGTCAAAATAAAATGTGCACCTAATAACTTTTATATAAAAAATTAGTTAGCCTTGTGCATCTATCTACTTACTTCCTAATCCTACTTGAGCAATGTTCTCCTAAAAAAAAAACATTTTTGCATTTTTGATTGTAACCTCAGTATTTTGTTCTGTCTTGTAATCAGAAATTGTTTGAAATGTAAATCTCTGTAATCTTTGTGTAATCTGTGCTGGAGCTTTTCTCCCCAGGACTCCATTGAAAAAGGGTTCTTTTGGCCCAATGGACTATCCTGGTTAACCAACTGCAAATAAAATAACAATAAAATAAAATAAAATAAACTGCATCCACACTTTATCTCTATTTCCTTGTTATCCCATTATATATATATATATATATATATATATATAAATATATAGATATATATATAAATATAACTATATAGATATATATATAAATATAACTATATAGATATATAAATATAAATATATATATATATGTATGCATGTATATATATATATATATATATATATATATATATATATATATATATATATATATATATATATATATATATATGTGTGTGTGTGTGTGTGTGTGTCTCATTTGACATTCTTTCCTAAGATTCTGTGAATATGATCTGCCACGTCCTTCTTACAATTTTCTAGTTTCTAAGTCTAATCCCCCTTTTGATTTTGCTTGCACCTTCAACATGTCCCCTCGACCTTTGGGAACATTATACATCTCTTGAAAGGGATGCAAAATTACTTATGCAAGCATTCCCACCCAAACATTCTTAACTCCCTAGATATAACTGCAGTTCAAAAAGTCCTACAAATTTCTTCCCACATTTTTTCAGGATTTCTTTTCCATCTTCTCCTGACAGTTCTGTCATTGCCTTGCTTTTCTCCTCCTCTTTCTTCTGGGTTCCCTCATGAAGAGAGGAAAACTCTAGAACATAAATCTACTAATAATTAAGAGGTAGCCACTCACCCTAATTGGCAGTTTTTAGAAATGTGAACAAATGGATGCAGAGAAACCGATACAGACACAAAAACTTCATAATGGCAACACATGGGAGTCAACAGTGAAATCAAGAAGCCTGTGCTAAAAGCTTCCATCATATTTTAAAATAAAAAAATTGCTATAAAAATAAGAAAGTACTGTTTATAATGTTATGTGTGACTTTCCTTTTGAACTTGCAACTGCTTCTTATTGGAAAAAATGAATATGTTTGCACACTTCATCAAGTACAGATATAGATAAATATGTTTATTATTGAGCATTCAGAAAATCAGCTGGTTTAGCCATTTGTGTATAATTGTCTGTTTTTCGGGTAGCATGTTTCTGGTTTCAGTCCTTGGTCCCCAGCTAATGGAATCTTATTCTTCTTTTCTTAAAGTCGATCCATTCAGAAATAAAAGCATGTTTCAAGACTCCAGGAAAAAGCAACTATCTGTTGCAAAAGAGAGTAAAATCCCATGAGTGGAGGAGCTCACTGGTCATCCTCAGTAAGAGGCTGAGATCCCTTATAAGTTCCTCCAAAGCTAGCTATGAAAACAAAATCGCTACTAAATCCAAGGGACAGCCACAAAGCATTCTGTAGCTATGTCAAGAATCTAGATGGCAACACCCAGATCTGCTCTGAGTTACAGCACAAATTCACAAAAATTACAGAACCAACTGATATTGCCAAAATCCTGGCAGATCGGTTCAGTGCTAACTTTACTCCCCTCTCACCCCCTAAAGGGCCCATATCTATACAGGAAGAATACAGAGTCCCTGTAATCACAACTACGCAGGTAAAAGCTGCACTCTCTAAAGCCAAAAACACAGCATCCATCGGACCGGACAACATCCCAGGCTGCGTTTTACATGAACTTCAGAACGAACTGGCTCCCTACTTAAGCACCATGTTCAATAATAGCCTTGCATCAGGCTTTGTGCCCACTGAATGGTGCACAGCAACAGTTATCCCACTCCACAAAGGGGGAGCCACCACTGATCCCGAGAACTATCGACCTATTAGCCTGACGAGCCTGGTCTGCAAGGCCATGGAATGTATCATCATAGAACTCATAAACAAAGACATCGGTAACCTCCAAACTCTGGATCCCACCCAGTTCGGGTTTGTGAAAGGCAGATCATGCCTCCTGAACAGATCGACTTCTTTGAGGCAGTCACCAAAGCCGCGGATGAGGGTAAGGTGGTTCACACAGCCTATCTTGACCTCGCCGAGGCTTTTGACACCATCCCCCATTCTGGAATTATAGTTAAACTCACTAAACTAGGTATAAATCCCTACATCACAAGATGGGTTGCCAACTGGCTCACTGACAGAACCCACACTGTAAAAGTAGCAGACTCCAAATCTGACCTGAAAGCAGTGACAAGTGGAGTACCACAGGGTTCCGTCCTGGGACCTCTCCTGTTTGGTATCTACTTCTATGAAGTACAGGCTAACATAGAAAGCCTCTGGCTAATGAAGTTCACAGATGACTGCAAACTAGGAGCCATAGTCAAGTCCCCAAATGATGTGGACATCCTACAGAAGGGCCTCACTGAGACAGATGCCTGGTGTCAGAGCCATAGCCTCAAGCTCAGTGTCAGAAATTGCAGTGTCATCCCCTTTGGTAAAAACTCTGTACCCATGAACTACAACATAGGCAGCAATCTACATAACACCAAATGCGTGATAATAGACCTTGGGACCCAGGTGGACAATTGTCTCTCCTTTGACAGTCACGTCACCACAGTAGTCAGGAAGTCCTTCTATGTGGCACACCTCATCATAAAAGGGTTCTCATCCAGGAAAAAAAAGGTCATCGTTCCCCTCTACTCGTCACTCATTAGACCAATTATAGAGTACAACACCCCTTTTGGAATGTACCTCACAAGACATCTGCAGGAGCTGGAAAGGCCAGAGAAGTATCTCACAAAGAGGATTACTGGCCTCAAACAAATGCCCTACACTGACCACCTCAAAAAACTCCAGCTTTACTCCATAGCATATCGCCTACTCCGAGGTGATCTCTGCCTAACATATAAAGCTATGTCAAACCCAGAGCCGTTGGACATGCTACACCTAAAGAAATCCCAATCCCTCCGAGCTACACACTCTAGGGACCTACACATTGTCACCACAATAAACAGGACACGCTGGAGGGATATATTCCTGTCCCAGAGACTTCCTATACTCTGGAACAAGCTACCCATCTATGTCAAGCAAAGTTCTTCATTAGCACTCTTCAAGAAAAATCTTGATGAGTGGATGGGAAATAGGAAATGCACCCTGGGGATCACTTCTGTGTCTCTGCTCGACAGTGGCACAGGAAAATAACTTTCTTGGGTGGCGTAAGCTGGCTAGGCTGACATAGGCCCTTGGGCCGATAGCCTAGTACCTACCTATGAACCTATATACCTTAACCTCTTCATTTCCTTTTTTGTCTGCTTACGTTGCTCTGACTCCATTTTTGAATGTGATTCTTTCAGCATGACAATTCTGATTTTCACTTTGTACAGTATATATGCATATATTGTGTTTTTCAGTCACTTTATAATGTCATTTATCTACTGCCTTTATACCCTCAAGCCAATATTCATATTCACTTTGTATGCAATATGTATATATTGCATTTTGTAATTCACTCTGTATATATTGTGATGTATATTTTGCTTTTTCCTTTGGCTGAGACTAAAATACATCCAATGGGATCAGTACTCTGCTCCATTAAACAAAGACAAAATAAAATAAATAATAGGAATAACTAAGCACAGCCCCTGCAAAATGTCATATGGAATAGAGTTATAAATGACATATATATCCTGTCCATCAAGCTACTTTACTCTGCAAGAAGTGAAACAACCCACTACCTAAAGAACTTGCACAGCTGAAGGTCACTTACTGTTGGAAGAGCTCACAAGGGAAAAATACACTGAGTTAAATCTATTGAAACAACCCACTACCTAAAGAACTTGCACAGCCGAAGGTCACTTGTAGTTGCAATAGTTCACAAAGGAAAAATATACTGAGTTAAATCTATTGAAACAACCCATTACCTAAAGAACTTGCACAGCTGAAGGTCACTTGCAGTTGCAAGAGTTCACAAGGGAAAAATACACTGAGTTAAATCTATGTAAGACAAATTCATAGACTCAGACTAATAATTTAATTTGGAAGTCATGCACTAGTGTGCTCTGTTTGTAGTGCTGAATCTGCTGGAAGGATATCCCCACTCTTACAGACCTTTTACTGCTGAAGGTGAAGCTACATTAACACCAGCATATTTTACTCTTATCAGTGTAATAGATCCCTGGAAAAGACATCGAAAAGCCCATAACTATAAAATTTGATGCTGTGACTCGGGTCAAGTTTTTAGAGTTCAGTCACCTTGTCTTTGTATTCAGGAACATTCTAACTCACTGATTGTTTATGGTGATAAACCATCTGCGGGGTTTCTTCCTGCTCTGTTCGCTTCGCTCACTCTGCTTCCCTGCCCTTACCCCATATCCCAGCCTCCCTCAGCACCTCTACTCATAGCCCAAGCAAACCACTCCCCCTCATTCTTCTGATCCAGTTATATACAACTCTACCTTGTCCACACCCACATTTCATTCAAACCTTATCTAGTTTTATTTAATCAAACTTATCTGCTTCCCTTTACATCTATCAGCTTGACTTCCCACCCCCCCCACTATAATTCTTTGCATCTTACTCTGTTTTACCATCACAATACTATCACCACCTTAAACTGTCTTACATTAACTCCAGGCTTGCCACCTTCTCTTCTGTTATACACATAAACTAACATTGTGCCATAATTGTACTACTGACCAGTCACATCTCCCCCTCCCCTCCTTATCAAAAACCACAACGGAAAACACCTGACCACATTGTCAAAGCCCATCCTGAAGTCAAAACATTTCCAATCTTAGCTTCAGCTGCACACATATCACAGGATAACAAAATCTCTGCTTATACCTGATATTACATTCTAACACATAAATACCACTTTTACTATTGTTAAACCTACTATCACAGTTGACATGCTCCTCCTAACCTGCCCCTGATATTACATTCTAACACATAAATACCACTTTTACTATTGTTAAACCTACTATCACAGTTGACATGCTCCTCCTAACCTGCCCCTGATATTACATTCTATCACATAAATACCACTTTTACTATTGTTAAACCTACTATCACAGTTGACATGCTCCTCCTAACCTGCCCCCGATATTACATTCTAACACATAAATACCACTTTTACTATTGTTAAACCTACTATCACAGTTGACATGCTCCTCCTAACCTGCCCCTGATATTACATTCTATCACATAAATACCACTTTTACTATTGTTAAACCTACTATCACAGTTGTCGTGCTCCTCCTAACCTGCCCCTGATATTACATTCTATCACATAATTACCACTTTTACTATTGTTAAACCTACTATCACAGTTGACATGCTCCTCCTAACCAGCTCCTGATATTACATTCTAACACATAAATACCACTTTTACTATTGTTAAACCTACTATCACAGTTGACATGCTCCTCCTAACCTGCCCCTGATATTACATTCTATCACATAAATACCACTTTTACTATTGTTAAACCTACTATCACAGTTGTCGTGCTCCTCCTAACCTGCCCCCGATATTACATTCTAACACATAAATACCACTTTTACTATTGTTAAACCTACTATCACAGTTGACGTGCTCCTCCTAACCTGCCCCTGATATTACATTCTGTCACATAAATACCACTTTTACTATTGTTAAACCTACTATCACAGTTGACATGCTCCTCCTAACCTGCCCCTGATATTACATTCTATCACATAAATACCACTTTTACTATTGTTAAACCTACTATCACAGTTGTCATGCTCCTCCAAACCTGCCCCTGATATTACATTCTATCACATAAATACCACTTTTACTATTGTTAAACCTACTATCACAGCTGACATGCTCCTCCTAACCTGCCCCTGATATTACATTCTATCACATAAATACCACTTTTACTATTGTTAAACCTACTATCACAGTTGACGTGCTCCTAACCTGCCCCTGATATTACATTCTATCACATAAATACCACTTTTACTATTGTTAAACCTACTATCACAGTTGTGCTCCTCCTAACCTGCCCCTGATATTACATTCTAACACATAAATACCACTTTTACTGTTGTTAAACATACTATCACAGTTGACGTGCTCCTCCTAACCTGCCCCTGATATTACATTCTAACACATAAATACCACTTTTACTATTGTTAAACCTGCTATCACAGTTGGCATACTCCTCCTAATCTGCCCCTGATATTACATTCTATCACATAAATACCACTTTTACTATTGTTAAACCTGCTATCACAGTTGGCATGCTCCTCCTAACCTGCCCCTGATATTACATTCTAACACATAAATACCACTTTTACTATTGTTAACCCTACTATCACAGTTGTCGTGCTCCTCCTAACCAGCCCCTGATATTACATTCTAACACATAAATACCACTTTTACTATTGTTAAACCTACTATCACAGTTGACATGCTCCTCCTAACCTGCCCCTGATATTACATTCTATCACATAAATACCACTTTTACTATTGTTAAACCTACTATCACAGTTGTCGTGCTCCTCCTAACCTGCCCCTGATATTACATTATATCATATAAATAGCACTTTTACTATTGTTAAACCTGCTATCACAGTTGACATACTCCTCCTAACCTGCCCCTGATATTACATTCTATCACATAAATACCACTTTTACTATTGTTAAACCTGCTATCACAGTTGACATGCTCCTCCTAACCTGCCCCTGATATTACATTCTATCTCATAAATACCACTTTTACAATTGTTAAACCTACTATCACAGTTACATTTTTTCAATTTACACCTGCTATTACATTCTAACACATTGTTAAACCTACTATCACAGTTGACCTGCTCCTCCTAACCTGCCCCTGATATTACATTCTAACACATAAATACCACTTTTACTATTGTTAAACCTACTATCACAGTTACATTGTTTCAATTTACACCTGCTATTACATTCTAACACATTGTTAAACCTACTATCACAGTTGACCTGCTCCTCCTAACCTGCCCCTGATATTACATTCTAACACATAAATACCACTTTTACTATTGTTAAACCTACTATCACAGTTGACATGCTCCTCCTAACCTGCCCCTGGTATTACATAAATACCACTTTTACTATTGTTAAACCTACTATCACAGTTGACATGCTCCTCCTAAAATGCCCCTGATATTACATTCTAACACATAAATACCACTTTTACTATTGTTAAACCTACTATCACAGTTACATTGTTTCAATTTACACCTGCTATTACATTCTAACACATTGTTAAACCTACTATCACAGTTGACCTGCTCCTCCTAACCTGCCCCTGATATTACATTCTAACACATAAATACCACTTTTACTATTGTTAAACCTACTATCACAGTTGACATGCTCCTCCTAACCTGCCCCTGATATTACATTCTATCACATAAATACCACTTTTACTATTGTTAAACCTACTATCACAGTTGACATGCTCCTCCTAACCTGCCCCTGATATTACATTCTATCACATAAATACCACTTTTACTAATGTTAAACCTGCTATCACAGTTGACATGCTCCTCCTAACCTGCCCCTGATATTACATTCTGACACATAAATACCACTTTTACTATTGTTAAACCTACTATCACAGTTGGCATGCTCCTCCTAACCTGCCCCTGATATTACATTCTATCACATAAATACCACTTTTACTATTGTTAAACCTACTATCACAGCTGACATGCTCCTTCTAACCTGCCCCTGATATTACATTCTATCACATAAATACCACTTTTACTATTGTTAAACCTACTATCACAGTTGACATGCTCCTCCTAACCTTCCCCTGATATTACATTCTAACACATAAATACCACTTTTACTATTGTTAAACCTACTATCACAGTTGTCATGCTCCTCCTAACCTGCCCCTGATATTACATTCTATCACATAAATACCACTTTTACTATTGTTAAACCTGCTATCACAGTTGGCATGCTCCTCCTAACCTGCCCCTGATATTACATTCTAACACATAAATACCACTTTTACTATTGTTAAACCTACTATCACAGTTGTCGTGCTCCTCCTAACCAGCCCCTGATATTACATTCTAACACATAAATACCACTTTTACTATTGTTAAACCTACTATCACCGTTGACGTGCTCCTCCTAACCTGCCCCTGATATTACATTCTATCACATAAATACCACTTTTACTATTGTTAAACCTACTATCACAGTTGACATGCTCCTCCTAACCTGCCCCTGATATTACATTCTATCACATAAATACCACTTTTACTATTGTTAAACCTACTATCACAGTTGTCGTGCTCCTCCTAACCTGCCCCTGATATTACATTATATCACATAAATAGCACTTTTACTATTGTTAAACCTACTATCACAGTTGGCATGCTCCTCCTAACGTGCCCCTGATATTACATTCTATCACATAAATACCACTTTTACTATTGTTAAACCTACTATCACAGTTACATTGTTTCAATTTACACCTGCTATTACATTCTAACACATTGTTAAACCTACTATCACAGTTGACATGCTCCTCCTAACCTGCCCCTGATATTACATTCTAACACATAAATACCACTTTTACTATTGTTAAACCTACTATCACAGTTACATTGTTTCAATTTACACCGGCTATTACATTCTTACACATTGTTAAACCTACTATCACGGTTGACCTGCTCCTCCTAACCTGCCCCTGATATTACATTCTATCACATAAATACCACTTTTACTATTGTTAAACCTGCTATCACAGTTGGCATGCTCCTCCTAACCTGCCCCTGATATTACATTCTAACACATTAATACCACTTTTACTATTGTTAAACCTACTATCACAGTTGTCGTGCTCCTCCTAACCAGCCCCTGATATTACATTCTAACACATAAATACCACTTTTACTATTGTTAAACCTACTATCACCGTTGACATGCTCCTCCTAACCTGCCCCTGATATTACATTCTATCACATCAATACCACTTTTACTATTGTTAAACCTACTATCACAGTTGACATGCTCCTCCTAACTTGCCCCTGATATTACATTCTATCACATAAATACCACTTTTACTATTGTTAAACCTACTATCACAGTTGTCGTGCTCCTCCTAACCTGCCCCTGATATTACATTCTATCACATAAATAGCACTTTTACTATTGTTAAACCTACTATCACAGTTGGCATGCTCCTCCTAACCTGCCCCTGATATTACATTCTATCACATAAATACCACTTTTACTATTGTTAAACCTACTATCACAGTTACATTGTTTCAATTTACACCTGCTATTACATTCTAACACATTGTTAAACCTACTATCACAGTTGACATGCTCCTCCTAACCTGCCCCTGATATTACATTCTAACACATAAATACCACTTTTACTATTGTTAAACCTGCTATCACAGTTGACATGCTCCTCCTAACCTGCCCCTGATATTACATTCTAACACATAAATACCACTTTTACTACTGTTAAACCTACTATCACAGTTGGCATGCTCCTCCTAACCTGCCCCTGATATTACATTCTATCACATAAATACCACTTTTACTATTGTTAAACCTACTATCACGGTTGACCTGCTCCTCCTATCCTGCCCCTGATATTACATTCTATCACATAAATACCACTTTTACTATTGTTAAACCTGCTATCACAGTTGGCATGCTCCTCCTAACCTGCCCCTGATATTACATTCTAACACATAAATACCACTTTTACTATTGTTAAACCTACTATCACAGTTGTCGTGCTCCTCCTAACCAGCCCCTGATATTACATTCTAACACATAAATACCACTTTTACTATTGTTAAACCTACTATCACCGTTGACATGCTCCTCCTAACCTGCCCCTGATATTACATTCTATCACATAAATACCACTTTTACTATTGTTAAACCTACTATCACAGTTGACATGCTCCTCCTAACCTGCCCCTGATATTACATTCTATCACATAAATACCACTTTTACTATTGTTAAACCTACTATCACAGTTGTCGTGCTCCTCCTAACCTGCCCCTGATATTACATTCTATCACATAAATAGCACTTTTACTATTGTTAAACCTACTATCACAGTTGGCATGCTCCTCCTAACCTGCCCCTGATATTACATTCTATCACATAAATACCACTTTTACTATTGTTAAACCTACTATCACAGTTACATTGTTTCAATTTACACCTGCTATTACATTCTAACACATTGTTAAACCTACTATCACAGTTGACATGCTCCTCCTAACCTGCCCCTGATATTACATTCTAACACATAAATACCACTTTTACTATTGTTAAACCTACTATCACAGTTACATTGTTTCAATTTACACCTGCTATTACATTCTAACACATTGTTAAACCTACTATCACGGTTGACCTGCTCCTCCTAACCTGCCCCTGATATTACATTCTATCACATAAATACCACTTTTACTATTGTTAAACCTGCTATCACAGTTGACATGCTCCTCCTAACCTGCCCCTGATATTACATTCTAACACATAAATACCACTTTTACTATTGTTAAACCTACTATCACAGTTGGCATGCTCCTCCTAACCTGCCCCTGATATTACATTCTATCACATAAATACCACTTTTACTATTGTTAAACCTACTATCACAGCTGACATGCTCCTTCTAACCTGCCCCTGATATTACATTCTATCACATAAATACCACTTTTACTATTGTTAAACCTACTCTCACAGTTGGCATACTCCTCCTAACCTGCCCCTGATATTACATTCTATCACATAAATACCACTTTTACTATTGTTAAACCTACTATCACAGTTGACATGCTCCTCCTAACCTGCCCCTGATATTACATTCTAACACATAAATACCACTTTTACTATTGTTAAACCTACTACCACAGTTGTCATGCTCCTCCTAACCTGCCCCTGATATTACATTCTATCACATAAATACCACTTTTACTATTGTTAAACCTACTATCACAGTTGTTGTGCTCCTCCTAACCTGCCCCTGATATTACATTCTATCACATAAATACCACTTTTACTATTGTTAAACCTACTATCACAGCTGACATGCTCCTCCTAACCTGCCCCTGATATTACATTCTATCACATAAATACCACTTTTACTATTGTTAAACCTACTATCACAGCTGACATGCTCCTCCTAACCTGCCCCTGATATTACATTCTAACACATAAATACCACTTTTACTATTGTTAAACCAACTATCACAGTTGTCGTGCTCCTCCTAACCTGCCCCCGATATTACATTCTAACACATAAATACCACTTTTACTATTGTTAAACCTACTATCACAGCTGACATGCTCCTCCTAACCTGCCCCTGATATTACATTCTAACACATAAATACCACTTTTACTATTGTTAAACCTACAATCACAGTTACATTGTTTCCATTTACACCTGATATTACATTCTAACACATTGTTAAACCTACTATCACAGTTGACATGCTCCTCCTAACCTGCCCCTGGTATTACATAAATACCACTTTTACTATTGTTAAACCTACTATCACAGTTGGCATGCTCCTCCTAACCTGCCCCTGATATTACATTCTATCACATAAATACCACTTTTACTATTGTTAAACCTACTATCACAGTTGTCATGCTCCTCCTAACCTGCCCCTGATATTACATTCTAACACATAAATACCACTTTTACTATTGTTAAACCTACTATCACAGTTGTCATGCTCCTCCTAACCTGCCCCTGATATTACATTCTATCACATAAATACCACTTTTACTATTGTTAAACCTACTATCACAGTTGACATGCTCCTCCTAACCTGCCCCTGATATTACATTCTATCACATAAATACCACTTTTACTATTGTTAAACCTACTATTACAGTTGACATGCTCCTCCTAACCTGCCACTGATATTACATTCTATCACATAAATACCACTTTTACTATTGTTAAACCTACTATCACAGTTTTCGTGCTCCTCCTAACCTGCCCCTGATATTACATTCTAACACATAAATACCACTTTTACTATTGTTAAACCTACTATCACAGTTGACATGCTCCTCCTAACCTGCCCCTGATATTACATTCTATCACATAAATACCACTTTTACTATTGTTAAACCTACTATCACAGTTGTCGTGCTCCTAACCTGCCCCTGATATTACATTCTATCACATAAATAGCACTTTTACTATTGTTAAACCTACTATCACAGTTGACGTGCTCCTCCTAACCTGCCCCTGATATTACATTCTATCACATAAATACCACTTTTACTATTGTTAAACCTACTATCACAGTTGTCATGCTCCTCCTAACCTGCCCCTGATATTACATTCTAACACATAAATACCACTTTTACTATTGTTAAACCTACTATCACAGTTGTCATGCTCCTCCTAACCTGCACCTGATATTACATTCTATCACATAAATACCACTTTTACTATTGTTAAACCTACTATCACAGTTGACATGCTCCTCCTAACCTGCCTCTGATATTACATTCTATCACATAAATACCACTTTTACTATTGTTAAACCTACTATCACAGTTGACATGCTCCTCCTAACCTGCCCCTGATATTACATTCTATCACATAAATACCACTTTTACTATTGTTAAACCTACTATCACAGTTGACATGCTCCTCTAACCTGCCCCTGATATTACATTCTATCACATAAATACCACTTTTACTATTGTTAAACCTACTATCACAGTTGACATGCTCCTCCTAACCTGCCCTTGTTATTACATTCTATCACATAAATACCACTTTTACTATTGCTAAACCTACTATCACAGCTGACATGCTCCTCCTAACCTGCCCCTGATATTACATTCTAACACATAAATACCACTTTTACTATTGTTAAACCTACAATCACAGTTACATTGTTTCCATTTACACCTGATATTACATTCTAACACATTGTTAAACCTACTATCACAGTTGACATGCTCCTCCTAACCTGCCCCTGATATTACATAAATACCACTTTTACTATTGTTAAACCTACTATCACAGTTGTCATGCTCCTTCTAACCTGCCCCTGATATTACATTCTATCACATAAATACCACTTTTACTATTGTTATACCTACTATCACAGCTGACATGCTCCTCCTAACCTGCCCCTGATATTACATTCTATCACATAAATACCACTTTTACTATTGTTAAACCTACTATCACAGTTGTCATGCTCCTTCTAACCTGCCCTTGATATTACATTCTATCACATAAATACCACTTTTACTATTGTTAAACCTGCTATCACAGTTGGCATACTCCTCCTAACCTGCCCCTGATATTACATTCTAACACATAAATACCACTTTTACTATTGTTAAACCTACTATCACAGTTGACATGCTCCTCCAAACCTGCCTCTGATATTACATTCTAACACATAAATACCACTTTTACTATTGTTAAACCTACTATCACAGTTGTCATGCTCCTCCTAACCTGCCCCTGATATTACATTCTATCACATAAATACCACTTTTACTATTGTTAAACCTACTATCACAGCTGACGTGCTCCTCCTAACCTGCCCCTGATATTACATTCTGTAAAATAAATACCACTTTTACTATTGTTAAACCTACTATCACAGTTGTCGTGCTCCTCCTAACCTGCCCCTGATATTACATTCTATCACATAAATAGCACTTTTACTATTGTTAAACCCACTATCACAGTTACATTGTTTCCATTTACACCTGATATTACATTCTAACACATTGTTAAACCTACTATCACAGTTGACGTGCTCCTCCTAACCAGCCCCTGATATTACATTCTAACACATAAATACCACTTTTACTATTGTTAAACCTGCTATCACAGTTACATTGTTTGCTTTTACACCTGATATTACATTCTAACACATTGTTAAACCTACTATCACAGTTACATTGTTTCCATTTACACCTGATATTACATTCTAACACATTGTTAAACCTACTATCACAGTTACATTGTTTCCATTTACACCTGATATTACATTCTAACACATTGTTAAACCTACTATCACAGTTACATTGTTTCCATTTACACCTGGTAGTACATTCTAACACATTGTTAAACCTACTATCACAGTTACATTGTTTCCATTTACACCTGATATTACATTCTAGCACATTGTTAAACCTACTAGCACAGTTGACATGCTCCTCCTAACCTGCCCCTGATATTACATTCTATCACATAAATACCACTTTTACTATTGTTAAACCTACTATCACAGTTACATTGTTTCAATTTACACTTGCTATTACATTCTAACACATTGTTAAACCTACTATCACAGTTACATTGTTTCCATTTACACCTGATATTACATTCTAACACATTGTTAAACCTACTATCACAGTTACATTGTTTCCATTTACACCTGATATTACATTCTAACACATTGTTAAACCTACTATCACAGTTGATGTGCTTCTCCTAACCTGCCTAGCTTCTTTACTCTTAATTCTCAACCTCACTACAGCTATATCCTCGCTTACCCCACACATCAATACACATCAACAATGTCCTCCAACCATCACCCCAATAAACAACACAGCTTCTCACATATCTCCTTCCAGCTTTTCTCCTATACCCTCCCATATTATTCAAGCCACAAATTGGCCTCCTCACTGCCTAAAAAACCACACTTGACACCATTATCATCACCTAGAAGTAAAAAAAACACTTTCTATGGTACTCCTTCCTCATTACCTACCTACTCAAATGTGGAGACATACATCCTAACCCTGGCCCACCCTCTAATCCTAACCAAAACAGTAACCTCAAAAATGTAAACACACTTAACTTGAACCTTAGAAGTATATGTAATAAAAATAGCCCCATCACATGATTTGATTGATCAAAATAAACCTGATATACTAGCCCTTACATAAACATGGCTACACTCCGATGTAAAAGACTCAGAAATAATACTTCCAAACTTTGCAATAACCAGAAGAGATCGATCTAAAAAGTGGGGGGGGTAGCGCTTCTATATCCCTCTGCACTCAACATCACACCATACACCAGTAATATACTCATATTTTCCAATGCTGAGGTACTAATCCCCTTTTTGAACCTCAATATATCAAAAAATAATTTGTATAATAGTAATATATATCCCACCAGGTAACAATATACCAGTGTGGGGAAAATATTATATTCTGGATATTCCAAACAATAAAACCTGAAACAATAATCTTAGGCGATGTAAATATAGATTGGCAAACCATAGCTTCTGACTCCCCCACAAATGGTATAAATCTGTATGTTTTTTCTCAGCTTAT
Source organism: Protopterus annectens (assembly GCF_019279795.1). Classification (NCBI taxonomy): domain Eukaryota; kingdom Metazoa; phylum Chordata; order Ceratodontiformes; family Protopteridae; genus Protopterus; species Protopterus annectens. The sequence goes on from NC_056741.1 coordinate 129,121,679, forward strand.
CAATGCTCAAACAAGATACAAAAAAGATCTTACCTGCCAATCCACCTTAGACTGGATTCTAGTATCTCACCCGCACAATTACCCCTCTTCTGGTACACTGTCTAACTCCCTGAGCGATCATCTACCAGCTTATTCCCTTATAACAAACTCCCAACAACTAAGAGTACACACTATAAAATCAGTTAGGAAATCAACTCATTTTTGTCAGCATAAATTCAACAATCTCCTACAGGAAATAGACTGGACACCCCTTAAACAGCTACCCCTTAATGCTGCTGTACTATACTTTAATAACACCTTTCTTCACATACTTAATACACTAGCTCCCATTTGTATGAAAAAAAGCAAAAAGAACTCAGCACCATGGCTCTCTAAGGAATGTAAACACCTGATGAAGCAAAGGGACCGAGCCTGGTCAACCTGGAAACAAAACAAAAATGAACAAAATCATGTTAATTTCACAACACTACACAACAAAGTGACAAAACTAATCAGCAGAGATAAGAAGTCATATTATTCCCAGCTTCAACTCCAGCATAAAATCAACCACAGTAAACTTTGACACTCCATATCTTCTCTACTTAACCCTGGAAGAAATGGGGAGCATACCCTATCACCAGATACCCCTCCATCAGAAATAGCTAACAACTTTAACAAACACTTCATAAAATCAATTTTGGACTTATTAACTAACACCCCTAATGCTGGACGCCCCCCCCCCCATCCTTCAACCTATTCAGACACCAACCCCAGGCCAGCAACTACTTCTAACCCTGTCATAACTAACCCCCCTACTCAACAAAATGTCATACAAACCCCATTCTTATTTCAGCCCAAACCCACTGACACCATTAAGAAACTGCTAACAAAAACTAAAACTCTGCTCTACCTCAGCTGATAATCCCCTCCCCCCAATACTACCTCAAACTGGCTGCTAACTCAGTCACCTACACAATCAGTATCCTTATAAAGGTCTTTATCTGAATCAGAAGTACCTACCATATGGTAACAATCTCACATCACCCCCATCCATAATGGAGGCAACTCTTTTGATCCATCCAATTTCCATCCTATATCCATCTTGTCACCCATATCCAAAATTGTTGAGAGAGGTATCCATCAGCAGGTGATGCAATATCTATTGCAAAACAACCTTTTACCCAAAGCCCAAATGGCTTCCGACCTAGCCACAACACAGCTACAGCTCTGTTATCTTTTACAGACACAAAGAACAATGTCAGAGATGCAGGATGCTATACAGCCTCAGTATTCCTTGATCTCTCCAAGCCCTTTGACACAGTGTCTCACCCCTTACTTTTGAACACACTGTCTAACCTAGGCTTCTCACATAATGCAGTAAAATGGTTTCAGAGCTACCTCAAGGTTTGTAAACAAGCAGTGAAATGGTCCAATGAACTCTCAACCCTTCCTCCATAACCCTACTGGAGTCCCTCAAGGCTCCATCCTAGGACCCCTACTCTTCAACATTTTCACAAACAACCTTCACACTGCCTTTCACCCTGGGACATTCATTCAGTACACTGATAATTCCACCATAATCTGCATTGCTCAATCACTACCAGAACTACTTTCAAAAACTCAACAGTCCTTTACTGCAGTTGAATCCTGGCTAATAAATGCCCAACTCTTTCTTAATCCAAAGAAGACAAAACTAGCACTCCTTCATCCCAAAAACACCTCCACTGTCACTTATTATTTCAACATCCTTGCATCTGACAACACTGTCATAGAAATAATGCAGGAAACCAAACTTCTAGGCATTATCATTGACAATAAACTTTCATTTGACCGCTATATACAGCAAAATATAAAGAAAACTCATCAAATGCTGGGACTCTTATATAGAAACAAACATTTCTTTACTGCAGCAACCAAAACTACCCTTGCAAAAACATTTTTACTTCCCTCCCTTCTTTATGGTGCCCCTGTCTTAAGTACCTTACAAAATTCTACCCTAAGCAAGTTGGAACAGTGCTAAAGCAAAGTTGCAAAGTTTGCCACAAACTCTAAATATCACACACACCACTATAAACCAGGCCTAGAATTAAACTGGCTTGAACTCCTCAACCAACTTGCCTTTATTCAGCTATCCACCTTGCACAACCTTATTGTCAAGCCTAATGCTTGCCCTGCACTAGCCAATGTAGTCACACCTTACACACCAAATCAATCCCTATGATCAGAACACAAAAATCGCCTAGCTATCTCAAAACCCACAAAAAAACCTGGTCACTCTCTGTATTCATACTCTATCTCTATACTTTGGAATTCACTACCTCTAGCTACCAGGTCTATGCCTGGCCTAACCCATTTCAAAGCCTCTTTAAAAAATCCTCTGAAAAATACATGGCTATGCTCCTGCATAAAGCCTGCCTAATGCTCATGTCTTCCTCTTTCTGTCACATTTCAATCCCTCACAGACTGCAAGATCCTGAAGCTAGTCTAATTCCTTCTCTGCTTCTATACCATATCCTTAAGCTACTGTTCAGGCTTTATTGCTTCTATTCTTCGTAACTCTCTCTCACTATCTGTCTGCATCACTAACTTTCTGGCCGCTATTTTCCTAACAAACTAACATTCTATTTTGCTTGTACTATTACAGTCAATGTCACACATTGCACTACCTGCGTATTACTTTTTTGGACACTGTCTACATCATATAAGGTGAGAGTGACTATTATTGTCTGTAATGTTTTAACTGTATAGGATTGTCTAGCTGTGTAGTAATATATTGCATCATCTTGAAGCAGTTTGTTCTTTCAACTTATTTTTTGTATAGTATTTCTAATGTAATTTTTATTGTATTGGATTACAGTGTACTTGTATTGTACTGTACGTGGAGCTTTTCTCCCCGGGTCTCTGCTGAAAATGGGTTCTGTAGACCCAGTCAGACCACCCGGGTAAAAAAATGTCAAATAAATAAATGGGATCCACATCTTTAGAACGGACCATTGGTGCATTGTCATGGCTGTTAATATAATACTATATCAGAATATTTTATCTGCATTTTGTAGTACTACAAAGTTCTGCATTTTGAATAAAATATATAAATAAGTTATGAGATTCTGAGTTGCCATTTAAATGTAAACACTTACATAGGTATACCACAGCTGCGATAGTTCCCAGTTGGATAATGAAGAATATAAGTAAAACCATCTCTCTGCATGTCACTGGTTTCTTTTCTGAACCTTTAGCTTCAGGTATATCTGGAATTTGAAGACAACAGAGATCTAGAATGTTACTTTTATTTCTGTTTTACTTTTTTTGTTCCATTGTATATTGTAATACTCAAAGAAAAACATAAACCTGTGAGAGACTATGAATGTAGCAATCTAGGCATAATACTTCCAACATTATTAACTTTTATACAAATTATTCCTTGTTCTCTTCATTATGTCTCAGAATAAAACAGTGACTGCAGTTTGATTTGATATGTACTAAAGCAGTAACAGATTATAAAACTTTCATACTGTTTCATGCTCATTTTATTTTCCTTCGCTCCTTAATTTTTTGAGTTTTATGATGTATTCCTGGCTTCTTATGATAACTACTTCCCCTTGTTTAATTATACAATTTAATGTTCCTAGAAAAATAGACGTAAATACAAGTGGAGCAATAAAACAAGAACATGGATTCATCTCTGAAATTAGAAATCTCAAGTGTACAAGGAAATTGCTTCATCATTTATGTGCTTGTCTGTCTTTACCTGGCTGCTATGGGAAAATCCTCTGTAAAGACACTTTGCAATCAAAAATGTTTGATGAGCGTATCTCTCAACAAAACTGAACACATTATTTTGGTCAGGGGCATTCTACTTTGCACTTCCCCATGAGATATATATATATATATATATATATATATATATATATATATATATATATATATATATATAGAAACACTTTATAATCTTGAAATACTGAAATGTCGAATTTCAGTATCTCGAGACTTCTTCTTTCGGCTTTTTCCCGGTTAGGGGTCACCACAGTGGATCACCTGTCCGCTCATGATTGGCAGAGGAGTTTAAAGGTGTTGAGTTGCCAGCCCGGCACCCAACCTTCCACAGAAGGCACATACATGCACACACTCACACCTAGGGGCAATTTAGAGTGTCCAATCCACCTACAACATGTCTTTTGTATGTGGGAGGAAACTGGAGCACCCGGAAGAAACACATGTGACCACAGGGAGTACATGCAGACACCGCACAGAAGGCACCCCATCTGGGGATCAAACCAGAGAACCTCTTGCTGTGAGACGGCAATGCTAACTGCTGCACCACCGTGGCTGCCCCTTCAGTATCTCAAGACTATAAAGTTGAAATTTGAAAATAGCGAAAGTGTATGATTGAGAATTTGAATATCTCAAATTTGCAGTTATGGTTTTACACTACGCAATGTCTGGGATTGTATGTGGATGGTGTGTGGTGCCGTGTGTAGATTTAGGTGTTATGTCAGGTAAGTGAGTGTTTTGTAAGGGTTTTGGGTGGGAGTTTGAGTGTATGTGAGTGTGCTGATATGTGTGATGTGTGTGTGAGAGACTGTAGAATGTGTGTGTGTGTGTTTGCTTTTGTTTACTGTTTGTGCGATCTTGGAGCTAATATATATAAGTAGGGGATTGTGGGGCAGTGCAGTCCCCCACATGGGGATTATTTGTGTTGTAGGTTTGTGGATGTGGGTTGTTGTGTATATTTATGTTGTGATGTGGGTGATGTGGTATATGTGTGGACTGGTGTGTGCTGTGTTTTAGGTGTTGTGAATTTCACGGTTTTGGGCTTCACTGTTTTGGTGTTGTGTGGATTTGATTTCATGGTCTCGAAAAACTGAAATTCGAAATTTTAGTATTTCGAGATTATGAACTGAATCTATATATACATATATATATATATATATATATATATATATGGGAAGAGAGAGATATGGGTCTTCTTCAAATGAGTGAAAGCCCCAATATCGAATCCCAAATCATCGAGACGCGTTTGCTGAAATTGCAAAACATGGAACCTCAGAACATCAAAAATAGGCTACTGACGTGTAGTCAGTAGCAACAGTGTTAACATACCTGTAAATGTGCCCTTTTCTTCATGGTAGTGCAATCTCAGAGTTGGTATATTTAATTTATGTAGATCTGGGGGGCAGCACCCCCACATGGGGGGGTGAAGGGCGGCTTTCCCCCCTGCAAATACAGTATGTAATTATTATTGTGTTTTAATTATTTATTGGAATTTTGTTCCATTAAGGTGGTTTAGCATTATGGGCAAATTCAGTAGTGGATGTTGAATATGCAGTGTAGGGTGAGTTATTTATTAGTTTTGGTTGCCATAAAGTTTATGTTGATGTTTTGTTATATTTTTGTCAGATTGGTTAGGGGATAAACAGAGAGTTGGTTTCAATGGTCTGCGATTTGAAGTTGTGTACTTTCGATGTTCTGCAGTTTTAGCAAACTCGTCTCAATGATTTGGGATTCGATGTTGTGAATCATTTGAAGTGCTATATACACATATATATATATATATATATATATATATATATATATATATATATATATATATAAAATATATGTATATTTAAGTGAAAATCTCAATTAGAGAGAAAACATCCATCACATTAATTGCAGTTGCACAGTTCTGTTATTAAGAGCATTGATAGTTAGGGAAACATAAACTCAGTGAAATGAGGTTGGACAATTAATGACAAGCAACAGCTTTTTTTTCTAAATGAAACCAAGTTTTTCCTGTAGGTAATCAGGTAGTTTAGGGTAATATATATTATACCTGTCATTACCTTGATCTCCAATTCTGCATGTTGTAATTTTGAATATAAGATCCAGTCTTGGCATTTAGACAGCAGAATTGTTCAAACAATTTATCATCACAATAAAATGCAATATTTTAGATTATTGTATATATATTTAAGTATTGTTAATGGAGTGTTTGGTCAGTGTGTTAATCTGAGCACACTGAATAATACATTAAAACAGGGTACTTTACTCAAACTCTTGCATTTCATAAAGCATATTATATTATTTATTATTATTATTTATTTCAGTTTGATTACCGGGGATGTCCACTGGGCTTGGAGGCCCGTTTTCAGTGGAGGCCCAGGGAGAAAAGCTCCAGCAGGAAACAGCAGTTTAATTACATAAAAAATCAGATACAGTTATTACAAATAACAGTTAGCAATAAAAGAAATAAAATGTTAACAAAGTTAATTGTTCAGGAGGAAATACTGGCTTATGGCATGAAATCAGGATTTACTAATTACGTATCTTTGCTGAGTATATTAAAGAGGTTAGGTAGGTAAAAGAGGTTAGCCAGGAGAGAAGTGGGATGATAGCTTGAGAGGTATGGGCTGGAGAGTGCAATTGCATTTCCTGTTTAGGCAGAGGTAAGAATGAAGATGGTTTTTGAAGATGTTAAGGTTGGTGTTCATAGGTTCATAGGTTTATACTAGGCTATCTGCCCTAAGGCATTTATAAGCCTAGCCCAAAGTTTTGTGGCTTACGCCACCCCTTATATGAAAAAATACTGTGCCCATTAGTTTGTTGTGCCTCTGGCCAGCAGTGACACAGAGATGATTCCTGGGGTAAACCTACAATCTCCCATCCACAGGTCACGATTTCTCTTGAACAGAGCCAGCGAGGTGCTCTGCCTCACATGGACTGGGATTTTATTCCACAGCATAGGGAGTCTCTGAGTGATAAATCTATCCCTCCAGCACGTCCTATTTATATCCGTGCTAAGGTTTAAGTCACTTGCTCTAGTGGTTTTGGTGGATTTGGATTTTTTGAGGTGGAGCATGTCCATTAATTCCGGGTTGGACATGGCCTTGTATGTCAGGCACATGTCACCTCTGAGCAGACGGTATGCGACTGAATAGAGCTGGAGTTTCTTCAATCTGGCAGCATATGACAGATTTTGGAGTCACTTTATCCTTTTGGTGAGGAACTTTTGGGGTCTCTCCAATTGCTGCAGATGTTGGGTGAGATACATCCCGAATGGGGCATTGTACTTGATCATTTGTCTGATAAGTGAAGAGTACAGGGGAACAATGACGTCACTAGATCTGGATGTGAATCCCTTCATGATCAGGTGGGCAATGTAGAAGGTCTTTCTAACCACTTTAGCAACATGAATGTCAAAAGAAAGGCCGCTGTCAACCTGGGTCCCCAGGTCCCTGATAACCTCTTCTGTGCTTAGTGGATTGCCACCTATATGGTAGCTTGGGGTTACCTTGTTTTTCCTGAAGGGTATGACTATACATTTTCTGGTGTTTAACTTCAGGCCATGGCTCTGGCACCAGCTATCTGTTTCCGTGAGTCCCTTCTGAAGGACATCCGTGTCCGATGCACTTTCCACTATGGTGCCCAGTTTGCAGTCGTCTGCAAACTTTGTCAGCCAAAGACCTCCCATGTTGGCCTGTACTTCTGAGAAGTAGATGCCGAACAACAGGGGGCCAAGGACCGAGCCCTGTGGGACACCACTTGTGACTGGCTTGGAGTCTGACATAGCGCCAGCAACTCTAACCCTGTGGGTTCTGTCCTTAAGCCAGTTTGCAACCCATCTTGTGACATATGGGTTTACATTTAAGCTGGTAAGTTTTTCTACAATACCCGAGTGGGGTATTGTGTCGAAAGCCTTTGCAAGGTCAAGGTAGGCTGTATGGACTGCCTTTCCCTCATCAATGGCCTTGGTGACTGTTTCGAAGAAGTCGACCAAGTTCAAAAAGGCATGATCTGCCCTTTGACGAAGCCAAACTGGGTCGGGTCCAATGTCTGCAAGTCCCCTATATCTTTGTTTATGAGCTCCATTATGATCCTCTCCATAGCTTTGCAGACCAGACTTGTTAAGCTTATGGGGCGGTAATTACCAGGGTCCGTAGAGGCACCGCCTTTGTGGAGTGGGACCACAGTTGCCGTATGCCACTCCTTGGGCACGTATCCTGTGGTAAGGCTGAGATTAAACAGCTGCCTTATGTGCGGGTTTAATTCCTCATTTAGCTCGTGTAGCACACAGCCGGGGACACCATCCGGTCCCATTGATGCTGTGTTTTTAGCTTTAGAGAGAGCAGCTTTCACCTGCGCATTTGAGATGTCTGGGAGGCTACACTGCTGGGATAGTTATCTCTCCTTTAGGGGAGAGGGGTGAAGTTTGCACTGAACCTGTCTGCCAGTATGTTGGCAATGTCTGTGGGTTCAGTGATTTTTGTATCATTTTGGACTAATTCTGGGCATATCTGGGAGTTTCCACCCAGGTTCATAACATAGCTGAAAAAGGCCTTATAATTGTCCTTTGAATCCATGGCAATTTTTCTCTCAAAATTGGCCTTAGTTGATTTTATGAGTGCTCGTATTTTTTACTAATAATGATCAGGGTGACTTCCCTTTTATGGGTTTTGTTCTATCATGTAATAGCTTTCTCCTCTTATTGTAAAGTTTGTTAATGGCTGGGGTCCACCAGACTGGACGTTTGCCCTTTGTGGAAAGAGTCTTGGTTTTATTTGGGATTGCCTGATCCATGCAGTCCTGGAGGTGTTCATAGAAGGCATTTGTAAGGGCTTCCGCAGCTTGGGTTGTGGTTTCCACTGGCTCAGGGGCCTTGAAGGATACCACACCAGTCTTGAGTAGTGTGAAGTTTGCTTTAGAGAAGTTCTTCACTGTAGTCTTTTTTGTTTGGGGTGGGGACGGGATGTGGATTTCCTGTGAGATTAGTTTATGATCAGATCTCACCAATGTAGGATATGCTTCCATTGTGGAGCATTTTGTCCCCATGTTTGTGATAATGAGATCTAGTATATTTTCTCCTCTCGTGGGAACAGTGACTAGCTGTTCCATGGCATTTGAATTTATGAACTCCAGGAACCATTGGGCTAGAAAGTTAGGGCTTGAGTAATGTTCCCAGTCTATATTCGAGTAGTTGAAGTCACCCAATATGATGGTGTTTGGAGATACATTTATACCCTCCAGTGTCTTCAGGAAGGCTGTGTGGGGTTCCTAAGTTTGAGAGGGTGGCTTGTAGCATGCTACAATTTGTAGAGCAGTTTTGCATACTGTTAGTTGCACCTGGATGGTTTCCGAAGCTTTGTGCGTTGCCACCAACCTGGAGGTGTGGGTATCCTTTATGAATATGGATACACCCCCTCCTTTTGTGGTGTGGTCCAGGTTTTGTGGCCGGAACGCATGATATGAGGTAAAACCTAATAGTGCCGTGGTGCTCTCAGCAGCCTTGAACAAGGTTTCAGTTACAGCACAGACATCGATGTTCTCCATACTGAGAAGGGCCTCAAGTGCGTGCATTTTGAGATTTAGACTTCTGGCATTGAGCAGCATTACCCTCAGTTTCTTCCCATTTTTGTTTTCTAGGGTGGTAGGTTTAGAATTTGAGCCTTGCCTAAAAAAGGCACTATGGGGGTGGCAAGAGCCTTAGCCAATATCCGGAATCCCAGGGGTGACAGGTGTAAGCCATCCCTTGTGAAGCAGCGTGGCTTGTCAAGCATGTCATCCCAGGCAGACAGACACTGGATCCCCTTTGAATGACACCAGACATTAAGCCAATTGTTAAAGCTGATCATCTTGTCTCTATATTGTGGCATCATTCTTGGTGAAGGAAGAATACTGCTCAGGGTCAGGATCATACCTGCCTGGGCTACATAATCAGAGAGCTCCTCTATGTCTGTTTTCATGTAGTCCAGGGAGGTACGTCTCAGGTCGTTCACACCAGCATGGACAATGACTGTGTCATATTTGTACTTGCCGTGGAGTGACCTGAGTGTTTGTGTTATGTGGCAGATTCTAGCACCCGATAGGCAGCTTACTGTGACCCTCTCCTTGTTCAGCCTGGTGAGTGGGACGTCAGTGTGTCTGACTATGGAGTCACCTATGACAAGTATGTTTGGTGTTGTATTTGGCCTTAAGGGCTGTGACTGCTTTGCACACTGATTTTGTGGTTTATGTGTTGCTTGTGGGGTGTCTTGAGGTAGCAGTTGTTTGGGTGTCTGCTTTGGAGGCCTCTGCTGTTTAGGTAAATTTTTACTCAGAGCCTCCGAGTATGTCTTTGTGTGTTTATGTGTTTGATTCAGTGGTGTGGTAGCATTATGTGAGGCTGGTTTTGTGGTGTGTGTAGTTGCCTTCTCCTCCTGTCTGGTCTTGCCAGTCCTGAGTTGAGAGAGCTCAGCCTCCAGTTTGGCTAAATAGCTGCAAATCTCGCAAGTATTTGTGTTATGTGGGAGGAGGAGAGGGTTGTCTGTGTACATGAGGCAGTTATAACATTGCCTCAAGATTCCCAGATTCACCAGCTGGATGGGAGAGGAGATTGACAACTGACCTTTGGACATGCTAGAATAATATTGGGAATTCCTTAATAATTGAAAACAAGGGCCAGTGGGGAGTGAGGGTGTAGTGCTTTTAATTTTTAGTGCTGACTTATGTAATTGCTTTAGTGAGCAAGTGCCAGGTAACTTGAGTGCAATGTGTTACAAGTAACTAAATGCAAAAACGACAAACAGTAACTTTCTTTCAAGTGAAACAAGGAAATAAGTACAGTAAGCAATGCAGATATCACTAGTGATCCACAGAAGTGCTGAGAAGCCGCGTATTAGGTGGAATTAGCATTCCAGGGAAATAACAAGCAAACAAACAACAAGCATATAAACAAAGCTAGATTCAGCAGGCCTGGATCTAGTCTATGCTACAGCAAACAAGGTGTACCAATTTCAGTAAGATACAGTTCAAATATTCAGGCACTATAAACCTTTAACCAGGAATTCCCAGCTCTGAAGGGCAGAGTACAGCCTCTTCTCCCACAAGAGTGCAGACCACGAACCTTCTTAAAGTAAAATAACTGGCCTGAAGACCAAGTGCTTAAACCAGAACTAATACACTTGGACACTGGGCTCTCAATCAGCAGTTCCCAACTTAGAAGGATGAAAGCTACCTGTCCTGCCACCACAGTGCTTGCCACAAACCTTCCTAATGTAAAACAACTGGTCTGAAGCCCAAGTGCTTAATTCAAAAGACTTAGAATGATAGCTACACTTTAATCACGTTACAACCAAGCAGTAATAAATACAATTGAATACTTTAGAGAATGTCTGGATTAGTGCTCAAGTTACACAAACAAAGCTGGATCCAGCAGGCCCGAATCCAGTCTATGCCACAGCAAACAAGGCGCACCAACTTCAGTAAGAAGCAGTTCAGATATGCATGCACTATAAGCCTTTAACCTGAAATTCCCAGCTCAGAAGGGCAGAGTCCAGCCTCTCCTCCCACAAGAGTGCAGACCACGAACCCTCTTAATGTAAAATAACTGGCCTGAAAGCCCAAGTGCTTAAACCAGAATTAATACACTTTTAGAATAACAGACACTGAGCCCTCAATCAGCAGTTCCCAACCTAGAAGGATGTAAGCTACCTGTTCTGCCACTACAGTGCAGACCACAAACCCTCTCGGTGCAAAACAACTGGTCCGAAGCCCAAGTGTTTAAACCAAAAGGCTTAGAATGAGTTACACCAAGTAGTAATAAATACAATTGAGTATTTTTAAGATGATGCAAAAGTAAAATGAAGTAGGTAGAAACACAACTACAGTAAAAGCAGATGAATTTTTTTTTTTTTTAATCTGAACAAGTGCTGAGATCTAAGAAACAGATTTGAGTGCTGAAACTAGAAAAACTGGCTAGTTATAAGAAAAAAAACAAGCTAGAAGGCTTCCCTCAAACACAGAAGGGCTTGGGGGCTCAGAAGCCTACAAATAATCTATACCACTTAACAGGAAAGGCAGGAAATAAGCTTAATTTTTTTTTGTCTGTTTCCTAGATGCTCTCTTTGTACACAGTAGGAGTGCCTGAAATCAGAATATGATCTCACTGCACTCAGTTGAGTGAGCAAATGAGATGGGCCCAGAGGCAGGCTGAGGGGCGGGCAGTTTCAAGGCCACTAAGATTAACACCAAAACAAAAACAGGGACGGTGGGTGGGAATAACTGAAGAGCAGAGTTAAAAATGCCAGTTCAGTTAATATTCCTACAACACAGTTTAAATCAAATTAAATGTTGTATTTTTTTAAGGACCTAATTGTGTAGGGCAGGGCATTCCATTTATGTGGTATCAATTTTAAGTTATAGGTGGCTTCTGAGACAAAGAACAGTAATAATATCAGTACTGAGTCTCCATGGTTCACTAGATAAAATATAGACAAGGGGGTTCAAGTAACAGTAAAATTGTTATAGGTAGTTAATATGGTTGCTCTGGACTGCACATGAAAGCCTAGCATAGAATTAAAAGGGGTATCTGTTTAAGAAATATTACATTTGCCTCAAACTGTCATCTGTCTGTTACTAAGAAATTGTCAGAAGTCCAAACCTTGAGGTTACCCTATGATATTTATTATAACACTCAAACACACCAGGATGCTGGCATTTTAGTAAAAAGCAAAACATTTATTCATAACAATGTGGAAGCTAACTGAAACGGGTTTAACACTTCAGGCATTTCATACCCAGCTGACTATCGTTAGAAGAGAGCAGTGAATAATGGTACGGACCCTAACTTAAAGTGGCAGTGCCTCTTTACATATGGTAAAGGAATATCTCACATTATGTACATATATTGTAGCATCAGTATTTCACTTTCATCACATCTTTCTCTATTTTGGGAAAAACATATTTTTTTTAGAATTAGGCTTTACAACAGTGCACAGGCAATGCAGCACGCATGCAACAGTCAAACCTTCAGGTAATATAACTGCTATGAAACTTTTGTAATGTCATCATTTAATTGTCCCAACAAGTCTGTCATAGCATCAGAAGTAGTTTGACAACAAGCTGTATGGACTCCACTCAGACTACTTCTGAGAATGGACGAATGCCCTATGGAAAGAAAATTCCAAACTTGTTAACAAAGCATACATTACGGCTTTTACAGTCACTAAATATGGTACTGTATGCTGAATCAGTATTTCAAGCAGTTGTACTCAGTTGTATTGGATGGACAGTGCATGGGCTGTCACCCTGAATAGTTGAACCCAAACTTCCTCCCTTATCTCAACTTTTCAGATAAGGTAGACTGGATATAGTGCAGGTGAAATTAACTAGATAGCAATCTAGTTACTCTTGGCTTATACTGGGAAGATTAGTTGTTGAGAAAACTGCTGACAAACTGACATTTATCTGGAAGCAGTTGCATATGACTTCTATTTTCTCTTACTATAGTACTCTTTCTCACTGGTACCATGCAGTATGTAGTTTAGAAGCTTTCCCTGCAGTTACACCTGTTGTGTCCCACCTTGTCTCCTCCTCTAACTGTAAAAGGGCAGCTTGAACACTTTTCATGGCAGGTAGAGGCCATATAGAATGACATCAGTGCCAAAACGTTTTGTATAAAGTCTTAGTAGAAATGTTAAGTGCAGGCAAGACAAAAAAAAAAAGGCCAAAAACCCAGGAAAATAGCAAACCTCAAAAACTGTTCTTCTTCTTTAAACTTCTTTTTTGCAGGGGGCAACCCCCTTACCCCATAGTGTGGGTGGCATGCCCCATACCGTGAACTTATATATATATATATATATATATATATATATATATATATATATATATATATATCTATGAGTCTACTTCATTTGATCGAAAGACCATTTGACTGAAACCCATTTGATCGTAATTTCATTTGATCGAAAACCAGTATTCAAGGCATAAATCTGGGACTTGCCCCCTCCTCAATGTTGTGCGACCCTGGAGTTGGTATATATAGTTAGAAGGGCGGGGGGCACAGCCCCCCTCATTGGGGTGGGGTGTTGGGAGCCCCCCACCTAGTTTCCTTTAAAAGAAGAAAATAACACAAAAAGTACAGATTTTAAATGTGTGCCCTCCACACCCCCCCTATCTATATATACCAACTCCAGAATCGCACATTGGGGAGGGGGACAAATCCCTGTTATTTGCCTTGAATACTGGTTTTCAATCAAATGAAATTTCGATTGAATGGGTTTCAGTCAAATGGTCTTTCGATCAAATGAAGAAGACCCATATATATATATATATATATATATATATATATATATATATATATATATATATATATATATACTAGGTACATGTAAGTCTGGTTTTCTGTCATTCAGTCTCTGTGTTTTGGATTTGCTCAAGTGGATCCTGACATTTCAAATGGTTACCCATTCATGATATGCTTAGATGGCAATGAAGATTTTTAGATCAATTTTGGTACATAATTGTTTATTATTCAAAAGATTAAATTGATGTAAACTGTTCTGTAAAATGAATTTGTTAATATGGATCACATGTTTTATTTATCTTTTGTTGACTGGGTTAGTCTCACTAAACTAGTAGCCTATTTTCTGTGGGGACCCAAGGTCACTGAGGATTTCCCCTACTCTTTTCAATAGGTGCCGTGAGATCATTTACATCCATCTGAGCTATACCCAACTCAAGCAGATGGGGCCTCAGTTTAATATCTTATCTGAAAGACAGTACACTCAGGATTACAGTACCCCCCTTACTGTATACTGCAGTGCCAGCAATAGATCAAGATGGTATAGGAACAGAACCCACAGGCTTCTGCAGCAAAGGCAAGTTTGTTATCTGTTGCACCACTGATAAAGGTTTGTGTTTTCTGTATGCTACACAGGGTTAGTATTATTGCATAATGTCACTGGTTATGTGCAGAGCTGGATCAAGCATTAGATGACCTAGGCAGTAACTAGGACCCATGTTGACTGAGGGCCCCTGTGTTGGCTTGCTGGACCCCATGTTGGCTTGAGAAGGACCAATAAAAATAATATTATTTATAAATAAAATGTCTGAAGACATAAGTTAAAGATGTCTTTAAAGTGGAGAGCTTTACAACCTCACTGGAGACTTCAGTAAGAAAAAAAGCAGCAAGCCCCAGAAACGTCTACAAGAGCATTAAGAATCCTAATGTAGGACACTGTATGCCAGCAGCCTGCAGAGTCAGAGATTTGATGGCCAGCATGAAGCAAGATTAAACTACCAGAGTTAGTGGGGAGATGTGATTACCAGCAGGGCTGGACTACCACAGCGAGCCTGCCAAAACAGTGAGGAGAGCTGGTGTAACCAGTGTCTTGTATGTAAAATGTTGGCTAACGTACTCAGGCTCAAACCCTGTACCCTGACTCCAGGAAACTACAGCCTGAATTCTCTACACCAGCTAAGCTAAGGACTGTTGCGTTTCAATGTATTTTCAAGGACTGCTTCGTTTCTGTGTACTTTCAAAGAATGTTGAGTTCCAGTGTATTTCAGTTTCTCTGTATTTCCAAAGAATATTGAGTTTCTGTACATTTTCTAGGAATGTTGAATTTCAGGGGAGGAGAAGTTTACTGTTTATTATGCTAAGTCTGTTTTCAATGTGTAACTGTTTTGTTTTGCAACTCACCATCATCAGCACTTGTGCTGTAAAAATTGAAAGCACTGTTAATAGCACAACAGGTAACATACTTGCCTTTAGTGCAGAAGGCTATTGGTTCTACTTCCACACTTTTTAATTTCTCCAAATATTTTGCATTTCTAATACCATGACAGGAATGGATCTCATTCCTAAGTCAAAGTACGATTAAAGTTCATGAAACTAGTATTGTTTCAGTCTTTGATGTCAGCCAAAAGTGGTCTTTGCAGCAGCCACAATGTGCCCAGTAATGACTCTTTCTGCAATTTGTATGGGGTTACATGGATTGGTAACATAGGTAACACAGACATAACACTGGTAAAAAAGACCCACTGATCCTACTACTATCGGAACCATCTGGGTATCTTTCTTTCACATTGCTCTCATTTCTGCTTGCAGATCCTGATATTTTATGACTTTGTATCTCTCTGCATGCAACACACTGTAGTCACTAGGTATGCCAGTTTCACTGATCAATACTTCTTTTTTCTTATTTTCATGGACCACTATATCTGTTTTTCTAGCATCTGTCTTAGATCTGTTGGTAATGGGTGATCTCTTGTGATATAAACGTCACCATTTTCTATGATGCTTTGTGGCTCATGTTTCCAGTGTTTTTCATCCACTTTGAAACCATAATGTTTGCACAATCCCCAGTGCAACAGTCTTGGCACATTATTTTGCCTTTCAGTATACAGTCCTTCTGTCATTAGTATGTCACAACCAGCAATGAGGTGTATGACTGTTTCCAGTTTGGTTTTACAAAACCTACATTTGTCTGTTTCTCATGCATGTTCATTAGTATGTATGTAGCCCACTATCCTGGGTCGCCAATATTAACCTTTCCTCTCTTGGTTTGAATTCGCCTCTCCTTAACCATTTTTGTGTTCATTCCTGATTAAAATGAGGTTCTTCCAGAAGTTTTCTATACTTGCAAATATATTTATGCATTTTCCACATTTCTTGCTTTCTCATGTGGTCCTTCACCTTATATTCTTTCTTTTGTTTTTTTGGCACATTCGGTTGCTGCCTGATTTTTATCTACTTCTGTTTTGATTTCCATTCCTGCTTGATGCCAATATGCTTCTGCTAGATTAAGCAGAGAAGTCATCTTAGATTTATTCTCCTCAAGTTTCAAAACTTTCACTATGTTTGGGTCTTGTGAGGCCAGCAGATATGTGCAGATCTATACATGTAGTCAGTTTCAAGGAGGACCCATCCCTCCTTTGGAAATGAGAATATGTAATCTTGATATACATTGATTTTTATAAATCATTTGGTGGGCATGAAGCAACCTTCGTGTTTTCCTGTCTAATCTATCTAACAAATGTTGAGGTCAGTCAATCCCTCCAAAGCTGTAAGTTAGGACAGGAGGGGCAGATTGGTTTATAGCTTGGATTTTGTTCCTCGATGTCACTGCTGTTTTCAGGATTAATTTAAGTCTTCTAAAGTATTCCTTAATAACTTTTATTCGCATTTGTTTAAATTTTATTGCTGATCCTTCATCACTTCCCAAATGTTTATATACTAGCTCTTGCTCAAGTTTTTTTTATATCACATTCTTGTCCCAAACTGATGTTTTTCTGGTGCTGCAGTTTTCCTGCTTTAAATGTTGTTTTGCACATTTATCAAGACTAAATGTTGTTGTTGCTTGTCTTTCGGCTTTTCCTGGTTAGGGGTCGCCAGAGCGGAACTCCAGCCCTCTAATGATTGGCAGTTGTTTTTTTTTTTTATTATTCATCAAGACTAAATGACATTATTATATCATCTGAAAAAGTTTTGACAACCTGCAGTTGTGCTTTCAGTTCCTCATCTGATGAGCTATACAGTTTTAAATCATCAACAAACTTTGTTGTTTTCTAGGAGCCAAATTATAGCCATGGCCTAAGCTGTTAAATAAACAGCTTAATGGGTTAATGGCAAGGCAAAATAGCAAGTGACAGATAGTCACCATGGAATATCCCCCTTTGAATTTTTATCCCTGGGATAAAAAAAATGTCCTTTATCATGGCTTAATTGCAAAGTTGTCTGCCACTGTTTCATGGTCACTGTAATGTAGTCAATCAGTTAGGGTATATCCTACACATTTTTATGTACCCTTTTAACCATGAATGTGGGATGCTATCAAATGCTTTTTTGTAGTCAATCCATACCAAACTTAAACTCTTCCCCTTTTTACAGTTCTCCACTATAACTTTATTTGACAACAAATGAGACTTTGTTCCATATGACTTTCTTTTATTGTACTTTGTTATACTGCCATAACTGAGTTTTCTTTTAAATGATTATAAACTGTGTCAGTATCAGTTCTCGTGTACAGTTTATATGGCATCGGAAGGCAAGTTATTAGTCCATTTACTCTTAAGTAGGAGTATTGTTTTTCCTGTTGTTATCCAGGTTGGTGTCTGTTCAGGGTGTGCATATAAATAGTTCTTACTCATGGCTAAATTTTCGTGCAAAGATGTTAAAACTTTTAATCAAAAGGTAGGTACTGCATCTGAGCCTGTGGATTTCCAGTTAGAGGCTTTTCTTAACTTTAGTCTCTCTGGCTGTTACTTCTTTCCATTTCATATCCTGTACCTTAAAACTTCTTATTCTGTCTTTTACTTCTTCTGTCCATTTAGCATCTTTGTTATGTTCCACAGGATCTTCATATATACTTCTTCAAAATGTATTTATTTCTTCTTTTTTTGGTGGTTTTGCAATTCCTTTTACCTCATTTCCCAGTTATCTATAAAACTTTTTGAGTCATTAATAAAGTGCTTATTTTGTACTTTTCCTTTATATCCATCTCAGGGTCTATATCAGAACAAAGAAAGTGCATATGTGCGACTACATAAAAGTCGACACATAATAAGCAAAACCTGTAAATAGTAAACTGCCACATAATCAATTTTTTTCCTAGTGAAAAAATTAATGTAGCAGTTTGGAAAAAATTAAAATTAAAAACCATTATCAGGTGGGGGGCTTCTCCCCCCACCCCCCCCAATGTGGGGGCTATGCCCCCCACACCCCCCTAATTAAAAATACCAACTCCAAGATTGCACTATAGCAAAGGAAAGGACAACTCCATATCGTTGGCCAACTACCTCCTTGCCCTGTGACATATTCATCGAATCACTTAAATGCAGTTTGATGAATATGTGTCGCTCTTTACGTGTTTGCTGAAAAGCACTTTCGTGCTTCTAATATAGACCCCATCTGCATGTCTTCTAAGTTTTTCTGCTTGTGCTGAAATTTTTTGTTTGTTATTTGTGATAGTGCATGATAGATCCTGGGCTGTTCTAATATTGTGCATTGCTTTTATCACATCTATCTTTCTTAGTATTTTTGTTGATCTAGAAGTCTTCTAACAGTGCCACTTTTTGTCTTAATTGCTTTATAGTTTTCTTTATTCGATACTTGCATGATGATATTCAATTTCTCACCATCCTTTCCCTCACTGTCCTGTGTTCTAACTTTATCAGTTGTGAATTTAGCTGCACAGTAATATATCCTGTTTACTTCTGTTATACCGCATGGATCTCTATGGCCAGTCCTAATTAGTGTGTTAATTTGTTTTATCAGACTTCTGACTTTTGGGGTTTTATTGACCTTCTGCAGTCTGTTTCTTTCATTGATCTTAATATATCTATAATGTCTATTAAATCAAGCAACTCCTCTATTAGCTCATTTTCTTTCAAACTGAGGGCATATCCCTTGTTTTCCATTTCCTGCAAGCATTCTATAGACAGTTCTGTAGGATCTTCCTGTGGCACATTCCCTTCAGTTCATCCTGTGTCATTGCTCTGTCATATTGGAACTCACTGGCCTATCACTTCTCAACATTGACTGCATCAGAGTTTTCACAGTTTCCTGCTGTCTAGCATCAAGTGAACATTTATACTGGTTTCCTGTGGAAGGCTCCAAAATATCTTCATATGGCACCTGACCTGTTGCTTCCTGCTCCACTGGTTTCCCCTTAATTTGGATCTCTATTGCTCTATCCTGTTGTGGTGCTTTCTGCATTAGATTTTCTACACTGAATCCTTCACTTCACAAGTACTCCATAACATCTTTTTTCTGTTTCTTTAGCTTCTCCATTACTATTCTCCTTGTGACTGCCTTTCCTCTTTGTCTTCTTATTTTTTGTATTGTAAAGTTTTCTATGTCCAGATTCCTTTGACTGTATTTTAATTCAAATATCTTTGGTGCTGCTCGTTTTGTATTGGTTAGTTTTGCTTTTGCCTTTACATAAATATTACACCATATTAAGTCTCTTTTTCTTTCCCAGGTCCATATTTCTTCTTCAGATGTCTCCTGAACCCTTTAAGGGGGCGGTTGAAGTTGTTCCACTGCTGGGTGTGTCCCTCTTTGTGTGAGATACCTAGTAACTATAAAGCTGTTGCCAGTTTGACAGGCATTCCCTACTGCAACAATACCAAGCATAACTATTCTTTAAAATTTAACATGGGCAATTTATTCTTTAAGAGCAGCACACACTGAATTTGTACATGAAACAATGAAATGCAAAGTTGTTTGCCAGCAACAACCTCTTCATTAGATCTCTTCCATGTGGAATTATTCAGATGACCCTTACTTCTGCAGAGATTGTATATATTGACTGATATTGGTGAATTGTAATGACTGAAGTTTGATTGGGCTTTTTTGGTTGAAATGTTCTGCAATGGATAGTTTTTCATTATTGGTTCATACATTTTGTTTCATTGCTTACTGGAAAAATGTTCAAACCTACAAATTTAAAACCGACTAACAAGTAGTGCTGTATTACATAAGGAGTATAATTTAATAGAATCAGGATGGTGCATCAAAGAACACATGCATATATGCATGGTCCTAAATATGTGTGCAAAGGGCTTATGGTTTGAAACCAGCCCAAGATAAATGTAATCCTCTACTGGCTAGATGTATTCTCTTTGAATGTGGGTTTCAATGCTATTTCAATGAATGCGAGTTTCAAGGCAGAGAAGCTTACTGTTCATGTTAAAGCTGTTGTCATTGTGAGACTGTGTTGTTTTGTTAAGCAAATGGATAGTAGTGTTTGTGCTATAAAATCTGAAATAAAAGTTTTAAATATTTCTAATAATTGTAGAAGTAAAGAAGGAAATGGTATGCACACTGATAGGTTTGAACAATGTTTATAGTAACAGGGAGAAATATCCAGGTAATGGGACACTGGAATGTCCTGATCCATTACCCTGACCATGACCTCACTCTAGTTATGTGTTAAATTTAAATGTGAGGTTTTTTGTTCATAGGTTCATAGATTAGTACTAGGCTAACTGCCTTGGTGAGCCATTTTAAGCCTAGCCAATTATCCCTTGTGAGACTCAAACCCTTCACTTTGTGTTTATAAGGCAAACACTTTAATCATTAGGCCATCCTCCAAACCCACGTTCGTATTCTCCTGAAGTCCTATTGAGAAAAGCACTTAATCTGGAATAAAATACATTTTACTGTATTTGTTAACTCTGATTCCATGTACAAATCATTTGTGGTTATTAGTTTTATTATCGGAAGTGTTGGTTGTCAATATTTGTTTTTTGCCCATTTTTGTTTGACTACATTTTATGGAACTACTTTTTTAAATATAACACCTTTATTAAACATCCTTAGCTTTGTACCTCTTGCACAAGGTTATCCCAAGCAAACCAAAAAGTACACAAAAAAACTTTCAGAGTTCAAAAATTATGGTCAGACTTTAAGGCTGTATATAACTGATTAATATGGAAATGTAAATTGTTAACAGTGTTTTTAGACACACACACACAAAAAAAACAATCCAGTGGTGAGATATAATGGCTATGACCATTGTTTTCACTTGTATTAACATGTCTTCTCAAGGGCATTTAATTCTGAAGTATGATACCCAAAGTCTAGAATTTCTGGTCCATCAGTGAGGGGGTGTTCGTCCAAAGGGCAAAAAATGTTGAGGAATGTACTCTTGTCCAGATGGCTAGGTGTAATCAACATGACCAAATCCAGTGCATATGTTTAGTCTCCTCTTCTCCACATCTTCAGCAATTCCCTTCCCACTGACCACATCTATTCAACAGAGCTAGTGATCTGCCAGACGTGAACAATTTCTAAAGTGTGTGTAACAAAGAGGAAGTTAGAGGACTGAAGAGAAGGCAGACAGACAGACAGACATAAGATGTACTGATTTCCAAGTACTGATTTTTTTTTATCTGGGAGTTCAGGAGAGATGATTATCATATTCTGATTCTCTCTGAGACTGTGCAACTGTAGTCATTCATGTTTTGACATATAACTAACAGAATACTATATGTGGTATAATCCAAAGAGAATATGCATAAGTATTTCACCTTCAGAGTACAAATATCTAAATTAGATGGCTTGTTGTTATATGTTAGAAAAATATGTATTTGAGCATATATAAAGTGCTAGTTAAAAAGCAAATAGTGTATAATGCATTTTATTCTATTATTAATATGGCAATAAGAATGATTTTACATTTAATTGCTTGAAGCTTTGGAACTGCAGTGTATTTGAACTCTGACCCTGGCAGTAGCCAGCTCAGCAAGCTTATGTTTTTCACTAATGATTATCTGCTGGGTCAGGAAATTAAATGTATAAAGCATTGAAAATCTTCTTCTCCTTCCTCTGGGACAATTAGCCTTGTAAATGTTATCAAGATAAGACACAGCTGCTGGGAGAATGTTGCAAGAAGAACAAAGAAGTGTATTACAAGACTGAACCAACTATTGTATTCGAGCAGGCCTGAACCCTTGAAGGAGTAACATTTACAGAAAGACATTATAACTGACCAGGTGCTTTGCAAGGCTATATTATTCCCAAGGGAAAGCTTTTTTAAAAATATAACATCAGCAATCTTTATGAATAGAATACTGTTAGTAAACGTGATGTAGATGCCCTGTGACTAACCACGTCAGTAAGGTGGGCAAAACCTGAATGTAAACATTATAAAATATTCTGTACTTCCTGCATCATGTCAGACAAGATTCTGTACTTGTATGGTTTTTTGCCTCCTGGTGTACACTAGTAAACTTTTGCATCTGAGCCTCCTGTGTTGTTATCTTTGTTTTTATTTAACAGTTTGGTCCTTCTTGAATCAGAAACCCTCAGACAGCTACAGATCAGAGTGTACCAGTGGTCGAACACTGCGCAGGAGAAGCTACCGAAACGGTTCTTCTTGAAATACAAAAGACCTCTGACTGAATTGTCGTTTTGAGAGGCTGGCCACTTTCTGATCTGCGGCCGAAGAGCGGTCTTGAACTGGTCGACTCAGGAGGCTCAGGTAGGAAGATATTTGCCTTTTTTTCTGTTTTAGATCAGGGACTAGGTTGCAGTAAATACTATTGTCAGGAGATTTGTTATACAGATCAGGGACAAAAGGAAATTACTGTATATTTTGTCAGAGATCAGGGAAATAGAATAAGGTAGGCAGTCATTCTAGATAAACTGTATAAGGAACTGAAATACCACGTGGTGAAATGGGTTACGTAACATTTTCTTTTAATATGGGAAATCAGTGCACTAAAACATCGCGAGATCCGGCCCTAACTGAAGACGCAAAACATATGCAATTACAACGGGCTGATAATGTTAGGTATTATACAAAATGGGTTAATAAATACGGATTCGATGGTAAATTGGATAAAATTTCATTAGTTAAACTCTTAAAACAACTTAAATCTGACGCAGAAGGTCAGGCAAAAAAACAACAACGATTAGGCATTCCTCAGGCACACAGGTGGATTGAGGAAGCAAACCGAAGGGAACAAAAAACTAAAAATGCTAAGACGTTATTTTTAGATAAAGAGGATAATAATATAGTAATAGCAATGGCTCCTCATCCCCCGCCCCCTCCGATGCCTTTTTCAGGATATGAAGTAGGAGGACAAGCTGGTCCACCTCCACGTTATCCTGATGTCACAAGAACACTAAGACCATTTGTTAGAGATCCTATTGAAACTAGGTCCCGAACACGTAAAACACTTGGGGACACAGACTTGTATCAAATAGGGAAAAACACACTAGAGGAAAATGAGGAAGAAATCTGTCCACTTATCAAGGTACCAAATCCTCAGGCAGGACAGGAAGGGCAGGACCCAACTCTTCTAGTGTAC
This sequence comes from Protopterus annectens, assembly GCF_019279795.1. Lineage (NCBI taxonomy): Eukaryota > Metazoa > Chordata > Ceratodontiformes > Protopteridae > Protopterus > Protopterus annectens. The sequence continues at coordinate 129,145,214 of NC_056741.1, forward strand.
AGACCATGGACACCGGAAGATATTTGGAAAGCTACAGAGGGAATCCCCCATCCAAAAGTCAATTACACAAAGTTTTTACAAGATTTACAAGGTATGAGACTAAGTTACCACTTGAATGGGGAAGAAGTGGAAAATTTAGTTAGACAAATTGTGGGTCCAGACTGGCACATGATTTGTGGCACCTGGAATCCTCGTAATGCAGAGCTTAAACCACTCCCACATAGTGACGCAGAACTAAACAACAGAGTAAAAGGTCTTACAGACCAAATTTCCGAAAAATGGAAACCTAGAGCAGATTGGACTTGCATTAACCAATGCATACAACAAGAGAATGAAACTGTAGATGGGTATTATGGTAGATTATTGGAATGTTTCAATAACCATAGTGGTATGGCTATTCCTGAAAATCAGACACATGATACCTTGTATGAACAGCAACTGAAAAATGCATTTTTGAAAGGTTGCATTGCACCTATCAGTAGCGTCATTACGAAGCATATGATAGATCATCGAACAAGTAGGCTACAAGCCTTACTTGAATATGCTAGACATGCTGAAAGACACTTTAATAGTAAAAAGAAAAAGAAGACACAAGTCTTCACTGCTGAAGACGGAGCTGAGGTCTTTGTAGTACAGTCAGGTAAAAAGGGTAAGAAAAATGCCCAGGGAAACAGACAATCTGACAAACGGTCAGAAGATTTTGAAGAGAGAAAAAAGAAAGGTGAGTGCTTCAAGTGCGGGAAGAAAGGACATTTAGCAAGGGATTGCAGGCTAAATAAAAAGGTGACTACAGAAAGCAAGGATGATGAGGACTGACTATATGATAGTGATGAAAATCAGAAATCATCAGGAAAAGCTAACAAACAAAGAACAAATGTAAATATAGTAGAAGGAACAGAGGAAGTGCAAGTAGATATAGAGGATGAAGAAAGTGAAATTCTAGATTTGGCATTACTAAGCTTGGAGCTATATCTGGCAGACACGAAACCAGAAGTTACACTTCTGGTGGAGGGGAGGGAAGTAAAATTCCTGTGTGACTCAGGAGCGTCACGGACATTGATACACCCCTCCAAGCTACCAGAAGACTCCGAATCACCTGATTATATATATTAGTAAAGGCGGCAAACGGACATCTATACAGGGAGCCACTCTCCCATGATATAGCAATAACTGACCCTGTTTCAGGTATGACTCAGAAAAGTAAAATCGTAGTTTCTGCAAAATGTCCAGTAAATCTACTGGGGAGAGATCTTAGGCAGATATTTGGCATAGCGGTAGTTCCCACCACGCAGGGTATGGAGGCACAAAGGCAAATGGATGCTTCCATGGTGCGACCGGAGGGTGAGACTTTTTACTGGTACAGCCAGGACTTAGTTACGACTGGTCCAGGGGCAGTAACCGAGGAACTGATGAATGTAGCCATCAGTAAGGCCCCCTCCCTTGACACTGACCGACAGCATTTGTTACACTGTACTCTATACTACTGTAGCATACCAGGACCTGATAAAGAATATGAGCAAGAGTTATTTAAAAATCCTGCTAACAGATTAGTATTACGAACCTTGTATTGGGATACTGAGGGAAACAGTGTGGTAAGCTGTTCATTACCTCAGGAATTCATGACACTGTACAAATCTAATCGACTACCACATGTCAGCTTGATGAAAAATAAGAATATGAAATGGGCAGATTTTGGAGAAAAAGTAACAAGGTGGGAAAAACAAACTGATTCAGAATTATCAGAGCAGGGAATACAAAAACAGAAATTGAATTGGCTAACACAGACACATCCAGCTGTACACTTACAAACCAGTGAGGACAGCTGATTAGCATTCTTATTAGAAGAAGAAGAAAAAGCCTTGTGTGATATACCAAAGACTCTTTGGTCAGCAGGCAAGTCAGATGTAGGACTTATTCGAACAGCAGGACCAGTTACTATTACACCAAAATCAGCATTTAGACCACAAAAAAGACAATACCCCTTGAGGAAAGATGCAGAACAAGGAATCAAGCCTATAATAGCAGCATTACTCAAGGAAGGAGTACTGGTAGAATCTCTTGATTCACCATGTAATACCCCTCTGTTTCCTGTTAAAAAAGCAAACGGGGAATGGCGGATGGTACAGGATTTACAAGCTGTAAACAATGCAATACTACCTAGAGCACCTACGGTGCCAGACCCACACACCTTGTTGAACGATTTAAAGCCGCAACAAAAATATTTCACTGTAGTGGATATAAGCAATGCTTTCTTTTCAATACCTATACATCCTGATAGCCAGTATTGGTTTGCATTTACATTTCAGGGCAAAAGGTATACCTATACTCGGCTACCACAGGGATATTGTGAGAGTCCAACAATATTTGCACAAGAAATGGCAAGCAACCTGGCAGGGTTTACCCCACCAGGAGGTAGTCAGATTCTACTTTATGTAGATGACATTTTGCTAGCAGCCCCCACCCAGCATCAATGCAGGGAGGATACGATAGCATTATTAAAATTTTTAGCAGCACAGGGACATAAAGTAAACAAAAGTAAGTTACAACTTTTGAAAAAGCAGGTCAGATACCTAGGGTATGTAATATCCAATGAAGGTAGAATATTTGATGAAGACAGAAAAACAGCAATTTTACAAGCACCCAAACCAGCAACCAAGAAGGAAATGATGTCCTTCTTGGGAACGACTAACTTTTGTCGAAGCTGGATACCAAACTATGCTTTAGAGTCTGCTCCACTGGCTGATTTAATATATAAAACACCAATGGCAGCACAAGATTTGTTACAATGGACACCCGAAGCAGAAACAGCTTTCTGCAGACTAAAACAATTGATAGCTTCTTCATTAGTTTTAGGACTTCCGAATTACCACAAACAATTCTTTCAGACCGTAGATTGTAAATAGGGATATATGACGTCAGTTCTGAAGCAACAGCATGGGGATAAGCAATGCCCCATAGCTTACTATTCATCATAGTTAGACCCAGTGGCACAGTCGTTGCCTCACTGTGTACAAGCAGTGGTCGCAGCTGCAATGGCAGTACAGGCTTCGGCCTCAGTGATGTTATTCCACCCTCTCACATTGAGAGTGCCTCATGCAGTCGCGATAATTTTACTGCAAGAAAAAATAGCATATCTTTCTCCTGCTAGGCATCTTTCATGCATGACCATACTGCTGAGCCAACCTCATATGGTAATTGAATGTTGTACAACACTGAACCCGTCAACGTTACTTCCTACCCCTGTAGATGGCACACCGCACAGTTGCCTGCAGGAAATCAAGCAAATAACCTTGCCCAGACAAGATCTCACTGATATGCCCTTGGATGATGCCGAGGTGACATTTTACGTGGATGGCTCGTGCAGAAGGGGTCCTACAGGAAAACATCTAGTGGGGTACGCACTGGTTACAGATACAGAGATCTTAGAAGCCCAACCTTTACAGCATAACCTATCTGTTCAAGCAGCAGAATTGATAGCCTTAACACGGGCTTGCACTCTAGCGAAAGATAAATGTGTGAACATATATACTGACAGTCAGTATGCTTTCTCTACAGTACATGTTTTTGCGCAACAATGGAAAAACAGGGGAATGAGAACATCTAATGGTAAACCGATTAATCATGCGCAACTTATTTTGAGCCTATTAGATTCTATTCAGTTACCTACTAAAGTAGCTATTTGTAAATGTTTAGCTCATACAAAACAACAGGACAGAATTTCAAAAGGAAATGCAAAAGCTGATGCAGCTGGAAAGCAAGCAGCCTCAGACTCAGAAACTTTACTTTTAACCGAGGAATTACAACCCTCTGAGATTTTAGATCTAGAAATGTTAAAAACAATGCAGACACTAACTACAAAAGCAGAGAAACAAAAATGGGAGAAGCGAGGTGCAATACTCGAAAATGGACTGTATGTCTCCAAAGAGAAAAAAACAATATTGCCGTCTAATTTATTTAGATATGCAGCTTTGTTGAGCCATGGGCAGTGCCATGTCTCAACAGGGGGGATGGTACAGTTAGTAAATCGAATATTCCAAACATACGGATTCATAAATTATACAAAAAAAATTTGTGCAGCATGCCATATTTGTAATAAACATCATGCACAAGGGGCATTCAAACCCAAGCAAGGAAGTTTTCCTACACCACCATATCTGTTCCACACTATTTGTATGGATTTCATAGAGTTGAATAAATCTGAAGGGAAAAATTACTGTTTAGTAATTATAGATATGTTTTCCAAATGGGTAGAAGCTTTTCCAACTAAAAATCCGGATGCAGCAACCGTAGCAAAAGTCCTAGTAAAAGAAATAATTCCTAGATTTGGCATACCGGTGACAATGGGACACATTTTGTTAATCAGACGATTCACCAGCTTGGGAGATTCTTTGGAATCTCTTTAAAGAATCATTGTGCTTACCACCCACAGTCTGCAGGACTGGTGGAAAGGTACAATGGAATTCTAAAAAAACAAATTGAGGAAGCTAGTGAGTGAGACACAGAAAAACTGGATTTGCTGTCTGCCCTTGGCACTGCTGAACATGAGAACAGTTCCAAATGTAAAGGGTTTGACTCCCTTTGAAATGATATTTGGAAGGGCATACTATGTGCCGCAATGGAAAGCTCTCATGCCTGCAGAACTAGAGGCTGAGAGCTCATTAGCTAACTACATGAGAAAACTGTTAACAAATAAGACTGTTTTGCAGTTGAACTCTTTTTCAGATAAAAAGCAGACCAGACTGTTGGAAGCAGTGCTGACTCCGGGGTCCTGGGTGTGGTTGAAGGTTACGAAGAGGAAGAATTGGGCGAGTCCAAAGTGGGAAGGACCATACCAGGTACTGTTGACGATGCCTACTGCAGTCAAAGTTGCTGAGAGGATGTCCTGGGTCCATCTGACACACTGTAAACCGGTAAAGAATTTTCAACTTGATAAACATTTTGTGACTGATACACAACAAAGGCAGGATGGCCAAGAGCAAAACGAGTAAAAATACAGATCAACCCCAAAGATGTTGTTTAATCATCTTGTTGACTATGCATTTATTGACTATGATTGTGATGACCTTCCTTTTGTTGTGGTTTTTCCTACATGTAACCACACAAGTGAAAGTGGAGAGACATGATGAACTGTCTATAGATTGGCATCCGAACTTTAACACATACCTAGCTATGAAGTGTGTATATGTAGAGACTATGCACATTTCAAATTGCTGGGTTTGTACTGCTATACCAACAGCATATGGAGGACTGTTAATGTCCACTCTCCCTTTGGGGATAAATGAGACTTGGGAGAATTTACTTTTTGATACAGGATCTGTAAGATCACAAGACAAAATTGCATTGTATTTGCCTATTACACAGAGGGGAATTGTATGTTTTTATAAGAATGATACACTTCAAGTGGGTTGGAGTAACTGTAATATAACTATATCTTATAAATGCTACATTAAAGTTTAAGATAGAGGCACTGTTTGTAATACGAATTATGATTCATATTTGAGTTTAATGAAAACAACATTAAGTGATCTGCAGAGAAATCCTGTTTTACATAAACAACTGTCTATTATAGACAAGAAAATGTTTCATTCAGAATTAACCCGCATCAGTACTAAAGTAGAAAACTGTTATTTTGTTTGTGGGAAAAAGGCATACAAATGGCTACCTGAGAATTGGTCCGGCAGTTGTTTTTTGGGTTATCTGGTTCCGGCCATAAGACATACTGCAGAATTACCTTTAGGTAAGATACAAAATGTAAGAGATGTAGCCCAGAAACCTGAAGGTCCAATCGGGAAACCTGTAAATCTAGTGGGACAAATCGAAGCTGGTTGGAAAGACCATCATTCCGTAAAAAACAAAGAGAAATTGACTCATATGGACTTGAGTGACAGTGTAATATCCTGGGCTGGAATACTTCCAGCATATGGAGCAGTCAAATCGATCTGGGAGTTGAGAAAGCTGTCGAAACTTCTCAAAGTAATGAGTAATGCAACTTTTTCTGCTCTCGAACTAGTGACTGATGAACTGAATGCAATGAGAACTGTTGTGCTACAAAATCGAATGGCTCTTGACTTCACCCTAGCGGCGAGAGGTGGTACGTGTGCGCTTATCAAAGAAGAATGCTGTGCATTTATACCAGACAATCGACATGAAATTAATGATCACCTAGAGGTGATAAAGCAAGTATCGGCCATGACTGAACCAGGCCCAAATCCACTGACAAACTTTTTCCAGAATCTGTTTGGTGGGTGGGGTTCTATCCTAATGAACATCTTGATTGCTATTTGTGTGGGTCTGCTCCTATTAGGAGCATGTGTCTGTTGTGGGATTCCCTGCATGAAAAGATTAATCAAATATTTTATTGATATATCTGTAACTGAAACTTTGTACCAAGACATTGAGTTAGAAAAATTCATTTCAGATGAAATTCTTTCCGAAGTATAAAACTAAATGACTCACCTAGTTGAAAGTCCTTAAAGGAGAAGGCTAGGGGACGAAATAACATTGTTTATATTTCAGAATAGAATAAAAAGTATTAAAAGGGAGGAAAATGTTAGAAAAATATGTATTTGAGCATATATAAAGTGCTAGTTAAAAAGCAAATAGTGTATAATGTATTTTATTCTATTATTAATATGGCAATAAGAATGATTTTACATGTAATTGCTTGAAGCTTTGGAACTGCAGTGTATTTGAACTCTGACCCTGGCAGTAGCCAGCTCAGCAAGCTTATGTTTTTCACTAATGATTATCTGCTGGGTCAGGAAATTAAATGTATAAAGCATTGAAAATCTTCTTCTCCTTCCTCTGGGACAACTGGCCTTGTAAACATTATCAAGATAAGATGCAGCTGCTGGGAGAATGTTGCAAGAAGAACAAAGAAGTGTATTACAAGACTGAGCCAACTATTGTATTCGAGCAGGCTTGAACCCTTGAAGGAGTAACATTTACAGAAAGACATTATAACTGACCAGGTGCTTTGCAAGGCTATATTATTCCCAAGGGAAAGCTTTTTTAAAAATATAACATCAGCAATCTTTATGAATAGAATACTGTTAGTAAAAGTGATGTAGATGCCCTGTGACTAACCACGTCAGTAAGGTGGGCAAAACCTGAATGTAAACACTATAAAATATTCTATACTTCCTGCATCATGTCAGACAAAATTCTGTACTTGTATGGTTTTTTGCCTCCTGGTGTACACTAGTAAACTTTTGCATCTGAGCCTCCTGTGTTGTTATCTTTGTTTTTATTTAACATTATATCAAGACAAATCATTGTATACAAATCTTACAGATCTGAAATGCTATATTCAAAACACAATTGTGCTCGGGGTCTTGACAAACATCAAGAAGGATCTAAAGTGTCAGTGCGATAGCCAATATTAATCAAGACATAACCTCAATTCCCAGTGTCAATCAATTCTGCACTGTCTACAAACCATTACAGGAACACGAACCACTTACTGTATGTCAAAACAAAGACAAATTGACATGGCAAAGTTAGAGGCTGAACTTGCACCAAAAGTCATTCTATTTATCATGGGGCTCAATTAACATGTGCAAATAGTTGGATGCAGTAGCTGACAGCTCCAATACCATGAAATATTTTAACTAAAATCAACTCAAGAAACAAGTATTATCACCTGTTTTTGAATTCTTCCATCTGCTTAGTAAGTAGAAGAACTTTAGAAAGTGGACATGCTTGTTTGGTATCCCAAAATAGTTCAAATGCTGGGTATTTAGTGGCATTTTGACACCCTAGCAATAAAAGTGGAGTACGGAACTAAGTATCACAATATAAAGGATTTGGGGAGTCTAAACACTCGCAGAAAATGCCAAGCGTACCCCCAATTGGGTGAGACCAAAGCTTTATTATCTCAATGAAGAGAGGTGCTGCAGCAAAAATTCACATGCAAGACTTCCAAAGAAGAACCCTTTACATATGGCAATGGCAATATGTTGAATCTTATTCTGTGATGATAATTTAAATAATACTGCTAAAATATGTGTACCTAAAATGTTATGGCAAATATCAGTGGCTAACCACAATGTTTGTACTTCTAACATGGTGCCAGAAATGGGATTTCCGTAATGAATGAACACCACAACAATTATGTAAATCAAAGCTGAATGACTTTATCATTTCTTAGATTCAGGTATTTTACTGATAAAAATAGTTTTACCTCGTAAAATTACCATTTCACTGACTGTGTTCAGCTCTGAAATTTTAACCCAGCAGAGTCAAATGACTTCTCAAACTCTTTAGATGGTTAGCCTAGAGACAGAGTTTTGCATGATTTCATTTGGCAACAAAATTAATTTAAAAAAAATTAAAAAATTAAAAGAAAAACAAAAGAAAGCCCAGTATGCTGTCTTGTACTCCAAGGCTAGATAAGTTAAGGACATACTATGCAGCTCACTTTCATTCACAGAGGAATAGAGTTTTACTTACAAGACAGTGATTAGCAAAATTAATGAACATTTTGTACTAAAATGAAAAATAAGGCATGAAAGGACACATTTCCATTCATGTGTATAAGATAAGTGTGAAAACATTCCCCTGGATTCAGAAATCCTCCATGTAAGACTTAATAAGTCTTACTCAGAGGCTGCAGTTGAACGGTATCATGTCAGCATGACATGAATATTCATGAGGGCACGCTGACTCAACCGTAAGTCTCACACGGACCATGTAGGAAAGCAGGGGGTGTGTCCGACTGCTGAGCAGTCTAAATGTCCACGCCCCTGCAAGGTTTGGAAAAGTAAAATGAAATTACACAAGAGCGAGTCCGCTCAAATGTCCTTGCACCCAACACCACACTCCCTACATTGTAAATCCCCATCACAGTTATAAAAAGTAAAACATTAACTTTATTTTTTTTAAATTCCTGAAATAGCTGCCCGTATTTGCGCGTGTGTGCGCGCGGGTGTGCCCATTGCTTAGCTGTACTTAACAATTCCAACATGGAAGAGCATAAGAAAGAATATTTATGCAAATCACACCAAATAGCAATAGCATAATGGTAGAGCATTTGCACAAAGAAGAGGCATTCACAGTTCGAGTAGCACCACTCCCCTTCTTATTTATGTTTTAAATCAGTATATGGAATAATACCAGACAAATATGATTAAAATATTAGTAAAAAGCAGTGAAATGGCCAATGTATCAGTGAACAAATTATATATTTTTAAAGGATCCTGATATATAATTGCTTGCAGTTAAGCAGCGCTTTACCCAGCGCAATAGAGTTGCCCATAGTTTAAGAGCACTTTACCCAGTGCAATAGAGTTGCCCAAAATGTAAGAGCACTTTACCCAGCGCAATAGAGTTGCCCAAAGTGTAAGAGCACTTTACCCAGAGCAATAAAGGTGCCCATACCGAAATAGCGCTTTAACCAGCGCAATGTGTTTGCACGGATGTGTGCGCCGCGCCAACCAGGGCACCATAGGGCACCGTGGAGCAACGTAGAGCAAAGTTGCTTAAACACAGCCACACCCCCTAGCCTGTCTGGACAGTATGAAAATAAAATGAATGACAAGGTTCGAATCCAGGACTCTGTGCATCATAATCAAAGTACAGAACCACTAAGCCATGACAACTTAGGAGAAGCAGCCACTGTTAATATACATATACTTAGTAATGGTAGATTAACCATTACTAAGCAGGTCTGCAGTCAGCCGAGAATTTTCAAAAACGGCCAATCACAAAAAGTGTGGGAAATGCGGCATATTTAAGCCCCATAGGTGGGAATACTCGCCATAACTGATTGTAGCTCACATCTGCAGTTAGAATAGCTGGTGCTGGAGAGGGTGCATGCTTCTGAGCGCAACGTTGGGGCATTGAGGAGTCGAAATACATGGTTTGGCTCCTTGTCCACTGTCATGAGTCAAGACTCCTGCAGGGCCAGTTCCAAGGGATGGAGTACAAGGCATAGGCTTGGAACCGATTAGCTCATGACCTCACCAGTGTCACAGGCATTCCTCAGACTGGTGTGCAGGTCAGTCACCACCATACAGACCTGAAGAGATGGAAGCAGGACCGCCTGAACCAATGGATACAGGAGGCCCGTGGGATGCAGGGTGCCCCACAACTGAGTAGGTAGCCATGGAATGCAGTATGTAAGGATTGATAATTGATTCTGTATAATGGATAGGTATGTCTCAATATCCCTTTATTTACTTTACAGCTGCAGGTGACTGTGCTGCGAATCAGCAAGCCTATGCAGATAGGCTGTGCCACCAGGCAGGTTAGTGATTATTCTGCATGTACTGTTACATAAAATAGGGGAGAGAGCATGAAATAAAGTGTTGTAGTGCAATAATACAGCCATAAAATGGCCTGAATAAGTCCTCTGCATGTACTGTCAGATAAAAAAGTCATAGAGCCAGAATAAGAGTGTAGTAACGCATTAAGAAAGGTAACATATGTCCGGAATATCATCTCTGCAGGTACTGTCATATAAAATAAGTGAGTGAGCCTGAAAAAGAGTGTTCTAACCTATTAATAAAGGTATAATATGTCTTGAATATGTCTTCCATATGCACCGTTATAACAAATAAAGGAGTGAGCCTGTGGAAAAGTGTGTAATGTCATTAATAAAGGTCTAACACCCAGAGTGTGTCTGTGTCACTTAGTTTGAAATGTTGGTGTACCTTTGCATTATACAGATAGTACTGTTTTAAAAAGTTCTGGCAACCCAGAGTTGTGCAGTCCCATATAAAGTGGGTGATGGAAATGCTAATAGCTGAGAGGCATATATACAGTCCTCAACAGTCAGTTACTGGCTGGCATGCATAAGTAAATCTGGCACACGAGTAGCATGTTAATTTGTTCCCCAGAAATGTGAGTGTGCGTCAAGAAATGCAGGGTTCTGTACAAATAGAAGTGAAAGTGTCATGTGAAAACATCCAGATATGTAGATAAAGAAATATAAATGCAATCAAAGAATATGTAGCAGTAACATCTGCATCTTGGACAGTTAGTATGCCAGATATAGGTCAGGCATATATTGAACTAGCCAAACCCATTACACAACCTAATGCATGGTGGCAAGTGTAATAATACATGTAGGGGATATACACTTGCAGTCACTAGGAATGTAGTGTAGACTAAAAGTAATTATAAAATGTTAATCGAGGTTTTTTTCTACACCCTACCTTATGTGCATAAACCATGCAATTCCACACCTCAATGGGTATGTGTAATCTTAAATATTTGTTGGAACATATGTCCTATTGTTCTATAAATATTTTCATTCACGTTGATGCATGTGCCCTGTTCAAACACCACAATCGTGGTGGCCTGTTGCTACCAAACATCCCTGCATGCTGTTGGAATATCCACTGTCGTTCAATATATGCATGTGTTATGCTTGCTTTTCAAGTGTTGGAACCTTGGTGGGTTGGGTTAATGGGAATATTACTGCATGCTGTTACAACTAATTTGGAATGCTGTTGTTTATGTTGTAATTAAACACACCTAATCACAGAACGTATGGGAAGGCCGTTCCCAGCGGACCCACCTGTCCCTCCTCAGCTGGCGAGTGCACCTGGCACCAGCAGGTCCAGTGCCCAGCCCGGGCTCCCCTCCTCTGTTGGTCCTGTGCCACCTTTAGGTGGAAGCGCTGCAGGGGATGGGGCTCACCCTCCCGTGCAAGCATGGGCAGAGAATGGCCACCTGTCACCCTTCGAAGGGTCCGGGCTGTGGTGTGTAGGGAGATCCAGCGTTCAGTCGCTGATCCCCTATGCCAGCTCAAGGCGAGAGTGGTGCATGTCACGGGTGAGCCTGCCTGTCCTAAGCAGCCCCCAGCACAGCCACCCTCGGGGCTATGAAGGTGCAGTGGTGACTGCCTATAGGTGGGGATCTCAGTTCCACTGTTACCATCTGTGGGCTCATGGGCTTGTGATTTCCAAACATCCGACACTGTCAATTGTGTTCACCCACCCCATGTGTCATACACCGTCCCTGTATGCATCTTGTCTGTCTTGTCTGTTTACCTCCCCAACCTACATCCCCGAACATACCTAATTCCTCTACCTCACTTTCCACTCTCACCTAAAAAAAAAAGGGCAATCTGTACCCACAAACAAATTATGCCCCATACATAGCTGCCCATTTCACACACATGTCCATTGGACATGTAAACTGATAATTATAATTGGCAGTACAACATACTTTGTTGTCCTCACCCCTCTCCCAGGGGTGGATGGTTTCAAATTTCACTCCAAATTTATTGCATATGCACAGCTGTTGCTGGTAAAGAAATGGGCAGCTATGGACCTTTCATACACCCATACTGTGCATCCTGAGCTTGTTTACCTACTGTCTGTCCCTCTTTGTACCCCCTTTTTCACCACTTTCCTATCTCCCCATTTGTTTTTCTTTAAAAGAAATTAGCATGGGGGTTAGCGGGAGTAAGCACTTTTAAGTAGTAGTAAGTGGGTTTAAGCATTTGACACAATGTCACATCTGCCTCATGTACACAGACAACCCTCTCCTCCTCCCAACAAACTCAGATATATGTGAGAGATGCAACAATATTGACATACAGGAGGCTGAGCTCTCTCGACCTATGACTGGCATAGTCTATCAGGTGGTGAAGGTAACCACACACACCACATATCAGTCTCACATAAACCTACAGCGACAGCAATCAAACCACATTATCACACAAACATACTCAGAGGCCCTATGTAAACTTTGCCTAAGCAACAGAGACCTCCAAAGCAGACACACAAACAACTGCTACCCCACTACAATACCCACATATCACATAGTTCACAATATCAGTGTGCCACACAGTCACTGCCCTTCAGGCTAAACAACACACTTAATACATTTGTAATAGGTGACACTTATTGTCAGACACAGTGACGTCCCACTCACCAGGCCAAACAAGGGAATAGTCACTTTGAGCTGTCTCTCGGGTGCCAGGATCTGCAACATAACACATGCACAAAGGTCACTCCAAAGCAAGTACAGGACTGGCTCCATCATTGTCCATGCTGGTGCGTACACCCTCAGACATTCCTCCCTGGACCACATGACATGATACATAGAGGAACTCTCTGATCATGTAGCCCAGGCCAGTATGACCCTGACCTTGTCTAGCATCTTACACTCACCAAGTATGATGTCACAGTATACCAACAAACTGATCACGTTTAACAGTTGGCTAACATATTGGTGTCATTCACAGGGGATACAGTGTCTGTCAGCCTGGGGTGACATGCTCGACATGCCACGTAGTTTCCCTATGGACAGCTTGCACCTGTCATCCTTAGACTTTCAAATACTGGTTAAGGCACTAGCTACTACCTTACTGCCTTTTTTAAGCTGGGCTCAAAAGACAAACCCACCTCCATAGACATTACAGAGTACATGACACTGAGGGTAATGCTGCTCAACACCAGATGTGTTACCCTCAAATTGCGACCACTCAGGAATCTCCTCAGTATGGACAACAGTGATATCTGTGCACTAACAGACACCTGGTTCAGGCTCCCAAATGCACACCAGCACTACCAGGTTATATTTCATACCATGCTTTCTGACCACAAAACTCAGAATGGCCAACACAAATAGGGGGAGTATCCATATACATCACAGATACACATACCTCTGGGTTGGTAGCACTGCATAAAGCATCACAGACCATACATATGCACCTAACATTGTGCAAATCTGCCTTTTGGTTTGTTGCCTGCTACAGACCACCCTCCCAAACTCAGGAACCACACTCGGCTTTCCTGGGAACACTGGACAATATGAAGGTCTCCCCAAACACCATTATATTGGGTGACTTCAAATACCCACACATTGACTAGGGATAGTACTCAGGCCCCAACAACCTCACCCAACAGTTGCTCCTATTTGTAAACTCATATGCTATGGCACAATCGGTCACCACACCCACAAGAGGGGACAACATATTGGACATGATCATCACCAACATAGGGACTCTATGTTCCACACCTGAGATATACCCCTCATTGGTAAGATCAGAACATACATTTATCTCACTGGACATCCATAGCCCGTCCCCACACCCATCCTGGGTAATCTTGGTGAACTTCTCAAAAGCAAATGTCACACTTCTCCAAACCAAGGTGGTATCCTTCAGAGACCCTGAGACAGTGGTATGTATGGCTCAGACTGCTGAATCCTTTACATACACATTCTATGGACACCTAGTGGACTGCATGGATCGTGCTATCCCAATTAACAACTGGACTCACTCCTCCAATGGCAGGGGACCTGTCTGGTAGACCCTGGCCATTAATAAGCTATACAACGAAAGGAGGACGCTACTACATGATAGAGCACAATCCCAGACAGGGAAGGCATCTGTGATCTGTACTAGCAGACAGCTACAATCACTTATGTATTTATGTCAGGCCCGCTTCTAACAGACAATTGCACCAGACACGTAGGACACTCACAAGGCCTTCTTCACTTAATTCAGGTACCTGGGTGGACACTCACTGATATGCTGTGAGTTGCTGCATACTGACTAAACATACCCTGAACCCACAGACATTGCCAACATCCTGGCAAACAGGTTCAGTACAGATGTCTCCCCCCCCATCCCCCCTAAGGAGCTACTGTCCATCCCAACAGAGTGTAACCTCCCTGACATCACAAATAAACAGATGAGTGCTGCCCTCTCCACAGTGGACAACACAGCATCAATGGGACCAGATGGTGTCCCGGCCTATGTCTTACATGGCCTTCATGACAGACGTAACCCTCACATTATGTCACTGTTCAATATCAGAGTTACTGCAGGATATGTACCCATGGAATGGCGTACAGCGATAGTGGTCCCGTTCCACAGAGTTGCTGCCACAACGGACCACAGACAATATTGGCATATAAGGCTAACTAGCCTGTTCTGCAAAGCTATGGAGCGTATTGTAATGGGACTCATGCACATAGACATCGGGAACCTACAGACACTGGGTCCTACACATTTCAGCATTGTTGTGGGTAGATCTTGCCTCTTGGACCTGTTCGTATTCTTTAAATAGTTACCAGGTCCATCGATGTAGGGACGGTTGTCCACACAGCCTGCCTGGACCTTGCACAACCCTTCAACACAATACCACACTCTGCCATTATCCATAGACATACCGGCGTCGATATAGACACATATCTCACACGATGGATTTCTACCTGGATCATGGATAGCACCCACATGCTCAGTATTGCAGGTGCCATGTCTGACTATACACCCGTTACACATGGCATCACACAAGGCTAAGTCCTGGGACCTCTCTTGTTCAGTATACATTTGTGTGACGTACAGGCTAACACAGGAGGAATATGGCTGACCATGTTCGCAGATGACTGCAAACTGGGTGTCATAATCAACTCTCCAGCTGGCACATGCATACTCAAATGGGGTCTCACCGAGATAGGATGACTGGTGCCTGAGCCATGGCCTATAGCTAAATGCCATTAGTTGCATAGTCATCCCCTTTGGGAATAACAACATACCCACACATTACCACATAAGTAGTAATCCATTACATATGGTAGTAGTTGTTAGGGGTTTGGGGACACGACTTGTTTGTACTCTCGCCTTTGACAATCATGTTGTCAAAGTGGTTAGACTGAACTTCTATACAGCCCACCTTATCCCATATGGTTTCACATGTTGATCAAGTGAGGTCATTGTGCCCCTATACTCATCACGACCATGCTTGGTTACAATGCGACATTTGAGATGTACCTTATCAGACACCTGCAGCAACTGTAAAGGCCACAGATGTTCCTCAACAAGCAGATGTAGGGACTCACACAGATGCCCTGCACAGTTCAGATACAGTAACTCCATCTCTACTCAGTCGCTTACCACCTACTCAGATATGTAGTGTGCCTGTAGTTTAAGGAAATATCTGACCCAGATTTAATGAACATGCTCCACCTCAGGATATCCGACTCCCTTGGAGCTACACACTCCAGGGACATATACCTCAGCACAGATGTTAATAGGACATGCTGGAGGGACAGATTCTTATCCCAGAGGCTCCACTCACTCCGGATTGTAATCCCGGTTTCTCATGGGCAGAGCCACCCACTGACCACTTACAGGAGACATCTTGACAAGTGAATGGGTGATCGTATGTTTAC
The DNA here is from genome assembly GCF_019279795.1 of Protopterus annectens. Lineage (NCBI taxonomy): Eukaryota > Metazoa > Chordata > Ceratodontiformes > Protopteridae > Protopterus > Protopterus annectens. The sequence goes on from NC_056741.1 coordinate 129,161,348, forward strand.
CCATGGGATATCTTCTGGGTCCCTGCTAGACAGAGGCACAATACACTAAATGTAAATGGGCTATCTTGTGTGACCTACTATTCACAGGCACAGTGGTCTACTTTGACAGGGTTGTGAAAGCCAAACACACTCTGGCTAGGCTTGTACATGCCCTAGGGCGGATAGGCTAGTATCAACCTCTGAACCTATAATAATGTTCAGGATGCACAATGTTTATTGCTGATACTGTTTGCAGGTTTTATCTTCTTTGCTTTCCCACTTTCTATGAACAACTTAGGTATCTGCAGAACATATTTGAGTATGACAGGGTTCCACTACATTATATATGTGTCTGTTGTCATATAACTGTGTGCACAGGGCAGATTGCTGGATAGTGACAGGTTCCTGGGTTAACACATGCAACTGCCTGATATGTTTGGCCCACTGCTGTACTCCGACATGGCCTAAGTGTGTGAGCATGCCCAGTTCAGACTGTCAGTGTTCTGTTGCCTGATATTTGTCTCATTTATTCAAGTGTGTGAGCATGCCCAGTGTGACCTTTCAGTATGTTGCTGTCTAAGGTCCACTACATTTGTTGATGTATATGTACATGTCCAGTATTAACATTTCTACTGTGTGTGTTGAAAGTCAGGTTCTATTCTTACTGTGGGACTCACCTTTGTGTCACAACTCAACAGGGATTATGCTGTGCCTGCAGGGTTTCCATGGAATACTTTGCATAGACTTAACATTTCTTCATACAAGGTGACCACCGCAATACTGTCATGGTTCAGTAGTTCAGTACTATGGCTATAGTGCACAGTATCCTGTGTTCAAGGCCCATCACTGCTTTATATTTTCATACTGAGCAGACCAGACTGCTTCAGGGCAAGTAGAGCAAATATGAGCATGTTGGCTTTTGTTCAGCTATGCCCTACTTAGGTTCATAGGTTCATACTAGGCTATCTGCCCTAAGGCATTTACAAGCCTAGCCAGAGTGTGTTTGGCTTTCGCCACCCTCTGAACTGATTTTACTGTGCCCTTTTTAAGGTTAGTTTACTGTGCCTCTGTCTAGTAGTGACACCGAAGTAATCTCCGGGGTAAACCTACGATCTCCCATCCACTCATCAAGATTCCTCTTGAAGAGAGTCAGTGAGGGGCTCTGCCTAACATAGACTGGGATTCTATTCCAGAGTGAAGGGAGCCTCTGGGTTATGAATCTGTCCCTCCAGCTTATCCAATTTATTTCTGTGCTCAGGTTCAAGTCCCTCGAGCGTGTAGCTCTAAGGGATTTGGATTTTCTGAGGTGGAGCATGCTCATTAATTCCGGGTTGGACATGGCTTTATACGTCAGGCATAGATCACCTCTAAGTAGGCGGTATGCAACTGAGTAGAGCTGGAGTTTCTTTAACCGAGCTGCATATGGCATCTGTTTGAGTCCCATGATCCTCTTTGTGAGGTACTTTTGGGGTCTTTATAGTTGCTGCAGGTGTCGGGTAAGGTACATCCCAAATGGGGCATTGTATTCAATTATGGGCCTGATGAGGGATAAATAAGGGGGCACAATGATCTCCCTCGATCTAGATGTGAATACTTTCATGATAAGGTGGGCTATATAGAAGGTCTTTCTAACCACTTTGGCAATGTGGTTGTCAAAGGGGAAATTACTGTCAACTTGGGTCCCCAAGCCCCTAATTACTTCTTCCGTATTTAATGGATTCCTGCCTATGTGGAAATTTGTGGGCACTTTGTTTTTGCCAAAGGGTATGACTATACACTTTTTAGCGTTTAGCTTTAGGCCATGGCTCTGGCACCAGTTATCCATCTCTATGAGACCCTTTTGGAGGATGCTTGTGTCAGCTGGAGAGTCAATTATGGTGCCCAGTTTGCAGTCATCTGCAAACTTGGTCAGCCACAGTCCTGCCGTGTTAGCCTCAACCTCCGAAAAATATATGCCAAACAAGAGAGGTCCCAGGACTGAGCCTTATGGGACACCACTTGTAACTGATTTAGAGTCTGACATGGCTCCAGAAATTCTGACTATGTGGGTTCCGTCCTTGAACCAGTTTGCAACCCATCTTATGACATAGGGGTTTATATTTAAGCTGGAGAGCTTATCTATGATGCCCGAGTGGGGTATTGTGTCGAAGGCTTTTGTGAGGTCCAGGTAGGCTGTGTGGACTACCTTCCCCTCATCAATGGCCTTGGTGACTGTTTCAAAGAAATCAACCAGGTTTAAGAGGCAGGATCTACCCTTAACTAAGCCGAATTGGGTAGGATCCAGTGTCTGTAGGTCCCCAATATCTTTGTTTATGAGTTCCATGATGATCCTCTCCATAGCTTTGCAGACCAGGCTAGTCAGGCTTATGGGGCAATAGTTTCCAGGGTCCGTAGAGGCACCACCTTTGTGGAACGGGACCACTGTTGCTGTATGCCATTCTTTGGGTACATATCCTGTAGTAAGGATGAGATTGAACAGCAGCTTTATGTGGGGGTTTAGCTCTTCTTGGAGTTCATGTAGGATGCAGCCTGGGACACCGTCTGGTCCCACTGATGCTGTGTTTTTTGCTTTGGAGAGGGCGGCTCTCACCTGACCATCTGAGATATCAGGGAGACAGCACTCTGCTGGGATAGATATTTGCTCTTTAGGGGGGGAAGGGGGGAGAAGTTTGCACTGAACCTGTCTGCCAGGATGTTGGCAATGTCTGTGGGTTCAGTGTATTTTTTGTCATTTTGGACCAACTCTGAGCATATCTTGGGAATTGCCACCCAGGTTCCTAACATAACTAAAGAAGGTCTTGTGATTATCTTAGTGTCCTGTGCAATTTTTCTCTCAAAGCTGGCCTTGGATGATTTTATGAGGAATCGTAGTTATTTGCTAGTACTGATCAGAGATGCATTCCCTTTTAGGGATTTTGCTCTATCATGTAGTAGCATCCTCCTTCTGATGTACAGCTTATTTATGGCTGGGGTCCACCAGGCAGGACGCCTGTCTTTGGATGATTGGGTCTTGGTTTTGTTTGGGATAGCATGATCCATGCATTCCTGAAGGTGTCCATAGAATGCTTTTATAAAGGATTCTGCAGCTGTCCACAGAATGCATTTATAAAGGATTCAGCAGTTTGAGCCATAGTTTCCACTGGCCTGGGGGCCTTGAAGGATTTCACCTCGGTTTTGAGAAGTGTGACATTAGCTTTTGAGAAGTTTTTCACTGTGGTTTTCTGGGCTGTGGGTGGGATCAGGATGTGGATATCCAGTGAGATTGATTTATGAACTGATCTTACCAATGAGGGGAATACCTCTGGTATGGAACATAGAGTCCCCATGTTGGTGATGGCCAGGTCCAGTGTGTTATCAGGTCCAGTGTGTTATTCCCCTCTTGTGGGGGTGGTGACTAGTTGTTCCATAGCATTTGAGTTTATAAATTCTAGGAACCTTTGGGCTAGGGTGTTGGGGCTTGAGTAATGCTCCCAGTCAATGTTTGGGTAGTTGAAGTCACCCAATATAATGGTGTTTGGAGAGACCTTCATATACTTAGACCCAGCTTTCCAACATTGCTCAGTATTAACCAACATTGCTGGACGTTGGCCAATATTACTCAACACTGACCACAGTTGTGCTAGTTGGCGTGTGCGATTTTCTTTAAATATACTACATGGTGGTAAATGCTGTTTAGCACTGCTTTATATTGCTTAACACATGGCAATCATGCCTCAGGTGGTGCTGCAGGGTTGGCTATGTTGGATGCACATACTACACTCCCTATACATGTTTGGAAGCAGGTAGTGTCAACTTAGGCATCCCTTTTACTATATGTGCGGGTCAGAGAGAGAGAGGTATCATTTCCAGAGTTCCTACTGAGCCAGTGTATGTGCTATGCAATGCTTCTTTGCCAAGGCCAAAGCATACTGGGCACTTCTCCTTCTGCCTACTGGGGCAGGCTCAGGTTGTTCCTCCTCTGAGTCACGCTCTGCCTGTGATGGCCTTGGCAATGGTGGGGGGCTGTTTGGCCCAGGCCTATGCTGGTCCTGCTGCAGCTGTTTTCGCAGGATCATATTATGTAGCATAGCACATACCATGATAATATGGGTACATGTAGTTGGTGAGTACTGCAAGGCTCCACCAGATGTGTCCAGGCACCGGAACTATGACATGAGCAGCCCAAACACACGCTTGATTACATTTTGTGTTTGTGCGTGTGCCTCATTATGGAGTTCCTGTTTAGGTGTGTGTGCATTTCTGATGGGTGTCATCAGACACAGCTCCAGTGCATAGCCAGCATCCCCCACTAGGTGACCATGTGGGATGTCCCCATTGGCAAATGTCTGGTACAGCTGCATCAGATGCCAGATATGGAAATCATGGTAGCTTCCAGGGCAGCCAGCACACACATATTCAGTATTATGCCCTGGGCATCACACACGACCTGGCAGTTGATGGAGGGGAAGCCCTTGAGGTTGAAGTAGACCCTACCCCACTCACCGGCTGGTGCTTTGATGCGTAAGTGTGTGCAGTCTATTGCACCCACTACCTCAGGGTATTCCGCTATTTGCTGGAAGAGATGCATATTGCTGGCCAGTTCCTCACAGGAATTGAGGAAATATACATGATCACTGACATGTGCTGACATGGCATCCAGAAACTGGTGCAGGACCCTGGATGCTGATGCCTGTGATATCCCCATCATATCACCAGTTGGTCTCTGGAAGGTACCTGTTGCTAATATTCTTATGCCAGCACATACCTTGGTTTCCACTGGGATGGGTTCCCCTCTGTTGGTTCTGTGTGTGAGACGTGGCCTGCACAGCTCAACAATTTGCTGCAAGAGGTCTCTGTCCACTCTATAGCGCTCCACTATCTCCAGCTCATGTAGCCCCTGGTAGGTTACCCTGGGCCTGTACACTCTTCTCCGTCTCCTCACTGTGGGTTGTCCAGCAGCATTTGCATTATCACCACCCTCAGCATGTTGCATATGTCACCTTATAACAGCAATGGCAGCCCCTAACATTTTTTGTCTCAGTAAAGCTTTTTCAGTTTTTACTTCTATTAGCTTACAAACACGGTGGGGGTGCTGCAGTAGCATTGTCACCTCACAGTAAGACACTGTCTGGTTCGATTCTCAGCTAGAGCGTCTTCTGCGTGGAGACATGTGTGAATGGGCTGCATCTGAAGGTTGTGCGTCAGGCCTGGCAAGCCGGTACGTAAAAATCAACTGCCAATCATTAGCGGACCGGAGTTCCTCTGTGGTGACCCCTAACCATGAAAAGCCAAAAGACACAAACAAACTTCTATTAGCTTACTGCAGTGTTGCAGTGTCTCTTGAGAGAAACATAATGGACTGTTGTTTGCAGAGTTTTAAGTGCTGGGCTAGTGTACTGCCTGTGTAATTGACTGATTCTGATTGTTTTCACCTGCTAGCTCTGCTATTACTCCCTAAACTAAACTTGCTTATTCTTGTTAAAACACGCACACACCAGCGCAAACATGCTTACAACTGTTTACACAGCCTTATATATGCTTACTCCGGCTTACACGCACACACACGCTGACACGCGCGCACACTGTCTTACTCAGGTTTACTGGTGCGCACACACGCGCATGCATGCTCAGCAAGACACTTTGTTGTTATCCATGGCATACACCTTCAATTTCTTTACTTTACCTAGCCTACCTGTTGACACACCTCTTTCAGTGATATGTAAATGTCAGCTGACACATGCCACTCTGCTCCAATGAGCTTCACTTCTTTCATACATACCCCCCTCGTGATGTCACCTATATTCTACTCTGTTACTCCCCTTATCCTACTCCTACACTCCACTGACTGTGCTCATTTGCTATGTAAACCTGTGATTCACTATCTTAACCCTCATTTGCATAGGATTGCCTACTAATGCTTGGTTAGATCTCTTAGACTGAGCTTCCCCCCTTAGCAAACTCTACTCGGTGGCCATGTTGTCTTCAGCCTGCCATTCCCTTGCATTGTAAATTCATATCAGCAATAAAATCCACATTTGTAGATCTTAATTATTGATTTTCTGTTTTTTAGGGCGCAGTGCATTTGCGCGGCGCTCTGCTACGCTTAAACCCCGGAGATCTGGATGAAAAAAATATATATATTTTATTTTTATTTTGCATCACTTCACATTGCCAATGGCCATATTTTTGGCCATTGGCATGCTTCCTTCTGTAAATGCTTCTTTTTTTTGGAGCTATCATGGCTCCATTTTGCTATTTGCAGAACCGTACTCAGTTGTCAACTGAGTACATTTCTGCAAATAACACTACTCCTACTCAGACAGGTTCGGGTTTCCTGGATCACAAATTTACCTCATTTGCATAGCTTTTGCCTGCAGTTGAGGTAATTTGCATATCCAAGCCCTGTCCATGTAGGACTAGTTTTGAGAGCTCTGTTGCATGCCCCTACCGGCTGTTCCTGGATCGCTCGGCGTACATGTTGGCTGCATAGAGTCTTACTCTACTCTTAGACTCCGTGCAAGCCTTCGTGAATCCGGCCCATTGAGTCATTTGTGAGAAAATTATATGAATTGGCTTAAAATTATGGGTTTAACAGTTCAAAAGATGAACAAATACATGCCAAATTTATGACTGGGCTGGATGATGTAAAAGTGTTTTAAAAGTTACAACTTTATCTTAATATTATTCTAAGAATGACCATACAAACTGACAGAAAAGCAAAACTGCCAAAAAAGAATAGTGTTTTTTCAAATATTGCAAATGATGTGTTGTGGTAAAAAAAAAAGGCTTCTTGTAAGTTTACAAGTAAGTATGATTTTGTACAGTAAATGCATGAACAAAAAGCACAGTGACTAAAAGAAGTGACTGGCAGCACCCTAAAGAAAATGTTCTGGTAAAAGAATGATAGGTTTGTATATATAATGACACTTCATCAGAATTTTTCAATTTTTTTTTTTTGGTTGGGTAGCCATTAGTAAACTATTCATTTATGTTGGATATTTTTGAAAAGCTCTTAGCCACCTAGCAAAAATGCACATGTTGTACATTATATACAGTATATAATGTACCCACTCATGAGCTGATCAGGAACATTTCAATTATCTGGTTGTACCTTTTCTTAGAACAGTGAACACTTACTGAAACAATGACTGTTCAATCTATGATTTGTGCTGGTATAAATGCATTTACTTAGTCATTTAATAAAGAAAATGTGTTGCTAGAAAATTATCTACTTGTAAGATTATATCTTCAAGACAGGCTGGGTTCTAATGGAATCAAAATTTGTTGTTCACAGTAATTAAAATATATTTGGTAATTACTTAAGCCGTATAGATACTAATTTTTATTTTATTTGTATTTTTCTAGGGTAGTACATTGGGCATGCATGACCATTTGCAAGGATAGCCTAGTTAAAAGTATTTACAGATGATACAGAGAGAGAGAGAGAGATGCGTATGAAATATACAAAAAGCACAATCAAATATTCACAGATGACACAAAAAGATATCCAGGAAAAACACAAATAGCACAATAAGTATAATAGATATACATTTATGTGGAAATAAATGCTATGATGTTTGTTCTGGATGGCACAGTGGTGCAGCAGTAGCATTGTTGCCTCAGATGCATGCTTTTGTAACGTGGGAGGAAAATGGAGCACCCAGAGGAAACCCACACAAGTGCAGGGAGGACAAACAGACTCCTACATATATAAATATACTGACTCTGTGATCTCACTACAGTAGGGTAAAGACAAGTCCCGTGCACCCCCACACCCCCTGCTAATTATGTATACTGACTCTGAGATCATACTATAGTAGGGAAAAGGGCACAATCCCCAGTCTACACTGTGCCACGAGATCTCCATGCAGTTTTTTTACCTATAATTATTTTTCAAGTTTTTTACATTGTTGATCAAATGGTCTCAACCATATGAATTTCAGCAATGCAAAAACTCAACAAACTAAAATAGACTAATATATATAAATCCATCCATCCATCCACAACCCTTTTTCCTAATTTTGCACATGGGGTCAGGGTGTCACTTCATCAGTGACAACCAGATAGAGCCAAGGTTCACACTGCCAGCTGGCTAGCCATGCTGTTTTATGTATTTATATATATATATATATATATATATATATATATATATATATATACACATATATATATAATCTATGTGTATATACATATATATATATATATATATATATATATATATATATATATGGGTCGACTCACATTTGGTCGAAAATGATTTCAGGTAGCACACGTCACTGACAGCTCATTTCACTGAAAGCACATTTAGTTGAATTGCATTTAGTCAAAAATGAAATATAGCTCCTGCTTCTCTGCATTGCAACCCTGGAGTGAGAATATTAAGTAAGGGGGCACAGCCTCCCACAGTGGGGGGTGTGGGGCCATAGCCCCCCGCATAACTGTAGTGTATTCACTGTTATATGAAGGTGCATCTATTAAAAAGATATATATATATATATATATATATATATATATATATATATATATATATATGTTCAGTAAAACTATTTGCAAAATGTGGGGTAGGGGCTATGCCCCCCACCCCCCCCCATTGTGGGGGACTGTGCCCCCCACACCCCTTACTTAATATTCTAACTCCGCGGGTCACACTGCAGTGGGGCAGAGGCTATATTTCATTTTCTACCAAATGTAATTTGACCAAATGAGCTTTCATTGAAATGAGCTTCCAGTCAAGTGTGCTGCCTGAAATCATATATATATATATATATATATATATATATATATATATATATACATATATAGGTTCATAGGTAGGTACTAGGCTATTGGCTCTAGGGCCTATAAAAGCCTAGCCAAAAAGGTACCCTGACTTTTACCACCCAAGAAAATTATTTTCTTGAGCCCCCTGTCGAGCTGAGCCACAGAAGTGATCCCCGGGGAGAATTTCCTATCTCCCATCCAATCACCAAGATTTTTATTGAAGAGTGCTAATGAGGAGCTTTGTTTGATATAAATAGGTAGTTTGTTCCAGAGTATGGGAAGGCTCTGGTACAGGAATCTATCCCTCCAGCATGTTCTGTTTATTGTGGTGACAAGGTTTAGGTCTCTACAGCATGTAGCTTGGAGGGATTGGGATTTCTTTAAGTGGAGCATGTCCAACAGCTCTACGTTTGACATAGCTTTGTTTGTGAGGCAGAGATCACCTCTGATTAGGCGATATGTGATGGAGTAAATCTGGAGTTTTTTTAGACGTTCTGTGTATGGCATCTGTTTGAGGCCGGTAATCCTCTTTGTGAGGTATTTCTGCAGCTTTTCCAGTTGTTGTGAATGTCTTGTGAGGTACATACTAAAAGGGGCATTGTACTCTATAATGGGTTAATGAGTGATGAGTAGAGGGGAACAATGACTGGATGAGAAACCTTTTGTGATGAGGTGTACCAAGTAGAAGGATTTCCTGACTACTGTGACGATGTGATTAACAAGGGAGAGATTACTGTCCACCTATGTCCCAAGGTCTCTTATTACACTTTCAGTGTTAAGTAGACTACCGCCTATGTGGTAGTTCATGGGTACAGATCTTTTACCAAAAGGGATGACAATGCACTTTTTGGCACTGAGCTTGAGGCCATGGCTTTGACACCAGGCATCTGTCTCAGTGAGACCCTTTTTTAGGATGTCCACATCATTAGGAGTTTCGATTATGGCTCCTAGTTTGCAGTCATCTGTGAACTTCATTAACCAAATACCTTGTGTGTTAGCCTGTACTTCAGAGAAGTAGATACCAAATAGGAGGAAATTTTACACACACACACGCACACACACAATATACATATATATGTTGTGTTTGTGTAAAATTGACAGAGAGACTGAGAGTGTAGTTAACGAAGTATTGCTCTTGTCATGAATTCTTTGAAGTTAGAGTTAACTTAGGTTGATAAAAGAGGGAGAGGTTGAATGTTGAGCAGAACTGAAAGGAGGACTGTGGCTGGAATGTGTGTTGGTTGCTCACATGAGAAGTGCTGAGATAGTGAGGGATTTTGTTGATGTAATCTGTCTGAAAGCAGATGTACTTGGCTTGTTGGTGAACATGGGAGATGAGGTCTTTTCTGAAATTAGTGAGGTTCTCTTTAATGTGAATTGCCAAGAATGGAGAGATGGGCTTAATAAAATAATTTGTTCTGAAAAAAAAGAGACATATAAAATGAACTATAAATGAATGAACAGCTGCCATAATGATTATGTTCTTTGTCTTCCATCTACAAGGTTTGATCCAAACTTATGGTTAATGCTGATATGAAGTTTGCAAGTTCTCCCTTTGTCTATGTGGGGGTTCATCTCACCTCCCAAAACCATGTTGAGCATTTTCACTTCAAAACTCAATTAAGAATGGCATTGTGGGCAGCAGCACTGACTCTTCATGGTGTCTATAGGTGGAAGAGTTTTATAGACCAATTGCTTTCAGCATCAACTGTGATGTACTGTATCATCAACATAGGACAGAATGGATCCCATTCTGTGTGCCATGTCAGGATTAGCCACTGAATGGTGTAAACAATCAGTCTAAATGATTTGTTCATGTTGACTAATGTTGCCAAAATAGGTATGGGCATTTGCTAGTCATAAATGGGTTTGGGACCCAGACTACTCCAAACTATGCCAAGGATAAATACTAACAGTGGGAAGGACGCATGTGTGCCTATTGGCAAGTGCGTGTCAGGCAAAATCCCCAGCAGCCATAGGTCAGTAAGCTAATGACTGGCCCATGTCCAGTTGTCAAGCTTAGGTTACCTAGGATTGCCCTATCAAGTGAAAGCTGGACATTAAACCAATTGACCTGCAAAACATGAGCTAGGAATTGCTACCCTCAGGGTACATTGACTGACAAGACTCAGCTTGGAAGTGGATGACATGATGGTAAGAGGGAGGCTATACATCCAATGTACCCAGGAGACAAGATGGAAGGGCAGTACAGCAAAGCCACTTGGTTTGGGATCCAAACTCTACTACTCAGGAGAAGGGCAGACTAGAAATGGTGTAGAAATTGTCATATGGAAGAGAAAATGAGGGATGTCATCAGAATTAATAACAGACTCATGGCAAACAGTCTCCAGTATAAGGATAGTCTTGCCTTTACTCCACAGCAGGGTTGAGATAGCGAGGAAAACAGTACATTCATAGAGCAGTTACAGGACCTACTAAATAAAGCAGAACAGTATGACTTGATGTTGAGAAAGGGTGACCTGATTACACACACATCGGTACAGACAGACCAGGATATGAGGATAGTCTGGGTGGGAAATAAGAATAACGAAGGAAAGGCCTTTCTAGACTTTGGTCTGACAGATGACTTACCAGTGGCCAACCCATGGTTCAGCCAAGGAGACAATCACAAGATTTCATGCAAGAGTGGTCAACATGCAATACAAGTAGACTTCCTCCTAGTAAGGCAAGGACACTGATGTAGAATCAGTGATTGTAAAGTCATCTCCAATGAAACAGTTGGTCTACAGCTTAACCCAATTATTGCCACAATCAGCTGCAAGCAGTGGTCACAGAAGACTCTAAGGTCAGTAAACACCAGGCTGAAGATCTGGATGTTGACTGTAGAGAAAGCACAAAAGCTCAAGGAATTATTCATGGCTCTTGAGGGCTACAGAATTGATATGTGGTTGAGCCAAGTTTGGAAATAAGGTACATAAGGAAAGCTGGTGATGATATGTAGAAGGCCAGGAAGTCATTTAAAGAAAGAAAGAGTCCAGGAAACGTGAGACAGGTAAGACAGACCAGACTATGAAGGAATACAGGTTGGCTAACAAAGAGGCTAAGAGGAGAGTTGCAATAGTGAAGAACAAGCCATCAGAGACACTCTACCAGCTTCTGGAAAGTGACTCATTAGATGGCATAAAGAAACTCCATCAGGTTGCAAGGAAAATATAGAAAGATAAAAAATGTAGTCAGAGGCCCTTCATAAGAGATGCCAGCAACAACAAACTCACCAGTCTACAGGACATCAAAAGCAGATGGAAAGAGTACCTCCAGCAGCTTCTGAATGAAGAAAACCCTCAGAAGCTGTACTACCCCAGGAATAGCCTACAATTAAGGAAGAGGAGAAGTCCACCACAGAAGAAGTAAGAACAGCACTAAGGAAAATGAAGACAGGGAAAGCAGCAGGATCAGATGAGATCAAGGCAGATGTGATAAAGATGTTGGGTGAGATAGAGGACAGATGGCTCCTGAGAGCACACGTAGCAGTATGGAAAGAAAGGCATATACTTGGTGGTTGGAGAATAAGAATAGTAATGTCAGCCATCAAGAGCTAAGGGGACATTCACAACGGTGTGCATTATGAGGTATCAGACTCCTGTCTCACTGCATGAAAGCTCTAGGGAGGGTGATTGATAAATGAATTTGCAGAATAGTAGAAAGTAAGATGGAAGATGAGCACTTTAGATTCAGATAAGGATACAGTACAAACGGCCTAATGTTTGCAATGATTCACATTCTTGAGAAATACTATAGATCAGGAAATAATTTAACTGGGCATTCCTAGACTTGGAGATAACACATGACAAGTTCCCAAGAAAACTGATTTGGGCTATCCTATGGTGGTTCAAAGTCCCAGAAATATTGGTAGAATTGGTGCAGACTATGTACAAGGAGTGCTGCAGGCTATGTACAAGGACAAAATGTCTTAAGTATGAGAGCTTGGTCTCCCTCCCAGTTGGAGTGGGTGTGCATCAGGGTTCAGCTCTGAGCCCACTGCTGTTCATACTGGTGATGGAGTCTATTAGCAAACAGATCAAAGTGGACAGATCAACAAAGCTGCTGCATTCAGATGATGTGGCATTAGAAGCAAACTTTGTGCAAAAACCTCAGAAAAGGATTGGGGAATGGAATGCAAAACTAAAGGCACATGGGATCAAAGTGACTACAGAAAAGACTGTTGTAATGGTGGCGGGAAATCAGAAGGTGAGAACTGACATAGAAGGGAAAATAGTGGAATGGGGTAACAGTTTCAATTATCTGGGAGAGGTAGTTGAGGAGAATGGAATTCTGAGTGAGGAGGTCAAAGCTAGAAGAAGAGGGGCTGCAGTCAACTGGCACTGAGCGAGGAAGCTGTAATGTAAATTGTACAAAACAGTGGTGCGCCCACTCCTTCTGCTTCATACAGAAACGTGGGCAGTAAATGCAGAGCAGTGGAAGAAGTTAAAGATGATAGAGATGAAGCGACTCAGATGGTTGGTATGATGCACACTGTGGAACAGACTGTTAGATTAAAGAAATGATGACATCAGAGCAGGAGCCAAAGTTGCTCCATGTGTGGAGAAGTTTAAATAGAATGGATTACGGTGGTTCAGGCACAATCTGGTGAAGAAAACATGGGACTGACAGAAAGAATGCTAGAAGAAGCAAAAACATCTGTCAAAGAAGTGTCTGGATGGTGTTAGAGAGGACCTCTGACAGGCATGAGTGCTGAAGAAGGTACACGTGGGCATTGAATAAAGATATGTTGACAGCTGACACAATACCCTGACTCCATGTAGAAAATTAGGGGAAAATTAGGTTGATGATGATATTTAAAAATAGAAGGAATGTCTAAGATTTTTGTTGGTGAAACATTAAAGATTATAATTATAGATCAGTCAGATATTAATTAGTAAGAAGTAAACTGGATAAAATGTGATGATAGTTTCTTTCCATGGAGATGTGTAAAAGTAGATTGGACAAGAAATGTATGAGCATAAAACAGAAATTCCAAACCTCTTAATTCATTTTGATGTGTATGATGTCTTAGTACAGTTCAGTACTGTGAGAGAAGCATGAACATGTCTCGATGGCCCACTTGATAGATATGGGCATCCTGACACAATGTTGCAAGTGTCTCATGCAATCAGGTAACAATGTAATCCTTAAAGAAACTAACACAGTATGTGGGAGCTGTATAAACACACCTTCCAAAGAGGCAAAAATCTGACTTCAAACAAGGTTGTCAAGAACACACACACTACAGCCTCCACACACACACACACACACACACACACACACACACACACACGCACACACACACACACACACGCACACACACGCACACACACACACACACACACACACACACACGCACACGCACACACTGCTCACCACATACAAAGTCCTTCTTATGCTGAGGCACTTAAAATCAACCTTTGAAAACCTCAAAGACCTCCTAAGCTTGCAAACAGCAATACCTATCCCCAGCAATCTCTAAAGCACATACCAAAAGCAACAAAAAACACCGCACATAAGCCTACACCCAAGTCACTCCACCCGCCAGGTTAGACAATGAGAAGATAATGGTCAGCTGTTTATTTGGAGCCAGAATCCACAATATCATGCATGCACTCCCACTGCACCTCAGGTACAGGTATGATGCTATCATAGTTCATATAGGTGTAAATGACCATAGATGTACCTAGCTGTAGTATATGAAAGTAGACATTATGTATCTCTGAATATGTGTCACAGACACATCTGTGCCTTTCATTCTATAGCGTTCTACCTTCACCAAGGATGATGCCACAGTATGAACAGCAAATTATTGATTTTTAACAATTGGCTTAGTTTCTGGTGTCATTCCCGGAGGATTCAATATCTTTCCGCATTGCAGTACATGGTAAACAGATCATGTTACTTTGCCAAAAATGGTCAGCCCCTGCATCACCCCAGACTTTTCGATATTTGCTTATACTTTATCTACCCCTTAGATCCCTTTTTAGGTAATGCCAAAGTGACAAACCTTGCAGCATAACACAAAAAAAACCTCAAATCATCCTTAAGGCATTACTGTTCAGAACTAGGAGCCTCACCAAGAAACTTCACAATCTACAAGCTCTCCTCACTCTTGAGAAAACAGACATTTGTCCCATTACTGAGACTTTATTGAAAATCTCAAAAAGTATCCGGGAAATAAGACTACAGTACCTTCTACACATTTAGACTAACAGCAGCACAGCCAGGATGTAAAGGTGGAGGTGTTTTCATCTACATCAGCAATAAATACACCTCCAGATTAGTTAAACAAGATGATGCATTGGAGATCATCTCCATTCAAGTCACCATATATAAAGTCCCTTACCAAATCATATCTATCTATAAGTCACCATCTATGCCCCAAGAATCTTATAATTCATACCTAGATTTACTGGAGACACTCACCATTTAACCAATTACCCTTTTCATTGGGACTTTAACTATCCCTTTATAGAGACTGGAAAACATATACTGCATCAAACTTATAGGCACAACATTTCTTGCACTCTATTAACACAAATACACTGGACCAGACATTTCACACTTCAACTAGAGTTTTTCAAACATACTGGACCTAGCACTCACCGACATGTGGGAGAGCTGCACCCACCCCCAATCCCCAATGTCACATCTTCACTGGTGAGGTCAGATCACCAAACTGTCTCCTCAGAAATAAAAATCAAGTCCAAGAAACAACTAAACCTATAACAGTTTAGAATTATTCTAAAGAAAGCTATGTCCTACTGAGTGACAGTTTGCCAGAATTCAGTGCCCCCACCTGCACGTTGAGTTCACAGCAACCTAGGCAGAATTGTTCACAGAAACCCTGTGGACTCATGTCAATGACTGCATAGAGGCTGCTGGACTTAGCAGAGGTAAGCCCTTAATAAACAGAAAAAGTAAACTACACTGGTAGAATCCCACCCTTAGCAGAATATATAACAAAAGGAAACAGGTCATGGCCAAAATTAGTAAGAGCTACTCTCGTAAAAGAGTAGAGTTTACTGAGTAACTAAACAAGAAACTAAGAGGCTTAGTTAAGTCCAACAAGGTCAGCTATGAGGTCAGGATGGCATCTCAGGCTAAGGATAACCGCAAGATTTTCTTCAGCCATGTCTAAACCCTTAAAGGTAACATGCAGCAGTGCATGCAGAATTGATAGTAAATGGTGCCACCTTTACCGAGTAGAAAGACATAATAAATCTGCTGATTGACAAACTCTGTTCAAACATGAACCCACAATCCAGCCCTGCTATCCTGTTTCTTAAATCCCTTGTAGCATACCCCCCCCCCCAACTATCCTCAGGGAGCAGCTCTTGGAAGCAATTTTCTCCCTACAATATTCCAGGTTGCTTCCCAAATAGATTAAAACATGACCATCCAGGATCACATGAGACACTTTTCAACTACCACATTAAAACAGGCTATGTACCAAGTCAATGAAAGACTGCAGTGGTCATCTCTCTACATAATGCCAGTCCATCAACCACCGCTGAAAACTACAGGCCCATCAGTCTGACAAATCTAGTATGCAAAGCCGGGGAAATAATTATCATGGAAATGGTCAACAAGGACATTGGCAATAAACAGACACTGGACTCATATCAATTTTGTTTTGTCAGTGGGAAGGTTTTGCCTACATAACTGACTTCTTTGATAAGGTCAAAAAGGCAATGGATGAAGGGTAGCCGGTGCACACCACCTCCCTTGACCTGGCTCAGGAGTTCAGTATAATCCCCCACTTACCAAACTAGGCATAAATCTCTACATAACTTGCTGGATTGCCAACTGGCACACAGATAGGACCCAAGACGTTAGGACTGGTGAAACCACCTCCTCCAAGAGACTGGTCACCAGTGGAGTACCTTAGGGATCCATGCTTGGCCTGCTCCTGTTTGTAAACTAGTAGTCAGAAATCAAAGCTAATGCCAAGGGTCTCTGGCTCATCATGTTCTTTCTCACCAAGATGACTTTAAATTGGGAGCTATCATAGATACTCCCCTCTTCACTAAAATCATGCAAGAGGGTAGAACACAGATAAATGACTGGTGTCAAAGCTGTGGTGTAATCTCAATGCCAGGAAATGCATTATAGTGCCCTTTGTGAAAATGTTCACTCAAGCCAATTTACCACATCAATAAAACACCACTAAAAGTTGATGCAGTAGTTAGGGACCTGGGAACATATGTGGACAGTAATCTGGCCCTTGACCAATACATAGCCAAGATAGTAAGACAATTATTCTATGTTGCTCAGCTTATAAGTGTATGGCATCCAGGTCCAAGGAAGTTATAGTACCACTGTACCCTGTCCTTATTAGACCAATCATTGAGTAAAATTCCCCCTTTGACATGTTCCTAGCTATGAATTTGTAACAAATGGAATGCCCACAGAGGTTCCTCACCAGGAAACTTTAGGATATTAAGACACTGTGCTACACAGATCTAAATCTATGCAGATTTAAAGCCCTATCTCTATACTCATCCTCCTACAGGATACTGAGAAGCGATCTATGCCTGGCATATAATGCAACCTCAGATCCAGCCATGATGGAACTTTTACACATCTGCAAAATAAACAGCACTGGAAACACTAAAGTCAGAGTTTTAACTTTGCCCTCAATGTAAATGGAACATGCAGGAGAGATCAACATGTGTCTTCCTGCACTCTGGGATAAGCTCCCCAGCCATGTGAAGCAGAATTCATCCCAGACTCTATTCATACATAACTTTGACCAGTGGATTGGCAATTGTAAATTCATCCCTGGTCTGGGCCCTTGTCTCTAATGGACAGGGGCAGACAGTAAGTAAAATATTTCCTAACTAACAAACCCCCGTAAAGCCCTTTGCCACACCAAACTAACATCCCTAATAACAGACAGCCAAGTTATATTAGGATACAAATGTGCTGGTTTGCATAGTCAGGCTTATGAAGGCCATGGTAATTGTTAGCTTAGTAAATACCAATGAACATAAAATCAAAGTAATTGCTTATTCAGTTTTTAATCAGATTAAGAAGTGGCACAAAGTACGTAGTGTGTGCGATGTATATATATATATATATATATATATATATATATATATATATATACACATACATACATGTGTGTGTGCATGGGTGTGTGTGTGTGTGTGTGTGTGTGTGTGTGTGTGTGTGTGTGTGTGTGTGTGTGTGTGTGTGTGTGTGTACGCGTGTGTCTGTATGATCTTGGGTATTAGGTATATGTTAATGGTATCTAGGATTTGTGTGAAGCAGATGATTAAATGTTGTCACTGAAAAGTGTATTCTTCAGTGACAGTAATAACAACATTAAAGCTGAAGTTTTTAATATTTAGGTATTTGGAAATGGGGTTCCCATATATAAAAAGGAAAAGTGATCTCATTTAATATTGTATTTGTCACATGAATTCCATTCATGGAATGCCTAAGTGCTGTTTAATTTTACTAAACTATGGGTCAGCTAGAGTTATTTAAGTTATACATTGCTGTAGTATATACGTGTACTGGTGTACCAAATTAATCTACTAACAAAATGTTTCAAAAAGCAAAACATTTATGAGGTTTTGGTTGAAGTAAATTCTTCATGATATAAAGTTTGTTTACTAGTACAATCATTGTAAGAATGGTTACATCTTGTTATTCAAACAAATATAGACAATAACTGGTGTTAGAATAATGGCCTTAAGCTCAATGCCAAAAAAATGCATCGTCTTTCCGCTTGGGAAAAAAACCCAGTTCCCTTGAATTAGCACATTGATGGCAGTCCACTGAACACAGAAGGCGTTATAAGAGATCTAGGAACACAGGTTGACAGCAACCTCTCTTTTGATCACCACATTGTCACTGTGGTCAGAAAGTCCTTCTATGTAGCACATCTCATTACTAAGGGTTTTGCATCCAGGAAGAAAGAGGTCATTGTCTCCCTCTACTCTTCCCTCATTAGGTCAGTCATTGAGTACACTGCCCCATTTGGGATGTACCTCACTAGACACCTGCAACAACTGGAGAGGCCACAAAAGTACCTCACAAAGAGGATCCCATGCCTTAAACACTTGTCCTATATGGACAGACTCAAAAAACTCCAACTAGTTTCTGTCTCATATCGCCTACTTAGAGGCCATCTCTGCTTGACTTACAAAGCCATGTCTGAGCCAGCTCTGTTAGAAATGCTACATTTAAATAAATCCCAATCCCTCCACACCACACGCTCCAGAGACCACAACCTCATTACCACAATCAACAGAAATTGCTGGAGGGACAGGTTCATAACCCAGAGACTGCCCATGCTATGGAATAGACTTCCCATACATGTCAAGCAGAGCACCTCACTGGCCCTCTTCAAGAGAAATCTTGATGAGTGGATGGGAAATAGAAAATTCACCCCTGGGATCAGTCTTGTGGCTCTACTCGACAGAGGTACTAGGAACTAAGGTCGGGTGGCATGATGCCAGGGTAATCCTATGGGCTTGGCTTGTAAAGGCTCCAGGGCCATTAGCCTAGTACACAACTATGAACCTATGAACCTATAGATATATGATCACTGCTGGTATAGACAACTCATATGTTGTTTTTACACAAGCAATTCTTAAGTGGCATTCTGACTCCTAGATTAGCAATAAAGTCCTGTCTCCAAAACAGAGTACTGCTTACCATTGCTAATCTTTTGCTCAGATTATAATATACAGAGACTTTTGATAATTGAAAATAAAATTTTAATTTTTACCTTCTTAGGAGACTCATGTACTCATCATTGTGATCTTCTTAATGATCTAAATTGGCTCCCAGTTACATGTTGGGCTTCATTTCTACTTAGCTCCCGTATGATTGAAATTATCAAAACTGGACAGTGTTCACATTTTAGAAGAAAACTACCAGTGTTCCTACATATTCCTTAAGGGATTACCAGAAAGACTACATGGCAGTTGTCTGTCCACAATGTAAAATTCAAACAGGAGAAAAGACCTTCTCTAGATCAGTTCTCACCACCTGGAATCAGCATCCCACAGATATTAGATCATTAGAAATATTAAATGACTTCAAAAAGCACTTGCTACATCATTAAAAAAACAAATCCAGGTACAAGAGTTTTAAAGGAAGCAGATAATATTTCTCAAGCCAGAAATTTTTCATCATCTCATGTGTAAGTACTGCAAAGCAAAGCATGAGGCATCAAAATGCAATCTAATGTACATATTGTATGTAACATGCAATCTAATGTACATACTGTACATAACATAAAATTTAATGTATATATTGTACGTAACACACAATCTATATGTGCATAACATGCAAGCTAGTGTACATATTGTACATAACATGCAATCTAACATACATATCGTACATAACATGCAATCTAAGGGTGTCTATATTACAACATCAAAGCTTTAGTTAATCGAATAACTAAAGCTCGATCTTGTAATATCAAAAGCTAAAATTGTTGAATAGCTGATTCAACCAAGGGGAACGCTTCCCTTGGCTGAGTAAAAAAAAAACCTTTACATCCAAAATCAAGTGGGGGCCTTCACTCCCCACACCCCTGCATGTAGAGGGCTGTGCCCCCTACACCCCCTTACCTAAATATACCAACTCCGAGATTACTCCAAATTGGAGAAATGGGCATACTCCACAGAACGTCCAAGGGAAGTGCTTTCCTGGGTTAAATTGGCCATTCGACAATTTACGGTTTCAATATTACATGTTTGAGCTTTACTTATTTGATTCAGTAAAACTTCAATCTTGTAATATAGAACCATCTAATGTACATATTGTAAGTACAAATATGACACAGTCATTGTCCATGCTGGTGTGAACGACCTGAGACGTACCTCCCTGGACTACATGAAAAGAGACATAGAGGATCTCTCTGATTATGTAGCCCAGGCAGGTATGACCCTAACCCTGAGCAGTATCCTTCCTTCACCAAGAATGATGCCACAATATAGAGACAAGATGATCAGCTTTAACAATTGGCTTAATGTCTGGTGTCATTCAAAGGGGATCCAGTGTCTGTCTGCCTGGGATGACATGCTTGACAAGCCACGCTGCTTCGCAAGGGACGGCTTGCACCTGTCACCCCTGGGATTCCGGATATTGGCTAAGGCTCTTGCCACCCCATAGTGCCTTTTTAGGCAAGGCTCAAATTCTAAACCTACCACCCTAGAAAACAAAAATGGGAAGAAACTGAGGGTAATGCTGCTCAATGCCAGAAGTCTAAATCTCAAAATGCACGCACTCGAGGCCCTTCTCAGTATGGAGAACAACGATGTCTGTGCTGTAACTGAAACCTGGTTCAAGGCTCCTGAGAGCACCCCGGCACTATTAGGTTTTACCTCATATCATGCGTTCCGGCCCAAAACCCGGACCACACCACAAAAGGAGGGTGTATCCATATTCATAAAGGATACCCACACCTCCAGGTTGGTGGCAACGCACAAGCTCGGAAACCATCCAGGTGCAACTAACCATAGGCAAAACTGCTCTACAAATTGTAGCATGCTATAGGCCACCCTCTCAAACTCAGGAACCCCACACAGCCTTCCTGAAGACACTGGAGGGTATAAATGTATCTCCAAACACCATCATATTGGGTGACTTCAACTACCGAATATAGACTGGGAACATTACTCAAGCCCTAACTTTCTAGCCCAACGGTTCCTGGAGTTCATAAATTCAAATGCCATGGAACAGCTAGTCACTGTTCCCACAAGAGGAGAAAATATACTAGATCTCATTGTCACAAACATGGGGACAAAATGCTCCACACGGAAGTATATCCCTCATTGGTGAGATCTGATCATAAACTAATCTCACTGGAAATCCACATCCCCCACCCCAAACAAAAAGACCATAGTGAAGAACTTCTCTAAAGCAAACTTCACACTACTCAAGACTGGTGTGGTATCCTTCAAGGCCCCTGAGCCAGAGGAAACCACAACCCAAGCGGAAGCCCTTACAAATGCCTTCTATGAACACCTCCAGGACTGCATGGATCAGGCAATCCCAAATAAAACCAAGACTCTTTCCACAAAGGGCAAACGTCCAGTCTGGTGGACCCCAGCCATTAACAAACTTTACAATAAGAGGAGAAAGCTATTACATGATAGAACAAAATCCATAAAAGGGAAGTCACCCCTGATCATTATTAGTAAAAAATACGAGCACTCATAAAATCAACTAAGGCCAATTTTGAGAGAAAAATTGCCATGGATTCAAAGGAAAATCATAAGGCCTTTTTCAGCTATGTTAGGAACCTGGGTGGAAACTCCCAGATATGTCAGAATTAGTCCAAAATGATACAAAATCACTGAACCCACAGACATTGCCAACATACTGGCAGACAGGTTCAGTGCAAACTTCACCCCTCTCCTCCTCCCTAAAGGAGAGATAACTATCCCAGCCGAGTGTAGCCTCCCGAACATCTCAAATGCGCAGGTGAAAGCTGCTCTCTCTAAAGCTAAAACACAGCATCAATGGGACCGGATGGTGTCCCCGGCTGTGTGCTACGAGCTAAATGAGGAATTAAACCGCACATAAGGCAGCTGTTTAATCTCAGCCTTACCACAGGATACGTGCCCAAGGAGTGGCGTGACGGCAACTGTGGTCCCACTCCACAAAGGCGGCGCCTCACGGACCCTGGTAATTACCACCCCATAAGCTTAACAAGTCTAGTCTGCAAAGCTATGGAGAGGATCATAATGGAGCTCATAAACAAAGATATAGGGGACTTGCAGACATTGGACCCGACCCAGTTTGGCTTTGTCAAGGGAAGATCATGCCTTTTGAACTTGGTCGACTTCTTGAAACAGTCACCAAGGCCATTGATGAGGAAAGGCAGTCCATACAGCCTACCTTGACTTGCAAAGGCTTTCGACACAATAGCCCACTCGGTATTGTAGAAAAACTTACCAGCTTAAATGTAAACCCATATGTCACAAGATGGGTTGCAAACTGGCTTAAGGACAGAACCCACAGGGTTAGAGTTGCTGGCGCTGTGTCAGACTCCAAGCCGGTCACAAGTGGTGTCCCACAGGGCTCGGTCCTTGGCCCCTATTGTTTGGCATCTACTTCTCAGAAGTACAGGCCAACATGGGAGGACTTTGGCTGACAAAGTTTGCAGACGACTGCAAACTGGGCCATAGTGGAAAGTGTATCGGACATGGATATCCTTCAGAAGGGACTCACGGAAACAGATAGCTGGTGCCAGAGCCATGGCCTGAAGTTAAACGCCAAAAAATGTATAGTCATACCCTTCGGGAAAAACAAGGTAACCCCAAGCTACCATATAGGTGGCAATCCACTAAGCACAGAAGAGGTTATCAGGGATCTGGGGACCCAGGTTGACAGTGGCCTTTCTTTTGACACTCACATTGCTAAAGTGGTTAGAAAGACCTTCTACATTGCCCACCTGATCATGAAGGGATTCACATCCAGATCTAGTGAGGTCATTGTTCCACTGTACTCTTCACTTATCAGACCAATGATCGAGTACAATGCCCCATTCGGGATGTATCTCACCCGACATCTGCAGCAATTGGAGAGACCCCAAAAGTTCCTCACCAAAAGGATAAAGCATCTCCAAAATCTGTCATATGCTGCCAGATTGAAGAAACTCCAGCTCTATTCAGTCGCATACCGTCTGCTCAGAGGTGACATGTGCCTGACATACAAGGCCATGTCCAACCCGGAATTAATGGACATGCTCCACCTCAAAAAATCCAAATCCACCAAAACCACTAGAGCAAGCGACTTAAACCTTAGCACGGCTATAAATAGGACGTGCTGGAGGGATAGATTTATCACTCAGAGACTCCCTATGCTGTGGAATAAAATCCCGGTCCATGTGAGGCAGAGCACCTCGCTGACTCTGTTCAAGAGAAATCTATACCTGTGGATGGGAGATCGTAGGTTTACCCCGGGAATCATATCTGTGTCACTGCTGGACAGAGGCACAACAAACTAATGGGCACAGTATTTTTTCATATAAGGGGTGGCGTAAGCCACAAAAATTTGGGCTAGGCTTATAAATGCCATAGGGCAGATAGCCTAGTATAAACCTATGAACCTATGAACCTATAACATGCAATCTAACATATATAATGTACATAACATGCAAACTAATGTACATTATTTTTTTTATTTATTATTTATTTATTTTACATTTGTTTACCGGGAAAGTCCGACTGGACATAGGTCCTTTTACAGCAGAGGCCCGGGGAGAAAAGCTCAACATACAATAAAAAATTTAACAACTGACAATTATAAATACATAAAACATTTTGAAAGAAAAACATCATAATAATGTTATTTCCGTAGGGTGTTCTAATCATAACAAATCCTAATACATTTACATTATTAGGAATATCCTGCA